>NC_064633.1:12160677-12467559 GCF_023864275.1 Schistocerca cancellata
CCACTTTCTTTGGCTGTTCAGTGTAAGTTGAATGTTAGAATTCCGCCCAGAACAAGCCCTTCGCATACGAAAAAGGAAATATGTTTCGTTAAGACATTGTCAGTGAGTAAGACTGCTTACGGGTACACGGCAGGCACGTTTTCCCGTCAGATCACCACACCTCCGTAGAAGGGAAAGGGAGATGTATGGGACTCGCTAAGCTATAGTCGTCTGCCCAAGAAGAAAACATGACTTAACGACGCCACAATAAATTTTTGTCAGTAAATGTTGTAGGGATGAGTGAGAAGAACTGCGTGATTGGATGGTAAAAGTGACACCAATCAAGAGAATGCCACCTGCCGCTTACGTTGCTGTCTGTGTGTGACACCTGAATCACAAGCTGTCATTAGTGTGCTGATGACTCTGCTTGTGTTCTCCCAGATGGATGAGCTGCGTTTTCCTCCGAAGTCGCCTTCTCTGATCGCTCCTACCGCGCATCGTGCCATAATAAATATGTTTCTTTCTTCGTAACGATTGTGGGCCATCAACTGGTCACAATACGCTGTTTCGCTTTATGGGCTTTAGCTCGAGTATTCAAAGATTTACAAAAGCGAATCAATAAATTACTATCAGGTCGTTAATTGTGCTAAACACAAGAGCAACTTTAGTCCTTCAAGACGCTACTGAAGTTTTTGGAGAATCTTTCCTTTCTTCGAAGAGTTAGAGAATGTACACGTATTTTGGGATCAACTTCCTACGACGGCATAACTTAAAAACGTCTTTGACGGGTGTTGCAGTGTAACTTTTAAGTCACTGAAACTATTTATAAGGGCTCGACTCAAAGAATAACAATAATGAAAGACTAATAAGAAGTCTCAAAACGGAAACTGAATACTACAGCTAATTATACTCTCAGTACCTCGACGCAAAGCACTATAATCAATGGATCATTTAATTCATTAACCGATGCGCTGTTTGAATTATCCGTATCTTTTTCTGCTATGTTAAGATGCTACATTACTTGGTAGGTCACTGTATGTCATCTGTGAATGTGTTCTTTAGTATTACAAACTAATCCCACTACCTTTTCGTGGCTTCTTCGGTAAGGTGTGAAGAATATTTATATGTGAATATACATGTTATCTGGAACTTCAGTGATCTTTAAATAGGCTTTACGTTGTTTCTTTTCTTTTATAGCTATAGCTGTTACATTATGTCGGATCTAGTTTTATTTTCTCCCACTCAACTCATCTGTTTTAATCAGTTATTTCCTGAAGCATGCAAATATTAAGTCATCTTCTGTAGAAACCTCTCACACCTCTTTCCTTCATTAAATACACGTTTAATAAGAAGTAATAAAATTTTAAGATCATGCCCAATGTATCTATGTGTCGTATCATGATATAATTTTGTAGATGCATTCAGCGGCATATTGATAGCAGGAAATGAAAACCTCGTAACACGATTCTGTTAAATTTTACAGCAGAAGCAATAACTGTTTCTTAAAAAATGTTTAAAGTGATAGAGATAATGTTGTTATATGTGGAGTTATATAATAGAGGCGTAGTTATTGACAGATTAGAATAATCCAAGCACTAAAATCTCTCTTTGGTAATGTACTTACTGTTTACTGAAATTATGAGATTTTACAGACGGATGGAGTTACGAGGTTTTCGTTGACTACTATCGATATGTGGATATTGTATGCGAAATTTATTGCGAATAGAGTTAGGAGCACGGAAGTAATGAACGTAAAGTCGTGTTGGAAGCAGTAGTCTTTCAATATTTATGACAAATATCTCCTGAACTGCGGTGGGTAACTGGTTCATGCCTCCACAGCGAATGTTTTCTAGTAATAAGAGGTGTCCGTACGAAGTTTGGTTGAAATCGGTCCAGTGGTTAAGAAGGAGATGGAGAACATACACACCACTACACCCATTTTATAATATGCATGCATTAAGATGAACCTCCTTACATCGACGAAGACGTTATAATACCCAGTTGCTATACAGACTCACCAAAAAATTTATTTTTTGTGACTTTTCATGCTTTCCAGACGGAACGCTTCTCGGGTTTGCCGCCGGATCGTATTGTGTAACTCAGTAAATCATCAGTCGCGCCTTGTAGCAGTGTAAGCAGCAGCTACCACCACCTGATGATGTCTAGCAGTTGCATCGATGAAATGTTGTGCGAGTTGTGTACACAATACGATTCGGCGGCAAACCCGAGAAACGTATTTGCAATTCATTTTTTGTTATGACTAGTAGCGAATCAGACAAAGCATTTTTGAATGAAGGGTGCTCAAGGATTGGCTTTGTGATCCGTGTGCTCTCCCGCGTGCAATAGCACTCGGAGTGGCTGCTGACACTTCATTTTATGTTTCGCATTTTTCAACAATATAGACAAAAACAAAATAATTTTTCAGTGTTATCTATTTCTGGCGCACTGAAGACGTAATCTACATTTTACCTGGTACAATCTGTTGGGACAGACGCAATCAGTTTCACAGATTTTCGCACTCAGGAAGATACATATTCTTGACTCATTTAATTTCATGGTCGAAATTAAGATTTTTCACATAGAAATATTGATTGAAATATTGTAGCAATTTTGTAACCTCATTATAGAGACATGTAAACTATATATGATAACCAATATAGGCACACTACATAGATTTAACATTAAAGGCATTTTTCTTTTGAACGGGAATACCTTGCAGATCGATCAGTTAGAATTTCACATGCAGACTGTCTCTTTCTGCCCGAATAGAATTGTTCCCATACTACCTAAAGTGCCTCGTTCAGTAATTTAATTCCCTTAGCATCACATAATTCGACTACAATCCATTATTCTTGTTTTGCTTTCTTGATGCTGGTCTTAGATCGTCCTTTCAGGACAATATCCATTCCGTTCAACCGTTGTTCCAGCTCCTTTTCTGTCTCCGACAGAGCTGTAATGTCATCGCCAAACCTGAAAGTTTTATCCGGCCAGAGTGGCCGAGCGGCTCAGGGCGCTGCAGTCTGGAACCGCGCGTCCGCTACGGTCGCAGGTTCGAATCCTGCCTCGGGCATGGATGTGTGTGATGTCCTTAGGTTAGTTAGGTTTAAGTAGTTCTAAGTTATACGGGACTGATGATCTCATAAGTCCCATAGTGCTCAGAGCCATTTGAACCATAAGATAAGTCACAGGGTCACTGTTGCATGGACTGTTCCTAAATTTTTCTGGAATACGAACTGATCTTCCCCCGAGGTCAACAACCAGTTTTTCTACACTTCTGTACAGAATTCGTGTTAGTATTTTGCTGACATTGCGGCAGTTTTCACAAGTTTGAGCAACTGCTTTACTTGAAATTGGATTTTTTATCTTCTTCTTAAAGACTGAGGGTATTTCTTGCACACTAGATGGAAGAGTTTTGTCACGGCTGACTGCCCTCCAAGGATAGCAGTAGTTCTGACGGAACGACAATTTTCTGCTACTCGCAACAACTGCTTTGTATGAAATGTGGTAAAAGAACGATGTACCAAGGAAAATGAGATGAAATAGAGGCTGTAAAGAAAAGCTGTTGATATTTTTAAAAGTATCGGCAATCCGATATATCGATATTTAAAAAATATCATTATCACTTTTCGATATATTGGAAAAGAGTAAAGATATGTCGACGAAAAAATATCAGCCTACTGGCCTATAGAAATGTGGGCTCCACATTATAAATATACTGAGGATTTTACTGGTATATTTAAGTGTTGATTTATTGTTAGATATGCTATACATCAACAAGCTGGCTCCTGCCTATCCCCCTTAGAGCAAGAATTGAAAGGAAATTGACGCACGTTTTCGCTTGGCGATAACACCCTGCTTAAAATGGTAACTGCGCGTAAGTCGGACAGTAAGAGGTGTGCGATGAATCCATCGTTCGGTTTCGACGCATATTATATTTGTCTGGAACACTTCGTGCTGACTTCCCTGTTTTTTGCATTTTGCAAACGCCAGGGACTGGCAGTTCTAGTGTCCAAATTGTATGGTAAAGTTAAATGTTGCAGTTCCTGCTGGTAGCGCCGATTGCCGGTTGCGTCAGCATTTCCCCTCACATGTCCCTGCCCACCGCAAAAATCAGTCTTGTCATTTGCATTAAGGTCATCTTTTTCACCCGTTGTTTTTGAAGAATGCCGATGTGAAGTAATAGTACACTAGTTGCGTTAAAAACGGTTTTTTAATGCAATTCCTCCACATCGGAAATATTTTTACTTCATCCACACCGGCACCCACCTCTCCCCACCCCCCTTCCCAGTGCAATCGTACTTCTCCCTTGTGCCACCTACACTTTCTTGACAGTCAGGGAGAAAGACTGGACGTGATGGAAGCTAGAAAAGTAGTAAGACACCTTCACAAAGTGAAAATAAAATTATTTTCCATTGCAATTTCAAAAGAACAATTCAAATATTTACCGAAATTTACGCAAAAATGATAATATAAAATAAAAATATCTGCACTGGATACTGCTGTTTCGATATCGATATGTTGGGGAAAATTTATTGCCTATACACATCGACATGTTTGAAAAAATATCGATAGCTTATTGAGAGCCCTGCTATAAAGAGAATTTAATGAAGGTCAGAGGAGTAAGAGATTTCACTCGGAACTTCCTCTTCCGCTGGTACTGTCGTTGTCAGACCACTGCTGTGACGTCACGCTGTTGCAGAGCGCGCGCCTGGCGCGGTCGGCCTACTCGTGCGGGTGGCCGGGCGCCCCGCAGCCGCTGCGACGCGCCGTGCTGATCGTCATGTGCCGCACGCAGCGGCCGCTCTCGCTCACGGCCGGCAAGTTCTACACCATCTCCAGGACCACCTTCGTCAGGGTAAGTCAGCGCGCCCTCCAGCGGAACCAACGCGTTTCAGCGTTCAAGTGTGAACTCCTCACCTGCCAGGCGGTAATGTGCAGGCTTCAGGTTTTCAGACACCAGTGCCAGTTACAAACTTCCGTTGGCCATCTTAGATCCATACTAACACTATAAATGCGAAAGTAACTTTGTCCGTTAAGCTTTCACGACTAAACCGCAGATCCTATTCTGATAAAATTTGGTAAGGCGATAGCTTGAAAGCTGAGGAATAGCAAATGCTATTTTACAAAGTACCATCTTGTTGTGTACGTAGTTCCGCGTAGTCAGCGCGTACACAACATTCCCACTAGAGCGCGCCCCGCTAAGCACAACAGCGCAGGCGCAGCGCTCGTCCGTCTCCGCACTACGAGACGGCGCTGCCATAGAGACGGACCAAATTCTGCTTCCGCCGATCCGCGTATTAATATGTAACGCAGCCAATGACATTGCTGCTAACGTAGAACCTTTTATCCTCGCGTATCACACTCGCGCAGTGATACCTGAACGCTCGAGGTATTATAACGAGTGTACAGACCTCCGATTAGTCAGTTTGCACCAGTCTCTGCACCAGTCTGCAGTCCAGTTTCAGTCTGTGCCTACTAAGATTATCATATTCCTGTACATAGCCTTAAAGAGAAACGTATAGACACTTTGTCAAGTATCAGAGATATGTGAGAATAAGATTAACGTACCAAGACCAAAGGAACTTCAGATTGTCAATTGTAAATAGCATCCAGAACCAAGTTAAGCTATTTTTATGCTTGTTATTATTTTAATAAATGTGTGTGGAAATTAATCAAGTTCTGTTTAAAGTTGGTCACCGTCAATCTGCTACTCCAAGCGTGCAAGTGGCATTTCTATTGTCTGACCTAACGGCAGAAGATAAACACGCCGCGATAAGACCACGAGACATATTGCTGACACTCGCCTAATTCGTTAGAGCGACAAGTCAAATAATCTGATGGTGTGTGTACCGAAGGTCTTACAGTACGCACACCACACATCTTTTTGAGTATTATTAACTTTTTTTAAATATACCACACATGAGTGACATGCAGACGATGCTCACGAGATGGTGGGCGATTCCTATACAGATTATTCCGTGACAGTGCCCAATGTCACTATGCACGTGGTTTTCAACATTGAGTTCCTATAGCACCTGACATAGCTGGAGAGTTTTGGTGGAGGTACAACAACAAAATAGCGTTGTAAGCCGGAGAACCCTATTTAAAATTATTGCTAAAAGCTTCCCAAAAGTAAGTCTGGTTCAGCTCGTGGTTCTAAGAGATCGCAAGCTGCAAAAGTTACTCTAATGCAACAAACCTCAGAACAATCTCATGTCAGCCGTTACTTGGATGCAAAACGTCAGGCGGCCTTAAGAGCTACAGAGCATTTTAGACGGCGGGAGTCAGGCGTCTTCTATAGCTTCCGAGGCGCTTGAAAACTCCCAGCGATGGCGTCATTTAAAGGCTGTACGACAAACAGAGTCATACCTTTACATGTGCAACGTGGGAGGCTTTTGGTGAGGCAGCATTTCATTATGATCTATTAACTATGTTAATCATAAATTAATCATGATAGGGGCAGGGATCAAATAATCTAAATACCATAAGGCATTAAAATGTAAGGGAGGAACTGTTGGTATGTGTTGCTCTGATGGCAAAATCTCACATCCGGTACTAGGTCAGCCAGGGAACACCCATAAACTCTACTTCAGCACGTATGTAATGAACCGAGGTATTTTTTAAAT
Organism: Schistocerca cancellata; assembly: GCF_023864275.1. NCBI lineage: Eukaryota > Metazoa > Arthropoda > Insecta > Orthoptera > Acrididae > Schistocerca > Schistocerca cancellata. Next base: position 12,167,283 of record NC_064633.1, read on the forward strand.
ATAATGCGTACTTTCAGATTCGACATACAGCAAAATAGTAGAAACACATTCACCGGCGCTGCATACGTTTTTGGAACATACGTCTCTACACAACTTTACGCATAGACATCTTGTAAATTCTCTTGCTTACTACCTCACCATCACTCATACCAAAACTTCTGATATGGAAGCGAAGCAGCGGATAAGGGCTAGTTATATGATAAAGCAACACGTTACGATATAAGCCTCATTTTCTGGCTACAACTGCAATACAAGAAACATTTAGAAAAAAGTTCCTCTCAACACTGATTTTGTTCTTTATTGTCTTGCCATCTGCTGTGACCATCCGGCGAAGAAGGAGCAATGTTGCTCTCAAGCAACATCTTTCAAGTTTCGCTTTTGGATGGGCAATGAGGCTTGCAAGCAACGTTTAAGCTCCCATATACAGCTATATTCTGTTGTCTCTGGAAGGTGTGCTCCTCTATTAGACACCGTGTACGTTTACGTGAGCATTAGTTACCAATGCAGCAGTTCCTTCCGATTTGTGGCGCTGTATTTTCTTGTGCTACGCAAATTGCTTATAAACTGAAAGACGAAGTCTTGAGGAGTGAGATATTACAAGTATGTTAGCGAACTCTTACCTATGACACTGCAAATGGTCAGATATTTTCTGGGAAGAGGATGTCCGGCTTTGGCTATTGGATGGACAACAAACCCGAAAGTAGAAGAAAACAGCGGCTCTTCTGACAGTGAATGTCGTAAGACATGAAACGTTTGGTCACTGCTCACAGTAAGGGCCAAGAAGGAAGATGGACGCATTGCCCTCGTTGGAATTTCACTGTAAATCGCAGAAAACGTGCAGTTTTTCTGTGCTTTGTACCAAAAAGAAACTTTTCAGACTTTTCACATCAAATAATGCAAAACTCAATTTTTTTATGCACTTGAACAACATTGTGTTATCCATTGTTGTAGCACCCATACGTCGTTTGAAGGTAACGATACTTTATCGCAACTTGCTGGATACTGAGAAAAATGTATGTGAAATTGTTCACATGATCATTTACATCTCTTCACAGTGTTTCTCTGTGTGCCAAATAAAGAGTTAATAGATCTTTCATCGGTTTACTGGTCATTTTTGTCATAAAATCAGTCACTTTGTTCATATCAAATGGCTCTCTTCTTCTGGTGTATTTCGATATATCCATTGCTATGGCTCCTTGGATCTCGTTACTCACTGCTTATAAGCTTACAAAGGACCCTTAAAATACGTCGTCACAATCGAATGTACAGCTCACCACAACAAGACAGCCATTTTCTATGAAAAAATGTTATGTAAGTAGAAGACCAATAAACGATCATTTTTAGTTATCCTATTCATTCTAGAAAGGAAGGCCACAGCACTTGCTGAGACTGCAAGGAAAAATCTTCAGTATGTGTATGTGATTTTGCTAAATGGTTTTTGTATTGTCATTGTAGCCTGAAGATGAGGCTGGTACCTCGAAAAGTTTTCTTGTGTTATGTAATTTTAGTAACTCAACAACAATACTAGACTGGTAGAGGTCTCTGAAAAACTTTTTTCATATTCATAAAACTGTCACTGTCGATTAAATATCAGCATACCTTTCAAATTGCAAAAGATTTCGGTGTGTAGGCTTCAACAAACCGAGTCAGTTAACATAAAATTTTTCTCGGTACACCGACAAATAACTACCAATGAACAAAATCCACGTTTCAGGCATTGGAGTTCCTACAGGTTTAGTTTGTTGTCCAAATCTCATTATATTTCATCACGCCCTCTACTGTCTACGACGTTACGTCACACACTCCGGGAAACCTTGGACGTGTTTGGTCTGTTGTGGTGAAGAGTTTTAAAAGATTCCTACTCAAATGTGTGTTTTTAGCTGCCTCATTCTAACTTCCTCAACATTTTTACTACTCCCCCCCCCCCCTCCCCTCCCAAATTGGCATGCGAACATATTCGCGCTCTTTTTAACGTGCAACTCCGATCTTACTTACACAAACTCTCTTAACTGTAACTCGCTCACATACAGTAGTTCATCGCTGCGAGTCACCCATACACATCAACTTCCACTTGTCCATTCTCCCTCATTCTTTCAGCCCAACTCATTGTCATTATCACTTTGCGTTCCTCTAATTATCACTGAAGAAGACACCCTCATTCTGCCAACGGCCTTGCCAAGAGCGTGCAGGAGCAGACAGAGGTTTAGGGTCCTCACTTGTCCCTCAGGCATGAGAACTGCCCCGAAAAGCGGGAGAATCATCAATGATCAACGGCATGAGCATGCAGAAGAGAATGGAAGTCACTGAATTAAAAACGTACAATGTGTATCCACGGGGTATTCGGCCTGTAACTGAAAAAGTTTCATGATGATTTCTCCCTAGGCAAAAGATTTTGGACGATCTCCATTCGGATCTCCGGGAGAGGGCTGCCAATGGGAAGCTGACCTTGGGGGAAAGACTGAATAACTAGCGAAAGCATAACGTTGTACGAGTCGGGGCCTGGAATGTCAGATGTTCGAATACGGTAGGGACGCTAGAAAATCTGAAAAGGGAAATGCCAAGGCTCAGTCCACAAAGGGGAGGAGGAAGGGGGGGGGGGGAGTGAAGAAAATGCAAACGGGACGAGGAATTCTGTTCAGATAAGTATAGCATAATATCAAAAGCAGCAGAAAATGCTGTAACGGGAGCAGGATTTGTTGTGAACAGGAAGGCACAGCAGAGAATCAGTTACTGTGAACAGTTCAGTGCTAAGGTTATTCTCATCAGAATGAACAGCAAACCAATACCAACAACTATAGATCAGCTATATATGTTGACGTCGCAAGCAGAGGATGAAGAGAAAGAGAGAATATATGAGGATACTCAACGGATAACAGTACGTAAAGAGAGATGAAAATCTAATAGTGATGGGGAATTGGTATGCGGGTGTAGGGGAAGGAGCAGAAAAAACGATTACGGGAGAATATGGGCTTGGTCCTAGGAATGAAGAAGGAAAAGGACTAATTGAGATCTGCAATAAATAGTAATAAAAGACACTCTGCTCAAGAATCACAAGAGGAGGAGGTATACTCCGGAAGGGCTGGCAGATACTGGAACATTTCAGTTAGATTACATCATCATCAGGCACAGATTCCGAAATCAGATACTGGATTGTAAGGCATACCCAGGAGAAGATGTAGACTGGTCACAATTTAGTAGTGATGAAGAGTGGGCTGAAGGTTAAGAGACTAGTCAGGAAGAATTCATGTGCAAAAAAATAGGATACGGAGGTACTAAGCAATGAAGGGATACCCTTGATGCTCTCTGAGACTATACAAACTGCGATAAAGAATAGCTTAGTAGGCAGTTCAGTTGAAGAGGAATCGACATGTCTAAAAAGAGCAAACACAGAAGTCGTAAGGTAAAATATAGGTACAAAGAAGGTAACTGCGGAGAAACCATGGGTAACGACACAAATACTTCAGTTGATAGACTAAAGAAGAAAATACAAAAACGTTCAGAGAAATTCAGCAATACAGAAATACAAATCACTTAGGAATGAAAGAAATGAGGAGGGCATGGATGCTAAGGCGAAATGGCTGCATGAAAAATGTGGAATCAAAAAAGGTATGATTATCGGAAGGACACTCAGTGTACAGAAAAGTCAAAACAACCTTCGGTGACATTTAAAGCAAGGGTAGTAACATTACGAGTGCAACGGGAATCCCATCGTTAAATGCAGAGGAGAGAGCTGATAGGTGGAAAGAGTACATTGAAGGCCTCTGTGAGGAGGAAGACTTGTCTGATGTATAGAAGAAGAAACAGGAGTTGATATAGAGGAGATGGGAGAGCCACTATTAGAAACAAAATTTAGAAGAGCTTTGGAAAACTGAAGATCGAATGAATGAGAAGGGATACATAAAATTCCATTAGAATTTCTGAAGTCATTGGGGAAGTGGCAACAAAGCGGCTATTTAACTTGGTGTGTAGAATGTATGAGGCTGGCGATACACTAACAGACTTTCGTAAAAATATACAGGGTTATTACAAATGATTGAAGCCATTTCACAGCTCTACAATAACTTTATTATTTGAGATATTTTCACAATACTTTGCACACACATACAAAAACTCAAAAAGTTTTTTTAGGCATTCACAAACGTTCGATATGTGCCCCTTTAGTGATTCGGAAGACATCAAGCCGATAATCAAGTTCCTCCCACACTCGGCGAAGCATGTCCCCATCAATGAGTTCGAAAGCATCGTTGATGCGAGATCGCAGTTCTGGCACGTTTCTTGGTAGAGGAGGTTCAAACACTGAATCTTTCACATAACCCCACAGAAAGAAATCGCATGGGGTTAAGTCGGGAGAGCGTGGAGGCCATTACATGAATTGCTGATCATGATCTCCACCACGACCGATCCATCGGTTTTCCAATCTCCTGTTTAAGAAATGCCGAACATCATGATGGAAGTGCGGTGGAGCACCATCCTGTTGAAAGACGAAGTCGGCGCTGTCGGTCTCCAGTTGTGGCATGAGCCAATTTTCCAGCATGTCCAGACACACGTGTTCAACCGTTTCTTCGCTCACTGCAGGCCGACCCGTTGATTTCCCCTTACAGAGGCATCCAGAAGCTTTAAACTGCGCATACCATCGCCGAATGGAGTTAGCAGTTGGTGGATCTTTGTTGAACTTCGTCCTGAAGTATCGTTGCACTGTTATGACTGACTGATGTGAGTGCATTTCAAGCACGACATGCGCTTTCTCGGCTCCTGTCACCATTTTGTCTCACTGCGCTCTCGAGCGCTCTGGCGGCAGAATCCTGAAGTGCGGCTTCAGCCGAACAAAACTTTATGAGTTTTTCTACGTATCTGTAGTGTGTCGTGACCATATGTCAATGAATGGAACTACAGTGAATTTATGAAATCGCTTCAATCATTTGTAATAGCCCTGTACATACAATTCCGAACATTGCAAAAGCCGATAAGTGCGAGTGTTATAGCTGAATCAGTTTAGAAGCTCACACATCCAAATTGCGGACAAGAATAATATACAGAAGAATCGAGAAGAAAATTGAGGATGTATTAGATGACGATCAGTATGGCTTTAGGAAAGGTAAATGCACCAAAGGGGAAATTCTGAGATTGCAGTTGATAACGGAAGCAAGACTAAAGAAAAATCGAGACACGTTCATTGGATTTCTCGAGTTGGAAAAAGCGATTGAAAATGGTGAAAGATGTTCGAAATTCTCACAAAGATAAGGGTAAGCTGTTGGGAAGACGGGTAATATGCAGTTGCTCTAGATCCAAGAGAGAACAATAGAAATGGAAGACCAACACGAAAGTGTTCGGATTAAGATGGCTGTAAGGCATGGGTGTAGTATTTCGCCCCTACTGTTCTATCTATGCATCGAAGAATCAGTGATGGAAATATAAGAAAGATGCAAGAGCGGAACTAAAATTCAAGGTGAAAGGATATGAACGATAAGATTCGCTGATGACATTGTTGCCCTTAGCAAAAGGCAATAAGAACTTAGAAATGAGCAATGTAATGACTGCAGAATGTGATCCGAGGGTAAATCGATGAATGAGTAATGAGGAGTAACAGAAATGATAACAGCGAGATGCTTAACATCAGGATCAGTGATCACGACGTAGGTGAAGTTAAGGAACTCTGCTACCTAGGCAACCCTATATAGACGGAGCAAGGGGGACATAAAAAGCAGATTATCATTGACAAAAAGAGCATTCCTTGCCAAGTGAAGTCTCCTAGCATCAAACAAAGGGCTTTATTTGAGGAAAAACCTTCTGAGAATCTACGTGTGTACCATATCGCGTTGTATGATAGTGAAACATAGACGTGGGGAAAGGGGAACAGAAGAGTATCGAAGCATTTGAGATGTGGTGCTAGAGAAGAATATTGAGAATTAGGTGGAATGGTAAGGCAAGGAATGAGAAGACACTCCGGAGAATCTGCAAGTAAAGTAATACATGAAAAACATTGACGAAAAGAAGGGACACGGTGGGAGGACATCTGTTAAGACGTGACGGAATAACTTCCACCGTAATAGAGGGAGCCGTAGAGGGTAAAGACTCTTTCTCTCACTCTGTCAATCTACCTTCGCTCTTCCTTTATCACAATCACTGTCTAATATATTCCAGTATTTATTACTTTTCCGCCTCTTCTGCACGTTCAGTGACTCCTTCTCCCTCAGCTTAAAGACGTGCTAATGCTTTTCATGTCAAAATTTATGGGAAAATTTTGACAGGTGTGGAGGAATTTAGAATGAAGGCAGCTAGTACCTTACTTTTCACTAAGAGCGTTCTAAAACAGGAGCATATTCGCCTTTTTTGTACTCTGATAGAATAATTTTTATCCTGGTTCCCTTGTTTTCACTATCACAGCGGGGAAAGGCACTCACATTAAAAGAGATTTATGGGTCAGTAAAATTTTGATGGTTACCTTAGGTGGAATTTAAATCATTCCGGTTAATTTCACACCTCATACCGGATTCTACGAGCAAAACAATTTTGATTGTGCTTCAGTATGACGATACAGGATTCCCAGAACCCTTCTGATGATAATGGAGCCATTTCAGACCATATTTCTCCGTGCTACTCGACTTTATAAGCTGCTTCGTTTTCACCTAACCAGGTATTAAGTGCGAATTTTACGTGTAAAAGTAGGATTACATTGAATCTCTGTACTCGAAACGGATACATATATCAAGAAAAGTTTCAAGATGTTTAGAGCTCGAGATTCTGGGAATATACTTGTTTACTCAAAATTACTATTCTGATGCGTTAAATAAAAACATTTTTCAGTGAATGTTTAAGTTCATTGGCTAGTTCTTTCTGAGGATGTACGTTTTACGTATCCCCACAGATGTAAGAGATGCGGGTTGGAGGTTAAATGTTTTAAATGAACTTCATTTGTTGTTGATGTAGCGTACAGTACAGTGCATACCAGCGTAATCGTGCATCAGAGTAACCTAGTAACTCCATGGCGGTAGTTTACATTGTGAATACAGTTATTTTTTTTTGGGGGGGGGGGGATGTATATGTTGTCCACGTATGGCCATCAGAGAGAAACGCTACTGATCTACGGAGGAAGTATGTTGACAGGAAATTATTTTGTAATATGCTTATCTATAATCAGCAATGTCACAGAACATTAAGATTACTATGTTATTTTGTCTATCTTGTACTATTTGTACATACCCGTACTATAATTTGCTGTAGACGGGCAAATTCTCTTCTGGTACGACTACTCTACAGCAGACGTTTGCCTGACAAGTCATCACCTTCTCTCTGGATGTTTGGTCGTCTCATTTCTCGTCTACGTGAAACGGGAAGTCTAAATACAATACCTCGAAATCGTCGTAGAACACAAACAGACGAAGCTGCTGAGGTCGCTCTGCTTGCTGCCGTAGCCGCGAAATGTCAATTCAGCACAAGAGGAATTTAACGTGAAGTTGGTGTCCCGAAAACAAGTACGCATTCTGCAAAGTCATAAATTCCATCTTTACCATATTAATTTACGCCAAGAACTTTATGGAAAAGACTTCAGCAATATGGTTCAATTTTGTTAGTGGACTCAGCAACAACTTTTGACTAACCCTAATTTCTTCTCAGATGTTCTTGATACGCCCGCTAAACCCGCTGGACAGAACAGGTTATAGGACTGTGGAAAGAGCCAAATAAGTTGAGGTCAGTTTCACCTTATAATTGCAATTTATTGTAATTTAATAACTTTTACAACCAAAGCGGGACATAGCCGGACCTTTACCGAATGGAACTCTTTCACGGCTGAAGGCCTCCAAGCAAGAAATCTTAATAAATCAACACGATGAAAATCCTGTTAAGATAGCAATAAAATAAATAAGAAAGACATTACAGCAAAGTAGATAGAACAAATGGCTGAAGGTCACAATTAAGTTTCCAAATTTTAAAATATATTACCATAATCTTTTCAGGGCCGCAATGTTTAAGCTTGAAAGAATATTTTAAGAATTAATTTAGCAAAATTATTAAGAAAAAAAAAACCATAAGCCTTAAATTTTAAGTAGCTGAGGCACTCAGAAGCCTCGAGGGATTTCGGTCTGCCCTCGTACACTTAGGGGTGGTGAGCCCAACTACACTTGATCCGTCGGAACCCAACCAGGGGACAGCCACGGACAGACCAACACAACGGCTTGCTTCCCGTCAATCAGTACATGAGAACTCAAACAGGAAAAGTTAAAAACGTGATAATCCACAGTGGAGTATGTATTAGCTGTCAAAATTACGCACCATGCTGGACAGCAACAACAGTTGAGGAAAGATCGCTGCCTGAAATGACGTTAGTGGTCAGGGCAGGTAACCGGAACACTAACGGCCGCTAGGCAGAACATTCGGCTGGTACACATGAATTTGAAACACGGTAATATAGTTAACTTCAGCCAAAAGAACACTGCCGGAATTTACGTCAGCGCCCAGGGCCGGTAACCAGAACACAAACGGCCACAAGGCAGTGAATTCCGCTGCTACACTCTAATTGTAGTCAACCAAAATAGCTAATTGCGCCGGATGGCGGCTAAATTTCAGCAGAAACACTCTGTGTTGCTCACAGGAAAACCTTCCCAACAGCAAACCACCGAAACGAACTACCACAACATGAATGGACGTGGGGGGTGGTAGTTGAAACCACTATTCAACTTTGACGTCCTGGGTCGGGGAACCACTCAGCTCGTAGCGATCGGACAGCTCCACACACGCTCCGACACTGCGCAGGGGCTGCCAGCTGCCCCAGCCTACTGCACCGCGCGGAGATAACATCCCTCGTCCGCAACAACCGACCGACTGCCTGCAGACGCCCTAGCCGGAAACTATATGCACCAAACCAAAGATGGTACACGGCACAAATATCTACACACATCACTGCTGCCACACGTAGAAGGAAGAAGAACCACGACGTAACCGCAACAAGGGCGGGAAACCAAACATAGATAGACAGCGAAGTTCACGAAAACGCATAGTTGGGAGTGAGCACAGCTCAGTTCTTTATATAGACGAGGCATCATTATCCAATAAAGGAACCATCAACATTAAGTGTGTGCGTACTCAACAATCTACGATGGCTCCGACAGGCAGAGCAGCATCCATCAAACGTTAATGATTGCTGCGGAATTATTGGAGATACCATTGTCGGCTCTTTCTTTGTAAATGGCAGCCAAAATGCGAGACAATACGTCCGATATTTAAGACACACTCTCCCTCTTCTCTTGGACGCTGTACCTATGGATCAGAGGATGGTCATGCGGTATCAACGCCTTACGAGCACGACGAATTCTGGATCGTAAATACCGTGGTAGGTGGACTGGACGTGGTGGGCCAGTTCGTTGGTCTGAGTTATCTCCGTACCTTACGCCGCTGAATTTTTTTCTGTGCGGAGTATTCACGGATACTGTCTGCCAAAATTTTGCAACAACACCAGACGACATGCAGCAGTGCATTACTGATGCTTGTATAGCCGTCACAGAGGACGTAGTAGCACGATGTAGGGCGTCCTTCATCCATAGAGCGATCCTATCTATCAGTGTCAATGGTCACGGTTTGAGCATGTGAAGTAAGCGCTCCGTTTTTGATGTAGTGGTAGAATCACAGTAAAACGTACTAGAAAAAGCCATGTTCCTTCTGCATTGTAGTAAGTACCGTACTACATTACAATACAATAACAATATCCAGTACAGTTGCTTTCAATGTTTATTGGTAATTTGCAAAACGATCAAACGTGCCTTGAAGTGGTTAAATGATGTAGTTAATAAACTGCTCTGAAGTGTATTTAAATCAGGTATGTTGTGTATTATTTATCATTTCCATAGATACTAGTTTCGTGTAAAATGGTACAGTGTGATACATTTGTGAACATCTTTTGGGGAAGGTGAGTATATTCTTGAATAAAATGTACATGGCTGCATGTAAGAAAATTAACCGCTACATTTGGGGGGATACATAAAGCGTATACCTTCAGCAGGCACTACCGAATGTATCTGAAAAAAAAAAGTTTCTTTGAGTGAGCAAGATAAATGGGACAACCTGTATACTAAAAATGACGACCATTTGCTTTGCATAATCATCTCGGAATCTGTGGCTCAGTTTTGGTACCCGAAAACCGTGTTCTTCGGTTTTTCTTGGGAACTGTCAAGAAATAAATGGTGCCCCATAAGTCCCTTCAGGTGCACCATAGACCACATATAATGCAAAAAGGACCAATGTATTTGCTCCATTTATCTAAGCTGGGGGAATCATGTAATATTCGAAATTTGACCTTGTAGTGTAAGGTAGGTACAGTAAGAAGATCGTTCTGTTGGGTATATAAATGGTTTTCAGCCCGAGGGCTATCCACAACACTTGACTCTACCTCTGTATCACCATTAGAACCCGTGGCATGAACTCCGGAAGTAACCAGTTTTTATGAACGGAATTTTGGAACATAAGAGGTACCTCTTTCGTACGAATACTCGGTAGAGGAGCACGACGAAATGCAGTGGACTCCAGACAACAAGATACGTCTATATACCAAGAGATAAACCTGCCACTATGGTTGAACCGTGGGTTTTATTTTGTAACTGTTATTTTATAAAACGTTGCGATACAATACCGAGAAGACATGTATAATAAATGTTAGGATGGTTCCCGTAGTAATAACGGTACGGAGGGATTCTGTTTTAGATTCTGGCTTTGACGACACAATAAAATTCCAAATGTATGAAAGAAAAAAATCTAGATAAGCCATAGATAAATACGGTACGTACAAGGACCAACGACGAGCAAAAGGAATGGATGACGAGGCGAATAGTGTTCAGATTAAACTGCAAGGTAGGGATGCAGTCTTTCTGTTCTGCTGTTCGACCTGTATGTCAAAGTGGCAATGGAAAGAAAATTCAGAATTCGTATTACAGTTCATAGCGAAAAGATGTCAACCATACGATCCGTTCATGACATTGGTATCCTATGTGAAAGCTAGAATTACAAGACTTGTTTAATCGAATGGATACTCTACTAAACACGACGTAAATCAAACGAAGAGGAAAGTATTGACGAGTGGCGAAAATTGAATTGTGAGAAACTTAACACCAAAGTTTGGGACCACGTAGAAGATGTAGCGAAGGAGTTCTGCTACCCTGGAACCAAAATACCCCATTGCAGATGAAGTCAATCGGTCATAAAAAGTAGACCAGCACAGGTAAAGAGCAAACAGGCACTAGAGGACGTCTACTGGTATCTTGTACAGTGGGTGACTGGAGCAAGACATTTCTGGGAATGTTCCTCTGGAGCACAGCGTTATATAGAGGCGAAACATGGACGCTGGGAAAACAGAAATTACAAGAATTGAAGCATCTGAACCTTGGCGTTACAAAAGGACGCTGAAACTACGTGTTCTGATATGAAGTCAGCAGGTTCTCTGCTGAATTAGCGAGAAGAAGGCAAATATGACAAACATTAGAACAAGGGAGAGGATGATAGGACATACATTAAGGCGGCAGTAATAATTTCCCATGGTATTAGATGGGGGCCCATAGGGTAAAATTTTAGGGGAAAACAGACATCTGACTAGATTTAACTAGTAATTCAACGTATGGGATGTACGTGCTAATCTGAGATGAAAATGTTAGCACAGAATAGAAAATTGTGGTTCGCAGCATCCAGCCAATCAGCAGACTGATATAAAAAATTCACATCTCAGTAATAAAGCACCCAGATCTGACACAAAGCTTTCGATTACCTCAATGGGCAACGTATACAGATTGTGTGCTTACATTGATACGTTCGAGAGAGGTTAGTCTTTCATATGAGCTATTGTACAGATTTGATGAATGCGTACGGGAAGTTCCACCACACTACAGACCAGCCAGCGCAATGGCAGTTGTTACAATGATGTGGCGTGCTGACACGTCGCGTGTCGCATCAACATTCTGTTGTAATATTACGCGACTTTCAATACCGGATTCGGCATCCTGGAACATACGACATTTAGTTAGCTTCCCTCAAAATCACTCTAATTACAATGTACCGCGTTTTCCGGAGGCGACATCAATCGTATTTTATCACTATTGACTCCGTATTGGTATGGAAATCTGCACCACAAACAATGGACCTTGCGGAGTTAGGGTGGCTTCTCTTCCTCTACTATACAGATTGTCGTAATGTAGGTGCAGCCACGTAACAACAGCATTGTCAGTAGTTGCAGGTACAGCACTCAGAATGATTGACTTATATAGCCTTGCAGACCAGCCAACAAGGTCTTCATACAGGATGTTCCAGGACGAATGCTCAACAATAAGGGATATGACAGCAACGATCATTAAAAAAAAAAAAACAACGTTTAGAAAACATCGCCTCTAAAATGCATACTTTGTGAGCTATCAGCACTTGTTCATCTTCGCCACTGTGGAACACATCTCTTCTACTGAATAAGTGATAATAGCTGTTAAGATATGCATCTTAGAGCGCACGTTTACTAGACAATTTTTTCTTGCTTTTCAACATACTAGATCTTTCCAAAATATGAAAGACAAAGAGCTTGTAATAAAAGAGATTTGATTCACAGTATCGAATATCGAAGGTGAATTAGTTCTTAAGCTACGCATTTTAGAGCCGATGTTAACTAGACTTATTGCTTCGAAATATGCAAACTTCTCCCAGAATTGTCTTCTAGAAAACTGCTTGGGATGTTTGTTGATGTAGCTAAACCATCACGATACATACATTCTCCCCTGCATTTGTTGTAAATATGCCATTACGTTCCAGAAATAATAAAAATGGCCATAATACAATCACAAGGAAAAATTGCCTACATTGCTTTTATAATCACCTTGACTCCAGACTCGACATGTAAACTGATTCTACAACCTGTTATGATTGTTGTTTAGATAAAAGATGCTTGAGTACAAAGTTAATCTGAAATAATTTTTAGACGTTTAACAACGGGCAGCTGTTCTATTTCGCGGCAGAGATTTTAATTTTAAACTGCATAATCTAAAGTTAAATGAAATGATTCGTTTGTCAGCGTTATGGTTAGCAGGAATGAAAGTTAAACGCAAAGTAATTAAATTGTGTGTACATTAAGTTGCTGCACTTCACTGCCATACGTCGTCCAGAATACTCAGGGTTTTCGCAACAGCTTCTTATATTCAACAGCGTCATGCCTCTCACATGTGTTAAAGGGACAGTTAGAAACACAAGGTTAATCAACTTCATGACTGCTGATAAGAAAATACCTTAATTTTCGTAAGTGCTTGCGCTCATTGAATATCACCATGTGACTTACAGTACTATGTAACTGAGGCGCACAACAACACAATCAACAGTTGAGCAGCTAGCACTGTAAGTTAAAATATTCTAGAAAATTTCTTCACGTTTGGAATATTTACGAGTGACACAAGTCGCAACATGTTCAGTAGCATTTAGTTCCTTAGCCTGATTTACATACACCTCAGTGTATCAACAGCCGTGACACATAATGCGGCGCACATATAAAACTATTTGCACACTTCTCCACCATTCGCAGAAAGTAGGCTGTATTCGACCCTTCAGATGCCAATGACGAGATCATCACTGAAGTGGAAATATATGTTTTGTGAACACTTCGCTGCACAGCGCCACGCAGATTTCATATTCTTGCTAATCATTATTTTCTAAAAACCATCTGGAAGCTGCGTACAAAGAATTTATTATTCAGCTAGTGATCGTAACTAGCCACTCATGGTATTAATCGGAGGCAGTATACATGTTACCTCCGTGGGTGTGACTATTGTCAGTGTGAGATTCCCTATTATTGGGTAGACCCGCCGGCAGTGGTCGAGGAATTAAATAATTTGTACACAGATTGTTCACCATACTAGGAAAAAGCCCGGCATATAATCAGCGTAGTGCAGTAAGGGGGATGAGCAGGTAAAGGTGTTATGTGTGACCGAAGTGTGTTAACGTTGCCGTTTCACAAATCGTAGAGAAGTAACATCTCTTAATCAAGTTTTTAGGACATTCTCCAGATTGTTTTGCAAAATAGTAAACTATGTGTAAGGTTTGTCACGCTCAACTTCCCTACTGAACAAGAAAACGACGTGAGGACGCCTGTCGCGACGCGACTCAGATGCAAAACGCGGGCATTTTATTTCTAGAAAAAGTCGTCATCGATGATACGACTCCATTATCAATACGAACCTACCACAAAAAGCGAAATGCAGAAATACACGTGAGAGATAAATGCATTGACGCCTTAATCGGCATTCAAGCCAACGTTAACTTCCTTGTTAAATAACATACCAAAGGACGACGTTCTCACAGTCTTACGAGGGCAGTTCAATAAATAATGCAACACATTTTTTTTCTCGGCCAATTTTGGTTGAAAAAACCGGAAATTTCTTGTGGAATATTTTCAAACATTCCCGCTTCGTCTCGTATAGTTTCATTGACTTCCGACAGGTGGCAGCGCTGTACGGAGCTGTTAAAATGGCGTCTGTAATGGATGTGCGTTGCAAACAACGGGCAGTGATCGAGTTTCTTTTGGCGGAAAACCATGGCATCTCAGATATTCATAGGCGCTTGCAGAATGTCTACGGTGATCTGGCAGTGGACAAAAGCACGGTGAGTCGTTGGGCAAAGCGTGGGTCATCATCGCCGCAAGGTCAAGCAAGACTGTCTGATCTCCCGCGTGCGGGCCGGCCGTGCACAGCTGTGACTCCTGCAATGGCGGAGCGTGCGAACACACTCGTTCGAGATGATCGACGGATCACCATCAAACAACTCAGTGCTCAACTTGACATTTCTGTTGGTAGTGCTGTCACAATTGTTCACCAGTTGGGATATTCAAAGCTTTGTTCCCGCTGGGTCCCTCGTTGTCTAACCGAACACCATAAAGAGCAAAGGAGAACCATCTGTGCGGAATTGCTTGCTCGTCATGTGGCTGAGGCTGACAATTTCTTGTCAAAGATTGTTACAGGCGATGAGACATGGGTTCATGACTTCGAACCTGAAACAAAACGGCAATCAATGGAGTGGCGCCACACCCACTCCCCTACCAAGAAAAAGTTTAATGTCATACCCTCAGCCGGTAAAGTCATGGTAACAGTCTTCTGGGACGCTGAAGGGGTTATTCTGTTCGATGTCCTTCCCCATGGTCAAACGATCAACTCTGAAGTGTATTGTGCTACTCTTCAGAAATTGAAGAAACGACTTCAGCGTGTTCGTAGGCACAAAAATCTGAACGAACTTCTCCTTCTTCATGACAACGCAAGACCTCACACAAGTCTTCGCACCCGAGAGGAGCTCACAAAACTTCAGTGGACTGTTCTTCCTCATGCACCCTACAGCCCCGATCTCGCACCGTCGGATTTCCATATGTTTGGCCCAATGAAGGACGCAATCCGTGGGAGGCACTACGCGGATGATGAAGTTATTGATGCAGTACGACGTTGGCTCCGACATCGACCAGTGGAATGGTACCGTGCAGGCATACAGGCCCTCATTTCAAGGTTGCGTAAGGCCGTAGCATTGAATGGAGATTACGTTGAAAAATAGTGTTGTGTAGCTAAAAGATTGGGGAATGACCTGGTGTATTTCAATGCTGAATAAAACAACCCCTGTTTCAGAAAAAAAAGTGTTGCATTACTTATTGAACTGCCCTCGTACACGGTCGTCCGAACGTTGTGCGCGTGCCAAGTGAGGAGAGGCTATGTACAACAACCGAAGCATTAAAACCAGGATTCTAACTTCTGTCTGCTTTTATAAACCGAGTCTCGAATTTTTTGGACGGACGGGGTCGATGTTGTGGATCAGGAACAACAGTTATAACTTTGTAGGCAGTGACATTCTCTCGTGTAAACAAGTTGGTTATTGATAAATGTGGTGGAGAGAAATGGGGGAGGAGGAGATGGACAAAGAGAGAGGTAGGAGGAAATGACCAGAGACAAACGAGAAAAGGAGACTACGATGTATATCCAATTCCAGACTGAGCGGCGCAGTTCACGACATACAGCAAACCGCTCTTAGAGTTCGGCAAACAAGCATGTTTGATGATACCCGCTGGTCATCTGGCCAAATCATGTGCCAGCCTCATGTCAGAGGGGGTGGAGGTTGGCAGAAACACACACAAAGCCAACCAACTTGCAGTTTTCCTCTCGATGTCTTACTAGACGCAGATTGTGGCCGTTGAGTTAACACGTTGTTCACCCCTTAGCGGAATATCCGCTGAATACGTATGAGAAGTCAAAACTGATGGACGAACTCACCAATAGCATTATAGGTAGATCTGTTCAGAATTACTTAATTTTAAATATTTTCGCTACACCCCCAGGAGGTCCAAGAGTTTTAAGTAGATGAGGAGTGCCTGTCTGAAGCTAGCTAAGTTGGGTAGGAGAGCAGCAGATCAAAGGCTTCGGTCGCGCCGTTAGCACAATCGCTAAAACAAATATCCAGTCAATTTTTAGTATTGAGTAAACACAGAATTTGTTTTTTCTTTCCTATCAAGAAAAGAATTTTGGAGTTTAATGTTACTTTGACGTAACTGGAGACGGAATAGTCGTTTATCTGGACAATAGTAAAACTGTTCAAGTAACCAACCAGTCATTCTCAAGCAAGCAACATCCTGCAGTAAGGCTGTCTCCATGTCAAGCAGAAGATAATTTTTCTTATATGGTTTGAACATTTTTTCGCTAGGTTTCTGTGTTGTGGATCCATGTGGCGAACAGTCCGATCGAGGTGGTCCCACAGATTCTCGGTTGATTTAAAATCCGAAGAGTTGGCTGGCCAGAGGAATACGGTAAACTCATTCATGGGCTCCTCGAACTACCCACGCACACTGCGAGATGTGTGACACTATGCATTGTGCTGTAGGTAGATACCATAGTGCTGAGGACAAGCAGACTGCATGTCGGAGTGGAAATGCATAGTTATACTTGTCCACTGTGGATGCCAGAATGACAATATCACCTATGGAATGCCACGAGAACATTCTCAGGACTAGAATGAGATTTTCACTCTGCAGCGGAGTGTGCGCTAATATGTGATGACGGGGCGTGAGTTGTGCTTGGATAGCTCAGATGGTAGAGCACTTGCCCGCGAAATGCAAAGGCCCCGAGTTCGAGTCTCGGTCCGGCATAAAGTTTTAATCTGCCAGGAAGTTTCATATCAGCGCGCATTCCGCTGCAGAGTGAAAATCTCATTCTGGAAACATCCCCCAGGCTGTGGCTAAGCCATGTCTCCGCAATATCCTCTGAGGAATGCTAGTTCTGCAAGGTTCGTAGGAGAGCTTGTGTAAGGTTTGGAAGGTAGGAGACGAGGTACTGGAGGAAATAAAGGTGTGATGACGGGGCGTAAGTCGTACTTGGGTAGCTCAGGCGAAAGTTCGAGTCTCGGTCCGGCAGACAGTTTTAATCTGCCAGGAAGTTTCATATCAGCGCACACTCCGCTGCAGAGTGAAAATCTCATTCTGGAAACATCCCCCAGGCTGTGGCTAAGCCATGTCTCCGCAATACCATTTCATTCAAGAGTGCTAGTTCTGCAAGGTTCGCAGGAGAGTTTGGAAGGTAGGAGACGAGGTACCGGCAGAAATAAAGATGTGATGACGGGTCTTGAGTCGTGCTTGGGTAACTCAGATGGTAAAACACTTGCCCGCGAAAGGCAAAGGTCCCGAGTTCGAGTCTCGGTTCGGCACACAGTTCTAATCTGCCAGGAAGTTTCATATCAGCGCACACTCCGCTGCAGAGTGAAAATCTCACTCTGAAAACGTCCCCCAGGCTGTGGCTAAGCCATATCTCCGCAGTATCCTTTCTTTCAAGAGTGCTAGTTCTGCAAGTTCGTAGGAGAGCTTCTGTAGGGTTTGGAAGGTAGAAGACGAGGTACTGGCAGAAATAAAAGTTTGATGGGGCGTGAGTCGTGCTTGGGTAGCTCAGGCGAAGTTCGAGTCTCGGTCCGGCACACAGTTTCAATCTGCCAGGAAGTTTCATATCAGCGCATTCTCCGCTCCAGAGCGAAAATCTCATTCTGGAAACATCCCCCAGGCTGTCGCTAAGCCATGTCTCCGCAATACCATTTCATTCAGGAGTGCTAGTTCTGCAAAGTTCACAAGAGAGTTTTCAGAAGTGCTAGTTCTGCAAAGTTCACAAGAGAGTTTGGAAGGTAGGAGACGAGGTACTGGCAGAAATAAAGCTGTGATGACGGGTCTTGAGTCGTGCTTGGGTAGCTCAGATGGTAGAGCACTTGCCCGCAAAATGGAAAGGTCCCGAGTTCGAGTCTCGGTCCGGCACACAATTTTAATCTGCCAGGAAGTTTCTCTAGACTGCAACGCTCTTTCCTTTCAGGCTGTTTGCTTTCAGACATTTCACGCCGTGTACGCCAACGGTCACCCGTCCGATGGAGAATAAAACGTGATTTGTCTGAAAAGTCACCTGTGGCCACTTATTGGACGCCCAATAGAGGTAGTGGCGTGCAGATTCCAACCATTGTCGTCGCAGAACAGCTGTTAGCGTAGGTTCATGAACTATGCACTAGCCGCAGATCCCTATTCGCTGCAGCATTTGCTGAACTATCGTTGAGGAGATACTCTTGGTTGCCCCCTGGTTCATTTGGGCGGATGGTTGCTCAAGAGTTACACGTCTATTCGCCAGTACACATTTCAGTTGCCGTGGTTCGCCCCTGTCATCAATGGTCTATGGAGCGCTGCAGTTCTTTGGCAACGGTTTTAGATAATTCCATTTTGGCATTCACGGTGTACTTTAACCTTGGTGGCTAGTTTACGAACTTAGCTCTTTCCCCGGAAGCTAATGATCCTGCCCTATTGGATGGCAGATAAATCGCTCAGTTTACGTATTACGACAGCTACTGCACTGTTTTCTGTGTCCTACCGTCATGCTTTATATATCTCCACTGCTAGTGCTGCCACATGCCGCCTGTGAGTGGTTATGGCACTTTGACGTGGAAAATTTGAGGTGGTCACGTTATGTGACTGGACAGTGTAGTTAAATGTGTAAATCTAAATGTCTGGATTTATGGACACAGAAATTCAATTATACTGCCTACCCTTCCCCAAATTACGACCTTCACGTTTCTGTAGTAAATTGGTTGGCACTTGTAGGGCTTCAGCACTATTGATTCACATTACTGAAAGGTGTACTGAGTCAAATGCATTCCGCCATCCAATGAAACTAGTTGTATAGTGCGGGTGTTCTACGTTCAAGCTGAAATGCCTAGATATCATTAGTAGATGATAAACCAGTAAGGAATCGTTCTACTTCGATTAGGAGCATAACATTTCCACCATATTTTCTGTAGTCTTATCTTGACCAATTAGTAATCGTTTTAGAAGTTGACGGTAGGTGTTTAATGTATCTTCTGTCCTTTAAGGAGTTTACTGTACTCTACCGTCAGAAAGCCACAATTCTTCGAAACTCTCATTAATTCGTCCTTCATTTTATGCATTGTCAAGTTTTTGGATCGTGGTTTAGACGTTTAGCATGCACAGGCAGGACTTCGCAGTCTCTCTAAATGTAATCTGAGAACCAGTGTTTCATCTTCAAACAAACATCGATGTCATGTTCCTGTGGCCACCCCAACCCCCCCCCCCCCCAATCCCCGCAGTATCCTCCACTATCACTGCTGCTTAATTACATAACACTGAATTGGTCGATGAAACTTGATGGAAGTGAAAGAAATAGCGCCGTAGTTTACTTCTGAGCTACCGTAGAGTAAGGCCTTTCTGCAGAGAAATTTACTCCGCTTTACGCGTGGAACACGCAGAAAATAAAAAAAAAATTTGTTCGAAACAACCCAGTTACATAGTAGTATCCAACTATCTGAAGTGGCAAGTGCCATAATTCTTAAACGGGTGGAACATATAGGACCTATGTTCTTCAGCAGGTGTTTATATAGAGCCTGAACAGTTAGTCACACATTACGAAGTGAGGGTATTTGCCTAATGATCTGATTTTCCTGTCCTATCAGAAATGTCTCGGATTTCTTTATAAGACACATAGCAGCTAGGCGACAAACTGCAACGAGAAATCTACAGCTGGAGATTGCTCTTCTGGATTACTGTTGATATGACTGAATCCATTGCATCTTGATAGGAGATAGGGCTACGCATACCCGGAAACCATACGAAGGTGTAATAGATACTAACTGCGGTTACTTCACAGGAGTTGCTATTCTTTGGTCTTACGGATAAGATCTACAAAGCATTTACAATAAAGCACATTAGTATAATATAATATGTATACAAGTGTACCGTCATGTACAACTTA
This sequence comes from Schistocerca cancellata, assembly GCF_023864275.1. Classification (NCBI taxonomy): domain Eukaryota; kingdom Metazoa; phylum Arthropoda; class Insecta; order Orthoptera; family Acrididae; genus Schistocerca; species Schistocerca cancellata. The sequence goes on from NC_064633.1 coordinate 12,187,541, forward strand.
TATTTATATCAGAGGAAATGTAGTATGCGTTCGTTAAATTATTTTAATGAGCCTGCGTTATATGTTCTATGGATAGATGCAAAAGATCTGTTTCTAAATCGACCAAGCCGCGCGGGGTAGCCGAGCGGTCTCGGGCGTCTTGACCGGTCCGCGCGGCTTGCCACGTCGGAGGTTCTAATCCTCCCTCGGGGTGTTTGTGACGTCCTTAGCGTAGTTAGTTTAAGTTAGATTAAGTAGTGTGTAAGCTTAGGGACGGATGGCCTCAGCAGTTTGGTCCCATAAGACCTTACCGAATATTTCCAAATTTTAAATTGACCAACTGCTCAGAGTCGTGAAATGTAGAACTGCATTCGACAGATTACAGAGCTCGACAAACTTTCATTTTATGTATTAATAGTAACATGTGTTACACCCATTTCTAACAGTTAATCGTAATTTAATTATTTTTTCTTGCAGCTCGTCAATGCGTCGTATTCGTACTACGCTCTGCTGCGACAGATGAATGATCACTGAAAGTGACCATAACCCAGATGACTACCATGCTCAGCTCACCATGTGCAAATTTACGATGCATCTAAAAGAAAATGTACTGTACTATGGTATTAGCTTATCTGAACGTCAGTTATTCTTAACATCACTTACATACAGTGCCTGTAAAATAAAACTGACCCAGAAAAATGTATCATGCACGATACGAAAAGCAAACCAAACCACATGATCCTATGTGAGACGATACTTTGGCTGCCTGTCTCAAGGTGAATGGATGAGAATGGCTAAATGTGATTTGTTGGGTATACAACACTATTTGATTCTTATAATACGTGGCACAAGTACACCAAATGTTATAAAGTTGTTGGTTTTCTTCTCATATCTAGTGATATACATTTCATGTTCGATAACGGAAATGCATCATCCCACGTGATTATTTTTCATGATGCTTCTGATCTGTTTCTGAAAATACATAATTTCCTTCCACAGATCTGCAGAATCACTCATATTTACCCATCCACCCACTCACCAACTCGCTCGCTCACTCACTCACTCACTCACTCACTGACACACACACACACACACACACACACACACACACACACACACACACGTTCATACATATTTTCACTCCCTCTCAGACACAAACACACACGACGGGGCTTCATGTGCTAACAATTTACTTGCTACAATAGACAGCGTCACTGTATTATTGTAAAACGATGATAAGGGAAACAATTTGGAATCATCAGGTCAGCAACACAGACTGACATTAGGAGGCTGAACGGACAAACAACGACAAATGGTTGATCTTAAGCAGGAATACAAACTTTTAAGGACAAAATGAGCAAGTCATGTATTAATGCGAAATAAAAGGTCATGTTTAAAATTACGAAGGTTAGTATGAATAACTCCCGTTGAAATCTATCCACCTATGATATACTGTCAGTTTCAGCTTTTGTGAAATCCTGGATGCATAGTTTGAAAGTTAAGAAAACCATGTGGATCCTGCATAGTGTGTAGACGTGAATAATGCTTATAACGATATGTTTACGTAATGTGTATACATAAACACACAGTTATAAATTTTACGTAAACATACAGTTATAAATGTCCCCGTTCGTAGTCGCTAATTATAACAATATGTTACTTTTGTGCTGTAACATATAGCTATAATCAGCGGTGGAAACATATTTGCGAACGCCGACTGTGTGCGGCTGTTTCTTGTTGGATCGTCTGATCAGTCGGAAGTTGCATTGCAGAGGAGAGTAAATGCCTATTCAAAATATAATTATTTTGGATAGCTCAACATGAATTTCCTAAGGGACCGTAGTTTATCATGCATTTAACAGTAGAATATGGCGCGGAGAAAATATTTCGCCGCATGCAACTTCCGTCCGAACTCGACGAAAGAATTCGTGACTGTGAACTCTCTATTTGGCAGAAACATATAGAAAATTAAATAATTTCATGAAGAAGTGAGACATAGATTCTATAGTAAATGAGTAGTCCATACACCAGTTCCATTTACCTCTGAATTTATGGCAATTAATAGACGAACTTACACTGCAATGAAGGATTTAACATGGATGTCGTTTTGACTGGAATTTCTCTTAATGAAAACAATTCCTTCGACGTTTTCACATTCACGTCGCACAATAAATCTACTGCTGGCACTTTTAGTATTACACATTCACTTTTCACAAAAACAATATTATTTTTAACGATAATAATACGGCGGCAAGACATGCGCGTCCGACACAAGAGACAAGAGAAGAATGAGTAACTGTTCATCGAGAATATCTCGTACCTCAAAAAAAAAATGTGTAAAAGTGTTCTTCTTCTGTCTGTTTTTCGCGCCGCGGTTTTCAAAGTCAATAACTCACTGCATCTCTGACGGCGCTTCGACAATAAACAAGTTACGTCACAGGTCGTTCACCTTTTACATTCTCGCAACATTATTTGCTAACTGTAGCTGTTGCCGAGCGACTGCTCGATTAGTGAATGATTTAAAATGATAAGACAATCACATAATGTTACATTGCCTTCCATGGGATTCTTGGAAATCAAGGAGATTACCAAGATTCACATGTCGCCGTTAACGTTGGGATTGAGTACTTTACAGATTTACTTTGATCAAACACAGTATTCCTGTCATTTGATTATTAGGATTACACAAATATGGTGATCTCTCATTCATAGACAAAGACAGTTCTTAAGGTAAAGATACACAAAAAAATTTAAAAACTAAGACAGTAAATCTACGAAGTTTACAATGGACATTATACATTATACTCATTACAGACTTTTTTTTTTTTTTACAGAGTTCATACCGACCATCTTTGTGGCCTCAAGTTATTGTCCAGAGCTCATAGGCTCTTTGCTCCTGAAAGAAAACACATAGGATTCATCTTTTTATACGCACATAATTCTCACACATGGAATTTCTCACACGTGTCCATTTTTATACACATATAATTCTCACACATGGAATTTCTCACACGTGTCCATTTTTCATTGCTCACTAGTTGTCATGATTTTTACGCTTTCACTGTTTGTGTATTGACAGGTAAGTTAAAATTTGATTCTTCTCCAGGTGAAGCTTATGCCTTGAGAAGTTGGATCGCTACTTTGCGGTCTCCGAGTAGAAAACTTTTCATCAGCTCTGGCGGGCGAGTCTCACTCGCACGTTACGTACACACGTTACATGTAACAAAAGAAATATAAATACCCATTAGTCTAAAAACTAAGCTTAAATCTATTTTAGGACTTGGGATTCATAGGAATTTGACTTTGTCACTATTCGCGTGTGGTTTGGCTGTTCACATTTCATCCACGGGATATAACATTAGCATAGTATGTGATATGTTGTGAACTCATATAAAAGTCTTTTATTTTGGGAGCGGCTTTCATGGAAAGTCCGTTTCGTCGAACTGCAGCGGGAGTGCTGTGCTAGTACATCACTTTAAATTTAACGCGTTTGTTGCGTCGATGTACGTTGACACAGGCTGATTGTTAGAGCTGAATCGCAACTCGAGGCGCTCACTAGCCTCCACGCGGTACTTCAGCTTTTCCGCGCACGGTTCAGTGAACACGTTGCGTCGATGGTGTTGTGGTATTTTGTGGTTTGCTGAGGCTGGTGAGGAGGGACGAGGATTACCAGGGACAGAGGCTTCATTGAAACCATCCCTGTTTCCACATTTTCCAGCCGATTTTGAAGATTTTAAGGTAGGCTAGCGCTCGCACTTTGCAAAGCAGCTAACACACTTGGTTTCCGGTGCACTGCACGTAATCACATCACCGCCTTCGGTTACACAACCGGACTATCATTGTCCGTCGGCCTATCTGCACGTTTAACACTTTTTATCTTCACCGTGAATGAAATTATCACTTACTTATAACAACGATGCATTGCTTCGTGTCTATGGCAGACTTCCACACCATTTTAAGCCTTCACTTATACTCTATTATGTACACAATTTTTTTTTCACAGTTTATAATCAAATAGTTTGTCTCACTTTGGAGCTTGCTAATTGAGAGCTTCGATTATCATGTCCATTTCAATTTCTGTTACTTTGTTGGTAACTATCTTTAACATTTCGCTTTACATTGTTCCTCATCTTTCTCTAAGACTAATTATGCTTTTAGTTCACAGTCACAATACATTAGTTTCTCCGATCTGTTAGCAATTATTATTATTTTAATTCATTTCGATCGTTCTTTCTATTTATTAGATTCATTAAAGTTATCACTGTCATTTCAACAAAAATTCTCTTTTTACTAGATGTGAGGATCAATCAGTCACATTTGATTGCCCTCTCACATGAGAACAGAACACCATTCAAGAAAATTTCAAATTCCTTATCGCGATCTCGGTTTGCGTCTCGGATTGACTTTAAAAGGAAAAATAAAGACATTTCAAAACTAGCTTTTCCCGATTTCGTTCACGCGCTTCCTTTTGAAAATCGTATGCCAAACCAGCCTTCCACGTCAACCGCATTTCTCAATCTGTAACGTCAAGTCTACGGGACGGGTTTAGGCGGGTTAGGATATTTACACAAATTCAGAAGAAAGACATAGATATAATAGTACATAGAAGAAGAAATCTAGCAAACAACTCCTTGTTCCTTATGACTTAGAAATTAATTTTCCTTTGCGCCGTACGTCTGCGTACACGCTCCAATTACAAACTAGCTACTTTGTTTTGCCGGCGGTTTCATTGTCATTTTATTCTCGCCTTGACGCCTACTTGCGCTACACTGCATTGGCCTCTATATATGACCTTAAGTCATAATTGCTTTGTCCTTGCCACTTACACTCTTATACTTGGTATTTATTTCACTTATGGCTTTGAATGTATCTGTCCTGCGTATTGCAATTACAATTAATGCTACTTTGTTTATCTAGCTGAAGGATACCGCTTTCGTGGTCATGTTGGTACTTACAAGTAACTCACATGCTTCGTAAACATTACGTTATTTTAATGCAGAGATGAACCTGTTCCAGATTTCTATGTACAGTCGTGGACAAAACGAGCGAGACCCCTCGCCTTTTCGTTATGCTGATCCGCACGGCTTTAAAGTCTGCTACACAGCATAACAGGCAAGGCGACGAAGTGCTACCAACATACTGTGCACTTGCGTGAAATTGACAAACTATCTGAACTTTTTTAGGCTGTTTTCAATAATTTGTAAGACTATATTAATGCTGAATAGTGTGTTAAATACAACACGTAAATATAAGACAGAACTGAAAGAAGAAACGCTAATTGGTATGAACTGTACCAATAAAAATGAATTTCAACTTATCGAGATAACATAATTGTTTTAGTAAGACAAAGAACGCCGGATCGTTACGAATTAGCAAAATATTATCCGCTTTCGGCCGCGAAACGGTCTGTGTCAACGTTCAGACCAGTCATACTGGATTACCGTTGCTGACCTACCATGAAAGTGTGCAAATTTAACAATGCGTGAAGATTCATAACGAAATTCAGTTAAAAATCATTCAGTGCCACACTTAAGTCAAATCCATTATTGACAGAAGCGGAAAAAGTAGGCAGTAACATGTATGAAATTCTACAAGAGTGTCATATTGACATGCACAGGGCGCCAGTACAGAATAAAGGTAGCGATAAAACGTATTGGGGCCGCGAGAATTTCTTAAAATTGCTTTACTGATATTCTACCTGCCTCCATCGAGATTAGAACCGAAAACAAACCAGACCTTCCTTTCACTACGCTAGCAGACAACCCATGCAAACCTCTATTATTACCCCAGACATGAATAAGCCACCAATTTCGCAATGAAAATGGCATATTGATCTGCAGTTTCTGTTGCATAGAGCTTTCTGGACTCAAAAACATGAATTTTCTTCCTTTATGTCACCGCTTATGTGACAACCATTCGGGATGTTTATCGAAATAGCAAAATACTGTTATTAGAGAGTAAATTTAGTAGGATATTTCTGCACCACCCCAGGAAATAAACGGCTCCACAGCTGCCAAACGTATTCTACACAGTTTCGAATTCTCCACTAGACTCGCCACAGCCGCAAAACGTTCATTAGCCTCAGTGTTTCTTAAGCTAGCTATCAATGGGAATGTTGGCACTTCTAAAACGCGGTAGCATTAATACTGGGATGTGAACTACCACGTGTATAGGCAAATGGATTCTATTTGCATTCCTGTAAACGTGATTTGGATCGAAAGCGTAGCTACGATTAATATGCTGATGTATCGACTGCAACTAGAATATTTCGAATAAAGAGTAGGGGGTGTTATTTATGCAGCCCTCATCTTCAGTATCTGTCGTAGCTGTTTTCGTTGTTAGGATTTCGTCACCTAAACCGGTAAAAACGGAACCCTACAAGTCTCACTTTCTTGACCGTCTATCGGTCTACCCAAACTTTAAAACCCGTTTACCTCCAGAACGGGTAGACATAATAAGCGGAAATGTATCGCACTTCTTGTGGTAACCGGTCCCTTGGTGGTGTAAAAAAGTGAGCTTCTATGTCAACGCAATCTAAAGATACGACCGTTTATGAAAAAAAAATTTACGTGAAAGGTCAAAAAATGGCTCCAAGAACTATGCGACCAAACTGCTTACGTCATCAGTCCCTAGCCCTATAACTACTTAAACCAACCTAACTTAACACACATCCACGCCCGGGGAAGGATTCGAACTGACGGCGCAAGCAGACGTGCGATCCGCGCTATGACGCCGTTGAAAGCACGGCTAACCCGCGCCGGAAAGCTGTTAATATCATCTGATGTTGCTAACAAGTTATTTACTTCTGGTGAATGATTTTCTGCGCAGTTCATTTAAGATAGAATAACTAAAATATATTTGATGTTACGGAAGACGAAGGGTGCCTAATTCATTTCCCTCTCTTTACTTATTATGTTACATTCGCAATCTGAGCACACGTATTATCCATAACCACACTTTAGCGCCACACAGATACGTGAATGAAACACATTGGAGTACAGTTTTAGACATAAAAACTGACCGCCGGCCGCCTGCCACAGAGACTAAGTCCGAGTCTATTCACTTAACGTAGCCAATAAAACTGACCGGCCATCTGCACAATCTGGCAACACTGTAAGATGCGGAAGCGTTAGGAGGAAGTGTTGTCTACTTCCGAGATGTTCTCAGATTGTGTGAGCCCGTGGTCTAGTGCTAGCCGGCACGGTAGCTCAGCGTGTTCGGTCAGAGAGCCGGTTGGCCTCTGTAATAAAAAAACTGAGTGGAAGGATCAACCACCGAACTTGAACAGGATGTCCTGCGACGTCCGCAATGACCAAACACAACGATCGATAATGAACAATAAAAAAAAAAGAAAAGAAAAAATGGTAATCGTCATGCATTCTAAGCTTATGGTCTACTGTTGGTGTCCAACAATTTTTTTTTTCCACATTTCGGTCTAAAGTTATGATTCTGATTGAGCATCGAAGATAATTCGCTTAACATTCTACCCACCAGCAACGACAAGTATTCCAGAAACAACTGCGCAGGACAGCTCGTGGCTGCGCCGCGATCATAACAGCTTCCACTCGAGCGTTTCCTCGCGCTGCAGCGGCTACCGGCCACCGGCCAGACGCCACCCGCCGCCTGAAATCCGGCGCCGCCCATGTGAACGCGGCGCCACGCTGTCAGTGTATGTATCAACTGTCATTTTCGAATTTGAAGTTCTAGTTATCATCTTGCAGTTAAACATTCGAATTTGCATACTTGAAAATCATGAACTACAGTTAAGCATTGTAAAATTGAGTCGCAAGTGGAAAAAGGTGTAACACCTGAAACACAACGTTTATTTTTGGTATAACAGAGGGGTGAATGCAGAGGAGGCAGCTAGAAAGATTTGAACTGTGTTTGGAGCGAGTGCTTTTGGTAAAAATACGCCAGAAAAAGATATTCGTGTTTCAACAAAGATCGTTCTGGCATGAATGATTTTCCACATTAAGGAAGTCTCGACTACTGATATATGTGATAGATTACCATTTAACCATCATGCGACATTTGCATTCAACAGGCAAAGTTCAGAAGCCTGGTGTAGCAGTACTGCATGCTCTAATTCGAAACAACAAAAATCAACGGAGTGACTATTATTGAACGTCATCAGGTCACTCATCGAGCATTCCTTTCGGTCGAAGTGTAAGAAAATCGAGCAACAAAACTACATCACCTGTGCTACTCTATGATAACGCACTATGTTGATATGAGAAACTAAACAATCCAGGAGATTGATAGAAAAGTCGTCTGTCAGGCACTTGTATTGATAGGGAAGTCCTCTCTCAAGCACTTGTCCCTCTCGTCATATATTTGTAAAATTTTACCTTTCCCGCTCTTGATCGATCAACCGTCAAGGCAATTCATTTCTAGACGGAAATACCCTTAAAACTAATCTGGTTTAATTACATCGTTAGAACCAGTAGGCTTCTACAGGCGTAGAATTTGTAAACAACTTTAGCATTGTCAGATCGTTTTAGATATCGTGAAAGAAAATTCTGCTGCTGATTAATTTCTCTTTGATAATTACTGTTGCGTTTAGTAAACTAATGGAAAATGCAATTAAAATATTCACTGTACTAATATAAATTAAATTCAGCTTCCTACAGAAACATCACGACGGCAGTCTATCTTAATAAAGCATTATGTGTCTGTGAGACGATCGAACCTATTGTAACACGAATTAGTAGGATATTACCAACTTTTGACTTCGAAAAGATCTGTATTTATTTCATTTACTGTACCATTCGCAAGTATTATGAAAATGTGACATTTCATAGATAAAATTATGTATTCACAACAACAAAAAATATGTCGGCAGAAAACAAAAGTGGCATTATGAATTTGGCAGTACCGTAAGGTTTTCGCTCTGACACTAAGAGTTACTGAAAGTAGCAAGACGAATTTTGCTCGAGCGTTGTCTTACGATTCCCTTATTGAGTTTTTATCAGCCTGCTTGTAGCTGTGCTACAAAAGAATTAAAAATCTGGCTTTCAGCGAGTCGCGAATGGCGAACGAAAGCAGCTTGCACCTGTTAGCTAAGCATGTTACCTGGGAACTGGTTTTTTCCTAAACTGGGAAGACGTCCTTTTGTGGTTGAATTGTTGGCAAATGTCAGTCAGACGTGTGCCGTTGGTCTAAGTGTTACGGTGTGTTGAATTTGTGCCAATGATTTTTCTACAGGTTTCTTCTGTCCCAAATAGAGAGTTGAAGTATCCCACTAGTATTTTCACGTCATCCTGGTGAATTTTGCTCATAGTATTTTCGAGTGTGTTCCAAAATTTTTCGACATTTTAGGAGTTTTTCTTATTTTCGATGTTGGTGGGGACACGTGCATTGATGAGTGTATATTTTTTACTGTGGCTCTGAATGAGCATAGTCATAAGTCGCTTGTTGATGGGCCGGCCACGTTGGCCGAGCGGTTCTAGGCGCTTCAGTTCGGAACCGCGCGACTGCTACGGTCGATGGTTCGAATCCAGCCTCGGACATGGAAGTGTGTGATGTCCTTAGGTTAAGTTAGGTTTAATTAGTTCTAAGTTCCAGGGGACTGATGACTTCCGGTGTTAAGTCCCATAGTGCTCAGAGTCATTTGAACCTTTTCATTGTTGATGGGTGTGATTTCTTTGACAGAGTTGATGATAGATCTGTGTTCGAGAAATGCAATGCCGAAGATTGGTACGCCTTTCGCTACCTTTTGTTGTATTTTGCTTTTGAAGACGCAATGGTTTCCCTAATGCAAGGTTTCATTGTCAGTCGTGGTTCTTGAAGAGCAAGGATGAGAATTTTTTGTCGGTGGATTTCTTTTGTGAGATTATTTAGTTTTCGTGTTTGGATCATTGTATCGATGTTTACTTTTAAATGTATGTTTCTTCCTTGTAGGGAAATTTACCAGAGATCTTCGATATTCTCTGCCGTGCTAACCTGGACTCCCCAGAATCCGAAAATCCAACTGCCGCCTGTCGACAGCCGGGTTGTGTACCACCTGGGGTAAAGTTGACTTTGCTTGCATAGTTCATGTTTGCTTGTGTTTCATTGGTTTGGCTTGGGTGATACGAGGACCGGACAGGACCAGAGGGTGTTGAAGCCTTTGAAAGCAAATATTTTCAGCCAAGCTCATTGAGCTAAGAGACGGTGACCAGAGTAGCGGTGAATTTCACTCAGACGTGTCTGGATTTTGGGTTCAACGGATTTGGTAGCCGTTCAGGATTGTGTTAGTATTTGGTTCACCCCTAGTATTTGATTTCCTCGGTTCCACCCATATGGGGGAGGGTTTCCCCTATCCGCCACACGCGATTATTATTATTATTATTATTGTCATTATGTCATCAGCAAATCCGATATGGTGTATCTTCCCACCACTGAAATAGATGTGTATTGCTCGATTCAGTATTTCCATCACATAAATGTGGGTTATAATTACGTTACATTGCTGCTAGAAGACATATTTCTCACTTTTTCTTAGCCAGTTGCTACCTGTTACTCCATCATAGGAATTTATGTGCGCAGCATTGTTGCAATACAGACGTTCAAATTATCCGATTTCTGTAATTTCGTTTCGATACCAGATAGTTCTAATCGGATTCAGCTAGGCAGTCTTAATGTGGATATCTGACTACGACTCTCATCATGTGATAGACTGGGCAAATCACATTCTTAATCGTACTGTTGAATATAGATCACTTATCTCTGACAGGGCCTGAATTCTTAAACACTGTGGAAAATAATAATCCAATGTGCTTATTACAAATACGTTATTTAAATATAAATACATGGACTAACGAGATAATAGTTTATTTACAGGAGCAGAGCCCCATCCATCATAGCAGAGCAGTGCGTGATTGGTTTCAGGCCCAAGAGAGGATAAAGCTGTTGCCGTTTGTTCCACGATCACCAAACATCAACCAGATAGAGAATATGTGGGCAGAGGTAACAAGGCCATTGCACGTGGATCTACAAAAGCAAGCGACCTTTGGACAAATATAGAAAACATATGTTGGGAAGTAAACCATCACGCTACACTGTCGACGACTTAATGAAATCAATTCCCTAAGCCTTCCAGAAATCTTACGTAATGATCGTGGGTGGGTTGGTTACTAAAAGTATAAAAAAGATGTTCAAATGTGTGTCAAGTCTTATGGGACTCAACTGCTAAGGTCATCAGTACCTAAGCTTACACACTACTTAACCTAAATTATCCTAAGGACAAACACACACACTCATGCCCGAGGGAGGACTCGAACCTCCACCGGGATCAGCCACGCAGCCCATGACTGCAGCGCCCTAGACCGCTCGGCTAATCCCGCGCGGCTACTTAAAGTATACTCGTCCACAAAACCCATGTGGACAATTATCTGATAATCGGTCAAGATTTGCTTTGTGGCAGCTCTTTACCATACAAGACCATTTACTTTCAGGCTCCTCCTTACAATTCTTGCAGTGCAAGATAATTGAAAAAACTCATCCACTCGACGCCAACTGAGGAACTGACTGGTGCATGTGTTGTTCAACACACAGTAGTTGTCAGCCTCACTAGAATCAATGACTGTGTGTCTGTGTGTGTGTGTGTGTGTGTGTGTGTGTTTTCGTGTTCATGCACAATCTGAATCAATACTATTAACATTAGAGAGACAACCAACAATAAATAATTTATCAAATATGACTGTAAAGTGTTTTAATGCGATGGGAAGTTACTAACTGAATTTTCACCCAACCCACGTCCTGCATATTACGTTAAGTAAGATGTATTAACTCCATAGTATCGTTAGCAGAGACAGTGCGCTCTTGTTGTCGAGGCTCGCGACAAGCGCAGCGATCAGCAGTGCCCAATGCCGCCGCGATTTGTTTATGTTGGCTGAGCGTGGACACTGCAGCAGACGCTTCGCCATAAACAGAAAGAAATCACCTTGTCTCTGACCGCAGTGAGCGGATATCACTGCCTGCATGTTCTTATAGTAACCAACGTGAGACTCTACTCACAGGAGCCATGGAGCAATTGCAATGGGTATCATGTCATTAGTCATCAGAATATTAACCAGTGATGAAATGTCCACTCTATATGAATCCCAAGAAAATAGGAACCTTCTCACAAAGGAATGTGAGGTGATATCAAAATTTATCCAACATACAAAAATTAACTGTAGGGCTTTCATGTATGCAGTAGTAGCACACAAGGAAATATTATGTCTTGGAAGCGTATATTTCATTTCCTCTTCTCATTTTAACGCCCTTGTTTTAGTATGAAGTGGGAAAATAAACACGAAAAACTCAATTTCCTGAGAAGCATATAAGTCATTTCCTCTTCTCATATCATAACTTTTGTTTTAGTATGAGGTAAAAAAATAAACAGTTTAGGGTTCTGAAACATAATATGACACCAGATTCTTATCGTAGGCGCTATCGGAAACTCAAAAAGCAGGGAGCTGTCCATTGTTTTGTCCAAAAGTCTGTTTCCTTTCATGCATTACTCACGTTAGGAGATTCTTATTTAAGGACTTGTGGGCATCAAGTTCTTCAGCAGAACAAGCCTTATGTTATTGTGCTAATTACGGTATGGAAAAAATGCAACAAAGACGAGTTCCCCTGGAGCACATGTCTGTATTCAGCAATGACCGCCAGCTGCCACAACACTTCACAGAATCCTTGCGGCGGGCAACACAACTGTGCGTGCACTTCAGACTTCATTCAGTAAGACGTCAGGAGATGGATGGAAACGTCAAATTAACGTTTCTTTCCGAGTCGTATTCAACCCAGAATGAGGTGTTATTAAGGTAGTTGAACGTTCTAGCAATTACACTTATATAATTCCAATATGAGTATTCAGATAGCCAAAAGAACCCGTTAGTGCGAAACCATCTGGAACTGCATTAACATCAAACTGCAAGAACTTGAGACAATACGTGGACTCTTCTCTTCGCTAGGTGACCTATTACTGATATTTAGGATTCTCACCTGCCTAGGCGTAATGGAAACGGAACTTCAGAGGCGCTTTCCGCTATTCTTGACGAACATGAGAAACTTGTAATCACTGCGAGTTACAACTGCGTGATGATAATGGTTCAGGTTGTCAGTAGTTGTGGTGGTGTTATGCTGTCAAACTGCTTACAGCAACGTTAACGGTGGCGCACATAATTTAGCGCTGACTACCTACCTAAGTAAAGATAGTGTTGTGGCGTCGTCGCTTGTCTTTATTTGGCCTCAGCTTGAGTAATCCGATTTAACGAACATAGTACTACATTCGCGGGCTGCTAATGATACAGTATGACTACAGAGATCATCGTGCGGGTATTACATTAATTCTGCAATGAATTGCTTAAAAAATGTTACCCTCAGCTATGCAGCTGGAATGACTCATTACACAGGTACTCTATGTTGCACTTGGTTAAGTGATCAGTTCGCTGCAATCCTGCTTCTTCTGTTTGTAAATGCTTGTATACGTCAAAAATGGTTCAAATGGTTCTGAGTGCTATGGGACTTAACATCTGAGGTGGTCAGTCCGCTAGAACTTAGAACTACTTAAACCTAACTAACCTAAGGACATCAGACACATCCATGTCGGAGACCTGAGTCGAACCTGAGACCGTAGCTCTCGCGCGGTTCCAGACTGTAGCGCCTAGAACCGCTCGGCCACCCTGGCCGGCATACTTGTATACTGACCATTCGTTATTTGACTAAATATGAACTACAATCTAATTCGCATGTATATGGCATGGGTTAGCTCCGGCACGAAGGTATGACTAAGGATTGGTTTCCGTTGGAGTCCCGTTATTTTGATGGCAAGACTAATGTTCGCAAATCACCTCTATTGCCTCAAAAAACAATTGCATCTTAAATATCGAAGGACCGACGTCCGCACTGTCACAGCGCGTTGAAATACAGCAACGACAGCAGATGAAAATTTGTGACCGACTGAGCTTCGAACCCAGACCTGCTGCTTACTAGACAGACGTTCTGACCACTGCACTATTACTTTTTTTTAAAGTTTGAGAAGAATTTCAGCACCAGGTAGGCGGAGGCAAAGAGGGCAGGGGTCGAAAATCCGAGGCCTGGCCACAGTGCCTCCCCCATACCTGTCACTGAGCAGCTGCATTATTCACATGTATTCCATGTTTGCACTCATATATTCCTTTAAATTGTTGAAGAAAATTGAAGTAGTAATTAAGGTAAAATAAATTACAGATTGTCGCCTCCAATCGTGTGCGATCCTTGTGGAACATAACTTATAACAGTGAACAGGGTGACGGAAAAATAAATAACAAACATTCATTCAGAAATATATTCACAATTTAAGTTATTATGCACTGGATGCATATGAAGTCTGTAAGGAAGCCATATATTTTTCAACAAATGGAAGAAGTTTCGGAGCCGGAGGGGGTTTGCCAAATTAGAACAGTTGTGATTTAAGAACCGACGTAAAAGAATATTCCAGGAATAAAAAAAAAGTGAAAGAATAGTATTCTGCTTCTAATCAATAAAACTGTCCATCTCTTTGTAGCCCACATAAAGCAATAGATAAAATTTTTTTAAAACATTCCTTATATTTGTTATTCTTCTTCAGCTTAAAATGTTCTTCTGCAATATAAAACATGCACTCTTCTAAGTTCTAAGTTTTGTTTATTACGACGTACAACACAAACTGTCCCAGAAGCCACGAATAACTGTTATTCTTTGCGGACGGGTAACATTTCCAGTCAGGTTTAAAGCTTCAGTTATCGGTACATGACTTTCTGCGGTTCTGTGGATAGTGCTAATTTCTTCCTAGAACAGAAAACTTTAGATGAGCCGCGGAGACCCAAATAATTATACAGGAAGTTTCAGGAGGAATAATAAATATTGTAGGAGGTGGTAGTATAGACAAGTTGCAGAAAAAATGCCATATTACATGTGTCCAATTTTTATTCCGTACATACAGCTGGGTTCAATGCATTTATGTTTCGTATGTTGGTCCTTACAGGACCCAGTTGTCTACATTTCCTTGAAAATGACTTCCAGCGTTATTGGAAGAGGTTTATTTGGCTACAGGAATGCCTATGTTCCTCCAGCATGACGGGGCTCCTGCAAATTCTAGGCGTCAGGTGACATATTATCCAAACCTAACATTTTCTGGAAGATGGATCATTAGATATGGGCACTTTTCTTGGCCTTCAAGGTCCCTGGACGTTCTCTCTTTGGATTTTTGCCTGTGGGGATGGTTAAAGGCAAAGTCTACAACGAAAAAGTAAACCCAAGAGCCGATTTGATCGTTCGGATTATGAATAGTGCAGCCCTCATAAAAGAACGCAAAGACGACCTCAGAAGATCTAGACGTGGTGTTATCAAGAGAAGTCAAATGTGCATTGAAGTTGGTGGGGAAATTTTTGAAAGTCAACTTTGAACGTCCTCATTTGCCTTTGATTTGAGTTTGTTAGGGTTACGTACACTCTTTGCCATAAAACTCGACCGGCGGCCGGCCGCTTCAGAGGCTAAGTCCGCGCCGATCGCGACATGGGACAAAAAAACTGGCCAACTCGCTAATTCTCTAAGTCCGGTTATCTGCACAATCTGGCAACACTGTAGACTGCGGCACTTCCTGGAGGAAAACTTGTCCCAAGATAGAGAGACTCTAGGCTGATTACGCCTGTGGTCTAGCGGTAGCGTGCGTTGTTTCTGTTCATAATGTCAGTGGATCGAGAGCAGCTGGCATAAGATATTTTTATAGCCTCATCTGTCTGAATGCTGAAGACGTGAATGTAATGGTAGCGCAGATTCAATCTATTTCGCTTTATGACACACCGATATCAAAATTTTATCTAGTAACGATTTTGCGGCAGATTTCCTGCAGACTGTCCTCCTCTGGACGCCGTATGCGGCAAAGCTCCGGGATCCATTTGCTGGCTACTGGCAGCGGCCGTGGCGACAGCAGCGGCGCTGCACTCCCCCGTTCTTTATCGAAAGCGCCTGCTACCGCTCATCGCTTTTGATGATTTAAAACGCTTTATTATTAAATGTTGCTCCACAGAAAATTTCTACAATTTCCATTCACGCTCAAAAGCAACGGAGACAGACGCCCTGATTAGTAGGCGGGTAATCGGCAAGAGCTGAGTATGGCCCGAAATTAATTTTATAGACTGGGACGAAATTAAACCACCTCACTACATTCGATGAATTTATAAATGCTTCATACCTCGTTTCTTTTCCTTTCAAACTTAATTATTTGTGCAACTTTTAGTCAATGTTTGGATGTTTTCGTCAAGCCGGAGTGAGCGTCTGTGGTGTAAAGTGTATTACAGCTCTTGTTTCATTCCTTATGGTAAGTCTATGCGATAAACTGTGTGAATACCTTGCAATGCATGCTCTGTAGCAGTGCAGGCACACTGCACATTTGGAGTTCCATGTACGGGTTCATGAAGTATTTATTGTTGATCGGAAGTGATAGTTAAGGTCATCAGATTTCAACCAGAAAAATTTGTCGTTTTGAAGGTTTCAGAGAACGGAAAGGAATTGCTAACGCCGGTGTTAGAAAACGTCTACAGTTAAATGCTATTGCAAAAATTTAGAAGATGGGAACTATATTAATGAACAGGTGCACTTCATAAACAACCTTCCGACATGTTAGACCTATAAGACGAACAAAGCTCAAATTTATATCGTTGACAGTCGGTTTGAATCTTTTCAGGACCTATTTTACAGTGAAGCACCTTGGAATTTGCAAAGCAGAAATCCATGATATTAACTTAATTTACTAAGTCGAAATCGGACGAAGATTGATGTTTAAAGGCGTTCTTCAGATTTCGCATAAGAAATTTTTAATAGCAGTTTGCAACTCCATGAATTAAAATGGAAAATAAAAGGTTGTAGTCAGCGGCTTCTACCGTGATTCGAACTTATAGTACAAGCACTGCAACGCACAAGGGAACCTCTGAGCTAACGACACACTGGCGGCCAGAGGCGGAATATAGTCACTGCGATGTTGCCTGAGCCTCAAAACGCAACCTTAAACACACAAACAGAGGAGGTGGAGATTACTGTTTTAACATCCCGTCGACCACGATGTCATTAGAGACGGAGCACAAGCTCGGATTAGGGAAGGATGGGGAAGGAAATCGGCCGTGCCCTTCCTAAGGAACCATCCCGGCATTTTCCTGAAGCGATTTAGGGAAATCATTGAAAACCTAAATCAGGATGGCCGGGCGCGGGATTGCACCGTCGTCCTCCCGAATGCACACACAAACAGGTGTTACTTATGTGAAGAACGCCGTTCTTGGAGTCCAGAAATTAAATATACTTTCTAATTGTGTCATCTTGCAGTGGATTATATCGTACGAGTCTTCGATGTGGAAAACGAATGTCAAGTGAATTTAGCGAGGTAACGCCGACCTACACCCGGAAGTAAATGCACTATCAGAGTGTTGACAAATACTTGCTACGACTCTGCCATTTCTCGGCTCTCTGACGAGGCAGCTCTTCAGCGAAATGCTTGCCGTGATTCTCCGATACGGTTCTTCAGAGTGGAGACGCGCGCGCACGTTTGGTTTTTATGCGGCGTTTTCCCCTGATGGTTTCTGACGTCGCCTTGTGGGCTATGTATACATATGAGACATTCAATTGTCATTAATCCAGAATGATACAAGTTTCAGCTTCCGGCGTGGAAGAAGGCTGTTGACGCCGACATTATATCATTTCAACGTAGGGAAAGCAAAACGGATCATTCAATGTTTCTCATTCAACATAAAGCATGTGAGATAAATTTCCGTAACGTTCATAATCATCTAAAAATACAAACGAAGTAAAAATACACCGGAAGCTTATTCGAATTGAATATAATGTAAGATACCAAACGCTTTGCACCTCGATGTCGAATTTGTCCACTTGCAATCGTTTGCAGCATGCACATAGAATGTCATGATTACCACGAGAGTGAAGAAATATGTTGGTAAGGATGGAAGCAAGAAGAGACGCAGTCAACAAATATTCTATTCCTCATGGCATTCATTTCATTTGACACGTAAGAAGAGGTAAAGCGGGAATTTACTTTCGTTAACACGAAAGATATGCCGCACATATTGATAACGTGGAAGTCTGCGTCTTCATACGTTTCCTCCTTGAAATCTGTATGCTCTATTATATACTAAGTAGCCCGATCATTGTTTCAGTAATGTTACCCTCTTGTTTGACCCCGTAACGATGAACAGATTCCAAATGCATGTCTCTGCGTGAAAGTAGCTATTCGAACCCTTCCTGGGTTGTTTTTTGTGTTTTATTGCTTGGAATTCCTGAAGCAGACCACTGTGCCTTCCCCCCTCGTGGGTTAGGTCTCAAAACTAAACCGCTTTGTATCCAATGGCATAATTTATTCATACAGCATCAGCATAAGACTCTTCCGAGTGAGAGAATGACAATAACAATCGTAACAAGAACAAGCAAATAATGAATGATGTTTATTCCAACGCAGAACGAGAATGGCTTTAAATATAAAAATCTATATCTATATTCATATCTATTGATCTTTGAGTTGGCACAATGCAAATATATTCTTAGCATTTAGTTACTGAATTTAGTTCTGGGTGTTTGCAGAGAAAAGGAAAAGTCGGTACTTCTCGCTAGTGTAATATAATGTGAACACGACTCAAGCAGGTCCTCAAGCAGGCACTGCTGCATTCTGTTCCCTGACATTGCTCTGATGACGGTTAATGCAGATAGTTCCGATTATCAAATACAACACGTATTGTAGGTTAGTTCCTAGGATAGTAACATTGAATTTGCGTTGTAGATGGCACATGAACGTGATGACTATCCATATTACTCATCAATATAAAAAGACAATATTTTGGGAATTTAGCGGGATTACTCAAAATGAATTCTGAAATTGGGTGACTGACCGCACAGGTGCTAAACGTCGTCAAGAGTATACGATGTCCTAATCGCATTAGGAATATGAAGATCGTCTTCGACAGCTCGCCGCTTTCACATTGCTATCTCCACCCTACTCCAGACAGCTCTCGGTGGAGTTGCACTACGTTGCCGATGTTATGGAAGGCCTTCAAACCGACAACAGACCACATATTGAAAAATACAAGCGAATTCTCTTGCAGCGTAAGCTTATTGTAACTAATCTAAAAATTATTGGAGAGGAACATTGTCCTATTCAAAAAAAGTAAAATGTTACACACTATTGACGTCAAACGGACATTATCTATGTCCTGTCTTGTGTCCTACTCATCTATAATATCAAGTGTACTATGAAAATGATTATATATAATGGATTATA
Organism: Schistocerca cancellata; assembly: GCF_023864275.1. Lineage (NCBI taxonomy): Eukaryota > Metazoa > Arthropoda > Insecta > Orthoptera > Acrididae > Schistocerca > Schistocerca cancellata. The sequence goes on from NC_064633.1 coordinate 12,206,784, forward strand.
AGGTAATGCATTGATACCAGATGGTGGGGGCTGGCCGATGTGGCCGTGCGGTTCTAGGCGCTTCACTCTGGAACCGCGTGACCGCTACGGTCGCAGGTTCGAATCCTGCCTCGGGCATGGATGTGTGCGATGTCCTTAGGTTAGTTAGGTTTAAGTAGTTCTAAGTTCTAGGGGAGTGATGACCTTAGAAGTTAAGTCCCATAGTGCTCAGAGCCATTTGAACCATTTGAACTATTTAACACAAAACGACATTAAAAATTTAAGTTATTCCCGAGCAGCTAGTTGAGAATATGTATGAACATTAAATGACACGACGAACCGTCTTGTTCTGCATATGGATTCAAACCCAGCTCATGCAGACTAAGCAAAGATTTCGTGACTGACGGAAACTAACAGTCATTCCTGATTAGGCATACAGAGAGTGATATACCTCGATTTTAGACAGTATCAGTTAGCAAATATCAACTTTAAATTGCATAACGCAAACACTTTTAACAGACGTGAATTCCTACCCAGCATCTATTGTCCCTGTTAACGAACTACGAGAGATGTTAAATATTGCTTCTTCACAAGTAACTTACTTGAAATGCCGTGAGGTAAAGCTGTGTGTTGGACACGGATTCGAACCCGGAACCTAATCGGATTGCCATCGAAGCACAGTCAAATGTGACATATCGGAATTTCGCGGCAGTAACTAGATGTTTTAACTGAAATGACGAGACGAAACATTAATTTTTTCCTTCCCAGGACTCCAACCCGGCACCTATCGCTGTTATATTCTAGAGAAAACTAACGTTAAATATGGGTTTGTTGCACCAGCAGTGACATGTGAGCATGTTTGAACTGAAATAATATGACGAAGAGTTCAGCGCTCACTGGGAATAGAGCCCCACACATATCGTTGTTGACTACACACAAAGAGACGTCAGCTACCGAATTTTTCTCCACCAGCTGCTCAGAATAGCATCTTGAACTTACAGTCATCTCGCAAATAGTTCTGTGTCTCACTGGGAGTTAAAAACGTCGGATATCGTTAGTGTTGACAGCGAATGAAAATACATTAAAAATCAAAATTATTATCCACCAGCAGATAGGTGTTCTCATGCTAGAGCTTGATAATACATAATTAAATCTTTAGTGCCGGGCCAGGATTCGATCCCATTCACGCATAATATGTGAAGGTGTTGAGGAATCTGCAGTTTTCAACAAACAACAAATTGTAGTCGAGCTGTATTGCCACGAAGGGATCAAATATCGCGTTAAGGGCGGTCTGAGTTGCATTCCCAGTTCAGAACCAATTTTATCGACATACAGAAGCTCAAATAAAAGATGGAATAAGTGTCCTGTGACCATACATAGCGTTTGTGTCGTCACTCGAAATAAATAACTAGTATAAGAAAGGTTACTGGTGATAGAGTTTCTACATGTCGCCACTCCAGACTTTATTGTGGTTCAACCTACCGTCTACTTGGTAAAGAAGGAATATCATCTTTAATGTGAATTTTCAGACCACGCAGCCATTATATCTCCTTCACTTGGTGTAGCCAGGAGAGAATGGAATCTGTCTCTCCCTATCTAAAATCATTGACAGAAGTGGGAATCGAACCCAGACCATAGGTATAACAACCTACCATCCGTCCAACAGACCACGAAATCCTCTTCTCTGCGAGTCATTTTTCTATCGTAACGCAGTTGCGCCACACTGGATGAGAATTCTGACACACAGGCTCCCTGTAGTAATTTGCAGCATGTTCAGTAAATTCATTTACTTGGTTGACCGAATCACCATGAACTAGCTGCCTCGGCTACCCAGTGCATACATTCGACTATTTTGTAATCACAGAAATAAAATCACGTTACTGCCACCTACACACAACTGCCAACATTGTAGGATGCTGAAGTTTAAATAGGAAGTGTTCCTTTCCACTTGAGCTATTCTATTGCGCTATCTGTTACTAGAAAACGTCGTTCAGTCCAAAAGAAAAGCTGTAACTGTTTGTCTCTCAGAAGTCAAGACCTGGCCATATGCATAATCTCACAGTGCTGTGGAATCCAAAAGTTCTGGAGGAATAGTTGCCGAGCTCTGGAGCTGTTGTAGCTACGTGTCAGCTTGTAGCATAGATAAGATGTCGCGAGTTCGAATACATTCAGTGCTACATTTTTTAAAACGCAATTCTGCTCTCTGCTGAAGTTATCAATCTAATGGAACTTTGAACATAATTCCCTTCACTTCTCAACCCAAAGTAGTCGCATGTGGAAAAAGGACTAACTACTGTGACATTTTGTTCTATTCAGGTTTAATAGACAGCAGGCAGCAGATGCATCTCGAAGATGTGCAGGGAGAGCGCATCGTGCCATAATATGTCAGAAAAGTATTTTCTACATTAGCCGTCGTGTGGTAGTGATATTTGATTCTTCTTCAAACTTTGATTGACAGCTTTAACTCAGAACAAATTTTCTACATGCATGTAATCAATAAACTGCATGTGCATTGTCAGACTGTCATAGGTAACATCAGAGAATTCGCATATATCGTTGATGATTAATTTCTCTCTCATATTTACTATTGTTTTAACAACACTAAAGGAAACCTTACGAAAATTGTGCACTGTATTATAAGAAATGAAATAAAACTAACCATGATAACCTTACGACGAAAGTATCTGTACACAAGCATGCCTCTATCGACACGAATTAATAAAATTCTACTCACTTAGATTTTGATTGGGTCTGTGTTTAATTGGTATGCTGTGTCATACTCAAGAGGTATGCAAATGTGGCATTTCATAAATATAGTTACGTATTCCTAGAAACCCAAAATTCGCTTGTCAGCAGCGGAAAGAGGCGTTACCTGTTGTGCAGCATTGTAAGTTTTTCAACATTGCACTATGAGCTGAAAGCATTTTCTTGCGATTTCCTTATTGATGTTTGATCTGACTGCTTGTAGCTCTTTCACAGAAGGGATAAAAACGTTTCAGTCAGTGAGACTGGAACTGCGCACCGTAACAGACGCTGTTTCACAGGTCAGCACGTTACCACAGAGCTGTCGAGGAGGTATGGGTCTCAGCTTCCTATTACGACGGCAATAGTAACTAGAACTCGTAAACCGCTATTTAAAGGTGGAGATTAGTTGCGATTTCCACCTGCAACGACTTTCCTGGGCTGAAAACCGTAAATTTTCAATCTTTTGTTACCCTTCAAGCTATAATAACTCAGATTATTCAATGGAAATGACAGGTAAAATCAAGTGAACTTTGAGGCTTAATTCCGTGCACACCAGGAAGTAACTCGTCGATCACAGAGTTGCCAAACATACGTTGCCTTGTTGCCAAATCTCAGTTACAGTACCAGCAGGAAGAAGACGAACCGATGTGATCCTACAGCGGTCTGGGAAGTGACCATAGCTGGTGTCTCCAAGTCGCGGCTGCTACGTCCTGGAATACGTAATGCGTCTGATTCGCTTTCTGTAACTAGGTTTAGGGACTGGAGCGTAGTTACTAATAATACTCAGAACTGACTGCAAACTGAGCATCATAAATCAGTAACTCTCATTATTGTTTTTATATTTCTTTCGTAAGTGCACTCAAAACTAAGAAAGTCATTCACAGGCGTTTTCGTGCCTCGCCGATAGTCGAGCACAACATACAAATAAAAATAAAAAAGAATGTGTGTGTGTGTGTGTGTGTGTGTGTGTGTGTGTGACAGAGAGAGAGAGAGAGAGAGAGAAAGAGAGAGAGAGAAATAAAAAGTAATGAGAGAGAGTGTAAAAAATTGTTGTAAAGAAATTGAATCATGGTATTTAAAGAAATCTTTCATTAAAATGACACGTTCCACATCATTACGAAATGTCGTATTCATGATCTATGGAACAAGAGTTAATCTAATGTAATCTAATCTAATCTAATCACATCATATTGATGATTAGCCATGAAGAGTCATGAATTACCGAAAGTTTTGCCAATACCAGTAATCATATCTAAACTTGAAAATAAAAGACGACAATTTTTGTAATAAACCGTGACTCCTATCAAGACCCTTTCATCCCTGTTATCTAACCACGAAAGATGTCTGATATACCTCCATTCTGAAGTAACAAAGTGTGCATGCATTTAAAGATGAAGTGCATGATGTGAAGTTCTGTGACGGAGATACGAACCCAACACGTAATCCGATTGTTAACTAAGAAAAATCAAATGTTACGTATCGGTTTTTCTTACGAGCCGCTAGGTGTCTGAATCTAAAATAAGGATACAAACTTTTGTGCCTAAGCGACAATCGAACTGCACACCTACCGTGCATCCACGAATATAGCTTAAGTATCAGTTGCTTACTCATGAACAGTAAGATGTGTGCGTGTTTGACCAGAAATAACGACACCTGTTGCGATTGTTGGCAACACATGAACAGACATTGAAATTGCGCGTTAATTTTCACTAGCAGGTGGGTGTGCACTTGATAAAGCTAGAAATGAAATTATGAATATTTTTGTACTGGATCAGGTTTCAGACCCACATACTTACCTTTGGAGGAGACCTAGAGAAGATTGCAGTCTTGGGAAAAGGAACGAAATGACTGAACTATACTGTTCCGAGAGATTCAGATCCTCGAAAGAGGAGATACGAATTCGAATCACAGTCCAGCACCAAATTTTTAAACGTCTCTAGTTCAATCAAGTACAAGTAAAATAAGAGCCCTGTCCCTTTAAATGGCTATCGGTTCATCAAATAAAATAAAATTTTCTAATGTAAGTAAGCTTACTGGCGACTGTATTTCTTTTTACCATGACTTCCGCTGTGTCATTTCCCGACGTAAACCGGCTCTGCCCAGTTGGTAATGAAGGAACGTGATGTTTAATGCGGATTCTGGATTATAACGTCTTTCTCTTGAGGTTACCAGAGGTATATTTGTGCCTCTTAAAAGTAAATGCCTGAACCCACGCATTGCACCTGTGATAGCTCGTTCCACCAGACCATTGTGGCCACATTACCCAGCCCCAGGAGTGTGCTGTAACAGATGATGTGCTTAGCTTACAAAATTAGTCACGGTGGAAAAAATGCGAGTCTATTAAATGGTCAAGTAGAAGCAAGCTTCTGACGCAGAGATTATGCTATTCTCATGTCAGCAGGATGTAAAGACTCTTTAGGCATCATAGGCTGGATGTGAAGCCATTTTGATTTTTCACAAATTCAGCAAATTTCTTAGTTCGAGAAAATCCACTGTGAAGTGTGAAGTTGCCGGATAATTCGATTATTACTGTTATTATTAATATCATTTTATTCATACTGCTGCTGTAACACAAGTGCTTGAACATCATTTAGTGCCTTTTGGTCACTATAGAAGTAGTTTCCCAAGTACAGGTTCTTTCCCCGTCTACGGAATCCTTTTCATGTTAATATCAAACACCAGCAATTACTCGTAGATTACATTAAAACTAAAGTAATTGACGAAGACGTTACTTGGTAAAAAAAACGCACTGCCTTTTTTCATTTACTTTCGCCTAGAAATGGCTATCGAGTACTGACAAACCAAAAGGCAAGAGATCTTACTGCCTTTCGATATACGTTGCTGTTAGTTCTTCCACATGATTTGGTCGACATGACCTGTTTCAAGTAGTGTATGACAGACAGTGTTTTAGAAAATCTATTGTTTCCCTTTGCAATAAACAGAAGTATTTTCATTCTAAGCTGTCCAAGTACAAAATTTTCGCAATATTAGTGCAAATTTAATATTCGCTTCTATAATGTATAAAAGTATTTCACAGTCGCAAAACTCGCATTCGAAACGTTGACCTTACACTTAGTCGCTGACCATAAATTCTAGCTTAGAGCGACACCAGTTTAAATAACCTAATGTAGCGAAGACTGTTTGCCAGTGCTCTTTCTCACCGGAAAATACGCAATTGACTCATTTGGCTCATTTGGCTGTAACAGTAATTTCTGTGTGAAATTTGTCAGTAAGCTTTCGCCTTCCAACCGGCAAAATACGGAAGAGTACGGCCGGTAAACAATTCACAAACCACGATTTAGTGCCGATAAGACGATTTCTTTAAACATTGTCGAAGCTGAGGGAAACTAGTTTATGCTTAAATCGTCTTAAGCAGCAACGTTCACAGATATCTCAAATAGGAAAAAGCTGAATATCCAGGTACGAAGGTTGTAAAACAAACTTCCCACAGTTTGTGTCAGGTTGATCTATTCGTCTGATAACACTACTTAAGTATTTTGTCTAGGAGGTATCACAAGTAGTATCCCTGTAGCTGTGGGAATCATTGGTTGAAAACGAGTTTAACACCAATGGGTACAGTGCTGCTATATTTTCAAAATTATTGTCAACCTAAGTCTGAGTTCATCCACAAACTGAGGCGTATTTATAATATTGAAGCTAGACTGTGTATCCTTGTCTTTCTTGAGTGGTCATTGGAAGGCGTTTACACACACGTATACAATACTATGAATACTTCGAACGCTATGGTTAACGTTGCTCTCATAAACTACTTTTTTTTTTAATTCTTCTGGGTCTTAAGCGTGCAATACGTGTTGTAGATACAGTCTCAGACCAAAAACTTGACCGCCGAGTCGTTCACGTAAGGTGGACAATACAGTCATGCTCCTCTCAGAATTCTATGTCTGGCAATATGCTCGATCTAGCAACATGTAGACTGCGGCACTTCCCAGACTACGACCGTAGTCTTGAGGTTAAACGTGAGACCAGCTAATATGATATCGTAGATTCGCTTGAATTACACTCATAGCTTCAGCACCGAGAGGAAAGGGGCGATAAAAATGTTGTCGATATGTGCTTTCGGTCGCCAGAAGTCATATTAGCTGGTCTCGCGTTTTACCTCAAGACTACGGTCGTGTTCCATCAGCGGTATGAATAAAATGATATTATAATCGAATTATCCGGCAACTTCACACTTCACAGTGGATTTTCTCGAACTAAGAAATTTGCTGAATTTGTGAAAAATCAAAATGGCTTCACATCCAGCCTATGATGCCTAGAAGAGTCTTTACATTCTGCTGACATGAGAATAGCATAATCTCTGCGTCAGAAGCTTGCTTCTACTTGACCATTTAATAGACTCGCATTTTTTCCACCGTGACTAATTTTGTAAGCTAAGCACATCATCCGTTACAGCACACTCCTGGGGCTGGGTAATGTGGCCACAATGGTCTGGTGGAACGAGCTATCACAGGTGCAATGCGTGGGTTCAGGCATTTACTTTTAAGAGGCACAAATATACCTCTGGTAACCTCAAGAGAAAGACGTTATAATCCAGAATCCGCATTAAACATCACGTTCCTTCATTACCAACTGGGCAGAGCCGGTTTACGTCGGGAAATGACACAGCGGAAGTCATGGTAAAAAGAAATACAGTCGCCAGTAAGCTTACTTACATTAGAAAATTTTATTTTATTTGATGAACCGATAGCCATTTAAAGGGACAGGGCTCTTATTTTACTTGTACTTGATTGAACTAGAGACGTTTAAAAATTTGGTGCTGGACTGTGATTCGAATTCGTATCTCCTCTTTCGAGGATCTGAATCTCTCGGAACAGTATAGTTCAGTCATTTCGTTCCTTTTCCCAAGACTGCAATCTTCTCTAGGTCTCCTCCAAAGGTAAGTATGTGGGTCTGAAACCTGATCCAGTACAAAAATATTCATAATTTCATTTCTAGCTTTATCAAGTGCACACCCACCTGCTAGTGAAAATTAACGCGCAATTTCAATGTCTGTTCATGTGTTGCCAACAATCGCAACAGGTGTCGTTATTTCTGGTCAAACACGCACACATCTTACTGTTCATGAGTAAGCAACTGATACTTAAGCTATATTCGTGGATGCACGGTAGGTGTGCAGTTCGATTGTCGCTTAGGCACAAAAGTTTGTATCCTTATTTTAGATTCAGACACCTAGCGGCTCGTAAGAAAAACCGATACGTAACATTTGATTTTTCTTAGTTAACAATCGGATTACGTGTTGGGTTCGTATCTCCGTCACAGAACTTCACATCATGCACTTCATCTTTAAATGCATGCACACTTTGTTACTTCAGAATGGAGGTATATCAGACATCTTTCGTGGTTAGATAACAGGGATGAAAGGGTCTTGATAGGAGTCACGGTTTATTACAAAAATTGTCGTCTTTTATTTTCAAGTTTAGATATGATTACTGGTATTGGCAAAACTTTCGGTAATTCATGACTCTTCATGGCTAATCATCAATATGATGTGATTAGATTAGATTAGATTACATTAGATTAACTCTTGTTCCATAGATCATGAATACGACATTTCGTAATGATGTGGAACGTGTCATTTTAATGAAAGATTTCTTTAAATACCATGATTCAATTTCTTTACAACAATTTTTTACACTCTCTCTCATTGCTTTTTATTTCTCTCTCTCTCTTTCTCTCTCTCTCTCTCTCTCTCTGTCACACACACACACACACACACACACACACACACACACACATTCTTTTTTATTTTTATTTGTATGTTGTGCTCGACTATCGGCGAGGCACGAAAACGCCTGTGAATGACTTTCTTAGTTTTGAGTGCACTTACGAAAGAAATATAAAAACAATAATGAGAGTTACTGATTTATGATGCTCAGTTTGCAGTCAGTTCTGAGTATTATTAGTAACTACGCTCCAGTCCCTAAACCTAGTTACAGAAAGCGAATCAGACGCATTACGTATTCCAGGACGTAGCAGCCGCGACTTGGAGACACCAGCTATGGTCACTTCCCAGACCGCTGTAGGATCACATCGGTTCGTCTTCTTCCTGCTGGTACTGTAACTGAGATTTGGCAACAAGGCAACGTATGTTTGGCAACTCTGTGATCGACGAGTTACTTCCTGGTGTGCACGGAATTAAGCCTCAAAGTTCACTTGATTTTACCTGTCATTTCCATTGAATAATCTGAGTTATTATAGCTTGAAGGGTAACAAAAGATTGAAAATTTACGGTTTTCAGCCCAGGAAAGTCGTTGCAGGTGGAAATCGCAACTAATCTCCACCTTTAAATAGCGGTTTACGAGTTCTAGTTACTATTGCCGTCGTAATAGGAAGCTGAGACCCATACCTCCTCGACAGCTCTGTGGTAACGTGCTGACCTGTGAAACAGCGTCTGTTACGGTGCGCAGTTCCAGTCTCACTGACTGAAACGTTTTTATCCCTTCTGTGAAAGAGCTACAAGCAGTCAGATCAAACATCAATAAGGAAATCGCAAGAAAATGCTTTCAGCTCATAGTGCAATGTTGAAAAACTTACAATGCTGCACAACAGGTAACGCCTCTTTCCGCTGCTGACAAGCGAATTTTGGGTTTCTAGGAATACGTAACTATATTTATGAAATGCCACATTTGCATACCTCTTGAGTATGACACAGCATACCAATTAAACACAGACCCAATCAAAATCTAAGTGAGTAGAATTTTATTAATTCGTGTCGATAGAGGCATGCTTGTGTACAGATACTTTCGTCGTAAGGTTATCATGGTTAGTTTTATTTCATTTCTTATAATACAGTGCACAATTTTCGTAAGGTTTCCTTTAGTGTTGTTAAAACAATAGTAAATATGAGAGAGAAATTAATCATCAACGATATATGCGAATTCTCTGATGTTACCTATGACAGTCTGACAATGCACATGCAGTTTATTGATTACATGCATGTAGAAAATTTGTTCTGAGTTAAAGCTGTCAATCAAAGTTTGAAGAAGAATCAAATATCACTACCACACGACGGCTAATGTAGAAAATACTTTTCTGACATATTATGGCACGATGCGCTCTCCCTGCACATCTTCGAGATGCATCTGCTGCCTGCTGTCTATTAAACCTGAATAGAACAAAATGTCACAGTAGTTAGTCCTTTTTCCACATGCGACTACTTTGGGTTGAGAAGTGAAGGGAATTATGTTCAAAGTTCCATTAGATTGATAACTTCAGCAGAGAGCAGAATTGCGTTTTAAAAAATGTAGCACTGAATGTATTCGAACTCGCGACATCTTATCTATGCTACAAGCTGACACCTAGCTACAACAGCTCCAGAGCTCGGCAACTATTCCTCCAGAACTTTTGGATTCCACAGCACTGTGAGATTATGCATATGGCCAGGTCTTGACTTCTGAGAGACAAACAGTTACAGCTTTTCTTTTGGACTGAACGACGTTTTCTAGTAACAGATAGCGCAATAGAATAGCTCAAGTGGAAAGGAACACTTCCTATTTAAACTTCAGCATCCTACAATGTTGGCAGTTGTGTGTAGGTGGCAGTAACGTGATTTTATTTCTGTGATTACAAAATAGTCGAATGTATGCACTGGGTAGCCGAGGCAGCTAGTTCATGGTGATTCGGTCAACCAAGTAAATGAATTTACTGAACATGCTGCAAATTACTACAGGGAGCCTGTGTGTCAGAATTCTCATCCAGTGTGGCGCAACTGCGTTACGATAGAAAAATGACTCGCAGAGAAGAGGATTTCGTGGTCTGTTGGACGGATGGTAGGTTGTTATACCTATGGTCTGGGTTCGATTCCCACTTCTGTCAATGATTTTAGATAGGGAGAGACAGATTCCATTCTCTCCTGGCTACACCAAGTGAAGGAGATATAATGGCTGCGTGGTCTGAAAATTCACATTAAAGATGATATTCCTTCTTTACCAAGTAGACGGTAGGTTGAACCACAATAAAGTCTGGAGTGGCGACATGTAGAAACTCTATCACCAGTAACCTTTCTTATACTAGTTATTTATTTCGAGTGACGACACAAACGCTATGTATGGTCACAGGACACTTATTCCATCTTTTATTTGAGCTTCTGTATGTCGATAAAATTGGTTCTGAACTGGGAATGCAACTCAGACCGCCCTTAACGCGATATTTGATCCCTTCGTGGCAATACAGCTCGACTACAATTTGTTGTTTGTTGAAAACTGCAGATTCCTCAACACCTTCACATATTATGCGTGAATGGGATCGAATCCTGGCCCGGCACTAAAGATTTAATTATGTATTATCAAGCTCTAGCATGAGAACACCTATCTGCTGGTGGATAATAATTTTGATTTTTAATGTATTTTCATTCGCTGTCAACACTAACGATATCCGACGTTTTTAACTCCCAGTGAGACACAGAACTATTTGCGAGATGACTGTAAGTTCAAGATGCTATTCTGAGCAGCTGGTGGAGAAAAATTCGGTAGCTGACGTCTCTTTGTGTGTAGTCAACAACGATATGTGTGGGGCTCTATTCCCAGTGAGCGCTGAACTCTTCGTCATATTATTTCAGTTCAAACATGCTCACATGTCACTGCTGGTGCAACAAACCCATATTTAACGTTAGTTTTCTCTAGAATATAACAGCGATAGGTGCCGGGTTGGAGTCCTGGAAAGGAAAAAATTAATGTTTCGTCTCGTCATTTCAGTTAAAACATCTAGTTACTGCCGCGAAATTCCGATATGTCACATTTGACTGTGCTTCGATGGCAATCCGATTAGGTTCCGGGTTCGAATCCGTGTCCAACACACAGCTTTACCTCACGGCATTTCAAGTAAGTTACTTGTGAAGAAGCAATATTTAACATCTCTCGTAGTTCGTTAACAGGGACAATAGATGCTGGGTAGGAATTCACGTCTGTTAAAAGTGTTTGCGTTATGCAATTTAAAGTTGATATTTGCTAACTGATACTGTCTAAAATCGAGGTATATCACTCTCTGTATGCCTAATCAGGAATGACTGTTAGTTTCCGTCAGTCACGAAATCTTTGCTTAGTCTGCATGAGCTGGGTTTGAATCCATATGCAGAACAAGACGGTTCGTCGTGTCATTTAATGTTCATACATATTCTCAACTAGCTGCTCGTGAATAACTTAAATTTTTAATGTCATTTTGTGTTAAATAGTTCAAATGGTTCAAATGGCTCTGAGCACTATGGGACTTAACTTCTAAGGTCATCACTCCCCTAGAACTTAGAACTACTTAAACCTAACTAACCTAAGGACATCGCACACATCCATGCCCGAGGCAGGATTCGAACCTGCGACCGTAGCGGTCACGCGGTTCCAGAGTGAAGCGCCTAGAACCGCACGGCCACATCGGCCGGCCCCCACCATCTGGTATCAATGCATTACCTTATAATCCATTATATATAATCATTTTCATAGTACACTTGATATTATAGATGAGTAGGACACAAGACAGGACATAGATAATGTCCGTTTGACGTCAATAGTGTGTAACATTTTACTTTTTTTGAATAGGACAATGTTCCTCTCCAATAATTTTTAGATTAGTTACAATAAGCTTACGCTGCAAGAGAATTCGCTTGTATTTTTCAATATGTGGTCTGTTGTCGGTTTGAAGGCCTTCCATAACATCGGCAACGTAGTGCAACTCCACCGAGAGCTGTCTGGAGTAGGGTGGAGATAGCAATGTGAAAGCGGCGAGCTGTCGAAGACGATCTTCATATTCCTAATGCGATTAGGACATCGTATACTCTTGACGACGTTTAGCACCTGTGCGGTCAGTCACCCAATTTCAGAATTCATTTTGAGTAATCCCGCTAAATTCCCAAAATATTGTCTTTTTATATTGATGAGTAATATGGATAGTCATCACGTTCATGTGCCATCTACAACGCAAATTCAATGTTACTATCCTAGGAACTAACCTACAATACGTGTTGTATTTGATAATCGGAACTATCTGCATTAACCGTCATCAGAGCAATGTCAGGGAACAGAATGCAGCAGTGCCTGCTTGAGGACCTGCTTGAGTCGTGTTCACATTATATTACACTAGCGAGAAGTACCGACTTTTCCTTTTCTCTGCAAACATCCAGAACTAAATTCAGTAACTAAATGCTAAGAATATATTTGCATTGTGCCAACTCAAAGATCAATAGATATGAATATAGATATAGATTTTTATATTTAAAGCCATTCTCGTTCTGCGTTGGAATAAACATCATTCATTATTTGCTTGTTCTTGTTACGATTGTTATTGTCATTCTCTCACTCGGAAGAGTCTTATGCTGATGCTGTATGAATAAATTATGCCATTGGATACAAAGCGGTTTAGTTTTGAGACCTAACCCACGAGGGGGGAAGGCACAGTGGTCTGCTTCAGGAATTCCAAGCAATAAAACACAAAAAACAACCCAGGAAGGGTTCGAACAGCTACTTTCACGCAGAGACATGCATTTGGAATCTGTTCATCGTTACGGGGTCAAACAAGAGGGTAACATTACTGAAACAATGATCGGGCTACTTAGTATATAATAGAGCATACAGATTTCAAGGAGGAAACGTATGAAGACGCAGACTTCCACGTTATCAATATGTGCGGCATATCTTTCGTGTTAACGAAAGTAAATTCCCGCTTTACCTCTTCTTACGTGTCAAATGAAATGAATGCCATGAGGAATAGAATATTTGTTGACTGCGTCTCTTCTTGCTTCCATCCTTACCAACATATTTCTTCACTCTCGTGGTAATCATGACATTCTATGTGCATGCTGCAAACGATTGCAAGTGGACAAATTCGACATCGAGGTGCAAAGCGTTTGGTATCTTACATTATATTCAATTCGAATAAGCTTCCGGTGTATTTTTACTTCGTTTGTATTTTTAGATGATTATGAACGTTACGGAAATTTATCTCACATGCTTTATGTTGAATGAGAAACATTGAATGATCCGTTTTGCTTTCCCTACGTTGAAATGATATAATGTCGGCGTCAACAGCCTTCTTCCACGCCGGAAGCTGAAACTTGTATCATTCTGGATTAATGACAACTGAATGTCTCATATGTATACATAGCCCACAAGGCGACGTCAGAAACCATCAGGGGAGAACGCCGCATAAAAACCAAACGTGCGCGCGCGTCTCCACTCTGAAGAACCGTATCGGAGAATCACGGCAAGCATTTCGCTGAAGAGCTGCCTCGTCAGAGAGCCGAGAAATGGCAGCGTCGTAGCAAGTATTTGTCAACACTCTGATAGTGCATTTACTTCCGGGTGTAGGTCGGCGTTACCTCGCTAAATTCACTTGACATTCGTTTTCCACATCGAAGACTCGTACGATATAATCCACTGCAAGATGACACAATTAGAAAGTATATTTAATTTCTGGACTCCAAGAACGGCGTTCTTCACATAAGTAACACCTGTTTGTGTGTGCATTCGGGAGGACGACGGTGCAATCCCGCGCCCGGCCATCCTGATTTAGGTTTTCAATGATTTCCCTAAATCGCTTCAGGAAAATGCCGGGATGGTTCCTTAGGAAGGGCACGGCCGATTTCCTTCCCCATCCTTCCCTAATCCGAGCTTGTGCTCCGTCTCTAATGACATCGTGGTCGACGGGATGTTAAAACAGTAATCTCCACCTCCTCTGTTTGTGTGTTTAAGGTTGCGTTTTGAGGCTCAGGCAACATCGCAGTGACTATATTCCGCCTCTGGCCGCCAGTGTGTCGTTAGCTCAGAGGTTCCCTTGTGCGTTGCAGTGCTTGTACTATAAGTTCGAATCACGGTAGAAGCCGCTGACTACAACCTTTTATTTTCCATTTTAATTAATGGAGTTGCAAACTGCTATTAAAAATTTCTTATGCGAAATCTGAAGAACGCCTTTAAACATCAATCTTCGTCCGATTTCGACTTAGTAAATTAAGTTAATATCATGGATTTCTGCTTTGCAAATTCCAAGGTGCTTCACTGTAAAATAGGTCCTGAAAAGATTCAAACCGACTGTCAACGATATAAATTTGAGCTTTGTTCGTCTTATAGGTCTAACATGTCGGAAGGTTGTTTATGAAGTGCACCTGTTCATTAATATAGTTCCCATCTTCTAAATTTTTGCAATAGCATTTAACTGTAGACGTTTTCTAACACCGGCGTTAGCAATTCCTTTCCGTTCTCTGAAACCTTCAAAACGACAAATTTTTCTGGTTGAAATCTGATGACCTTAACTATCACTTCCGATCAACAATAAATACTTCATGAACCCGTACATGGAACTCCAAATGTGCAGTGTGCCTGCACTGCTACAGAGCATGCATTGCAAGGTATTCACACAGTTTATCGCATAGACTTACCATAAGGAATGAAACAAGAGCTGTAATACACTTTACACCACAGACGCTCACTCCGGCTTGACTAAAACATCCAAATATTGACCAAAAGTTGCACAAATAATTAAGTTTGAAAGGAAAAGAAACGAGGTATGAAGCATTTATAAATTCATCGAATGTAGTGAGGTGGTTTAATTTCGTCCCAGTCTATAAAATTAATTTCGGGCCATACTCAGCTGTTGCCGATTACCCGCCTACTAATCAGGGCGTCTGTCTCCGTTGCTTTTGAGCGTGAATGGAAATTGTAGAAATTTTCTGTGGAGCAACATTTAATAATAAAGCGTTTTAAATCATCAAAAGCGATGAGCGGTAGCAGGCGCTTTCGATAAAGAACGGGGGAGTGCAGCGCCGCTGCTGTCGCCACGGCCGCTGCCAGTAGCCAGCAAATGGATCCCGGAGCTTTGCCGCATACGGCGTCCAGAGGAGGACAGTCTGCAGGAAATCTGCCGCAAAATCGTTACTAGATAAAATTTTGATATCGGTGTGTCATAAAGCGAAATAGATTGAATCTGCGCTACCATTACATTCACGTCTTCAGCATTCAGACAGATGAGGCTATAAAAATATCTTATGCCAGCTGCTCTCGATCCACTGACATTATGAACAGAAACAACGCACGCTACCGCTAGACCACAGGCGTAATCAGCCTAGAGTCTCTCTATCTTGGGACAAGTTTTCCTCCAGGAAGTGCCGCAGTCTACAGTGTTGCCAGATTGTGCAGATAACCGGACTTAGAGAATTAGCGAGTTGGCCAGTTTTTTTGTCCCATGTCGCGATCGGCGCGGACTTAGCCTCTGAAGCGGCCGGCCGCCGGTCGAGTTTTATGGCAAAGAGTGTACGTAACCCTAACAAACTCAAATCAAAGGCAAATGAGGACGTTCAAAGTTGACTTTCAAAAATTTCCCCACCAACTTCAATGCACATTTGACTTCTCTTGATAACACCACGTCTAGATCTTCTGAGGTCGTCTTTGCGTTCTTTTATGAGGGCTGCACTATTCATAATCCGAACGATCAAATCGGCTCTTGGGTTTACTTTTTCTTTGTAGACTTTGCCTTTAACCATCCCCACAGGCAAAAATCCAAAGAGAGAACGTCCAGGGACCTTGAAGGCCAAGAAAAGTGCCCATATCTAATGATCCATCTTCCAGAAAATGTTAGGTTTGGATAATATGTCACCTGACGCCTAGAATTTGCAGGAGCCCCGTCATGCTGGAGGAACATAGGCATTCCTGTAGCCAAATAAACCTCTTCCAATAACGCTGGAAGTCATTTTCAAGGAAATGTAGACAACTGGGTCCTGTAAGGACCAACATACGAAACATAAATGCATTGAACCCAGTTGTATGTACGGAATAAAAATTGGACACATGTAATATGGCATTTTTTCTGCAACTTGTCTATACTACCACCTCCTACAATATTTATTATTCCTCCTGAAACTTCCTGTATAATTATTTGGGTCTCCGCGGCTCATCTAAAGTTTTCTGTTCTAGGAAGAAATTAGCACTATCCACAGAACCGCAGAAAGTCATGTACCGATAACTGAAGCTTTAAACCTGACTGGAAATGTTACCCGTCCGCAAAGAATAACAGTTATTCGTGGCTTCTGGGACAGTTTGTGTTGTACGTCGTAATAAACAAAACTTAGAACTTAGAAGAGTGCATGTTTTATATTGCAGAAGAACATTTTAAGCTGAAGAAGAATAACAAATATAAGGAATGTTTTAAAAAAATTTTATCTATTGCTTTATGTGGGCTACAAAGAGATGGACAGTTTTATTGATTAGAAGCAGAATACTATTCTTTCACTTTTTTTTTATTCCTGGAATATTCTTTTACGTCGGTTCTTAAATCACAACTGTTCTAATTTGGCAAACCCCCTCCGGCTCCGAAACTTCTTCCATTTGTTGAAAAATATATGGCTTCCTTACAGACTTCATATGCATCCAGTGCATAATAACTTAAATTGTGAATATATTTCTGAATGAATGTTTGTTATTTATTTTTCCGTCACCCTGTTCACTGTTATAAGTTATGTTCCACAAGGATCGCACACGATTGGAGGCGACAATCTGTAATTTATTTTACCTTAATTACTACTTCAATTTTCTTCAACAATTTAAAGGAATATATGAGTGCAAACATGGAATACATGTGAATAATGCAGCTGCTCAGTGACAGGTATGGGGGAGGCACTGTGGCCAGGCCTCGGATTTTCGACCCCTGCCCTCTTTGCCTCCGCCTACCTGGTGCTGAAATTCTTCTCAAACTTTAAAAAAAAGTAATAGTGCAGTGGTCAGAACGTCTGTCTAGTAAGCAGCAGGTCTGGGTTCGAAGCTCAGTCGGTCACAAATTTTCATCTGCTGTCGTTGCTGTATTTCAACGCGCTGTGACAGTGCGGACGTCGGTCCTTCGATATTTAAGATGCAATTGTTTTTTGAGGCAATAGAGGTGATTTGCGAACATTAGTCTTGCCATCAAAATAACGGGACTCCAACGGAAACCAATCCTTAGTCATACCTTCGTGCCGGAGCTAACCCATGCCATATACATGCGAATTAGATTGTAGTTCATATTTAGTCAAATAACGAATGGTCAGTATACAAGTATGCCGGCCAGGGTGGCCGAGCGGTTCTAGGCGCTACAGTCTGGAACCGCGCGAGAGCTACGGTCTCAGGTTCGACTCAGGTCTCCGACATGGATGTGTCTGATGTCCTTAGGTTAGTTAGGTTTAAGTAGTTCTAAGTTCTAGCGGACTGACCACCTCAGATGTTAAGTCCCATAGCACTCAGAACCATTTGAACCATTTTTGACGTATACAAGCATTTACAAACAGAAGAAGCAGGATTGCAGCGAACTGATCACTTAACCAAGTGCAACATAGAGTACCTGTGTAATGAGTCATTCCAGCTGCATAGCTGAGGGTAACATTTTTTAAGCAATTCATTGCAGAATTAATGTAATACCCGCACGATGATCTCTGTAGTCATACTGTATCATTAGCAGCCCGCGAATGTAGTACTATGTTCGTTAAATCGGATTACTCAAGCTGAGGCCAAATAAAGACAAGCGACGACGCCACAACACTATCTTTACTTAGGTAGGTAGTCAGCGCTAAATTATGTGCGCCACCGTTAACGTTGCTGTAAGCAGTTTGACAGCATAACACCACCACAACTACTGACAACCTGAACCATTATCATCACGCAGTTGTAACTCGCAGTGATTACAAGTTTCTCATGTTCGTCAAGAATAGCGGAAAGCGCCTCTGAAGTTCCGTTTCCATTACGCCTAGGCAGGTGAGAATCCTAAATATCAGTAATAGGTCACCTAGCGAAGAGAAGAGTCCACGTATTGTCTCAAGTTCTTGCAGTTTGATGTTAATGCAGTTCCAGATGGTTTCGCACTAACGGGTTCTTTTGGCTATCTGAATACTCATATTGGAATTATATAAGTGTAATTGCTAGAACGTTCAACTACCTTAATAACACCTCATTCTGGGTTGAATACGACTCGGAAAGAAACGTTAATTTGACGTTTCCATCCATCTCCTGACGTCTTACTGAATGAAGTCTGAAGTGCACGCACAGTTGTGTTGCCCGCCGCAAGGATTCTGTGAAGTGTTGTGGCAGCTGGCGGTCATTGCTGAATACAGACATGTGCTCCAGGGGAACTCGTCTTTGTTGCATTTTTTCCATACCGTAATTAGCACAATAACATAAGGCTTGTTCTGCTGAAGAACTTGATGCCCACAAGTCCTTAAATAAGAATCTCCTAACGTGAGTAATGCATGAAAGGAAACAGACTTTTGGACAAAACAATGGACAGCTCCCTGCTTTTTGCGTTTCCGATAGCGCCTACGATAAGAATCTGGTGTCATATTATGTTTCAGAACCCTAAACTGTTTATTTTTTTACCTCATACTAAAACAAAAGTTATGATATGAGAAGAGGAAATGACTTATATGCTTCTCAGGAAATTGAGTTTTTCGTGTTTATTTTCCCACTTCATACTAAAACAAGGGCGTTAAAATGAGAAGAGGAAATGAAATATACGCTTCCAAGACATAATATTTCCTTGTGTGCTACTACTGCATACATGAAAGCCCTGCAGTTAATTTTTGTATGTTGGATAAATTTTGATATCACCTCACATTCCTTTGTGAGAAGGTTCCTATTTTCTTGGGATTCATATAGAGTGGACATTTCATCACTGGTTAATATTCTGATGACTAATGACATGATACCCATTGCAATTGCTCCATGGCTCCTGTGAGTAGAGTCTCACGTTGGTTACTATAAGAACACGCAGACAGTGATATCCGCTCACTGCGGTCAGAGACAAGGTGATTTCTTTCTGTTTATGGCGAAGCGTCTGCTGCAGTGTCCACGCTCAGCCAACATAAACAAATCGCGGCGGCATTGGGCACTGCTGATCGCTGCGCTTGTCGCGAGCCTCGACAACAAGAGCGCACTGTCTCTGCTAACGATACTATGGAGTTAATACATCTTACTTAACGTAATATGCAGGACGTGGGTTGGGTGAAAATTCAGTTAGTAACTTCCCATCGCATTAAAATACTTTACAGTCATATTAGATGAATTATTTATTGTTGTTTTTCTCTCTAATGTTAATAGTATTGATTCAGATTGTGCATGAAAACGAAAACACCCACCCACCCACCCACACACACACACACACACACACACACACACAGACACACAGTCATTGATTCTAGTGAGGCTGACAACTACTGTGTGTTGAACAACACATGCACCATTCAGTTCCTCAGTTGGCGTCGAGTGGATGGGATTTTTCAATTACCTTGCATTGCAAGAATTGTAAGGAGGAGCCTGAAAGTAAATGGACTTGTATGCTAAAGAGCTGCGACAAAGCGAAGCCTGACCGATTATCAGATAATTGTCCACATGGGTTTTGTGGACGAGTATACTTTTAGTAGCCGCGCGGGATTAGCCGAGCGGTCTGGGGCACTCCAGTCATGGCCTGTGTGGCTGATCCCGGCGGAGGTTCGAGTCCTCCCTCAGGCATGAGTTTGTGTGTTTGTCCTTAGGATAATTTAGGTTAAGTAGTGTGTAAGCTTAGGTACTATGCTGCTTCTGAGCCCCAGTAAAAAATATACACTCATCAATGCACTTGTCCCCACCAACATCGAAAATAAGAAAAACACCGAAAATGTCGAAAAATTCTGGTTCAAAATGGTTCAAATGGCGCTGAGCACTATGCGACTTAACATCTGAAGTCATCAGTCGCCTAGAACTTAGAACTAATTAAACCTAACTAACCTCAGGATATCACACTCATCCATACCCGAGGCAGGATTCGAACCTGCGACCGTAGCGGTCGCTCGGTTCCAGACTGTAGCGCTTAGAAGTGCATGGGAAAAATTCTGGAACCAAGTCGAAAATACTATGAGGAAAATTCACCAGTGGGATACTTCAACTCTCTATTTGGGCAGAAAAAAACCTGTAGAAAAATCTTTGGTACAAATTCAACACACCGAAACGCTTAGACCAACGGCACACGTCTGACTGACATTTGCCAACAATTCAACCACAAAAGGACGTCTTCCCAGTTTAGGAAAAAACCAGTTCCCAGGTAACATGCTTAGCTAACAGGTGCAAGCTGCTTTCGTTCGCCATTCGCGACTCGCTGAAAGCCAGATTTTTAATTCTTTTGTAGCACAGCTACAAGCAGGCTGATAAAAACTCAATAAGGGAATCGTAAGACAACGCTCGAGCAAAATTCGTCTTGCTACTTTCAGTAACTCTTAGTGTCAGAGCGAAAACCTTACGGTACTGCCAAATTCATAATGCCACTTTTGTTTTCTACCGACATATTTTTTGTTGTTGTGAATACATAATTTTACCTATGAAATGTCACATTTTCATAATACTTGCGAATGGTACAGGAATTGAAATAAATACAGATCTTTTCGAAGTCAAAAGTTGGTAATATCCTACTAATTCGTGTTAAAATAGGTTCAATCGTCTCACAGACACTTAATGCTTTATTAAGATAGACTGCCGTCGTGATGTTTCTGTAGGAAGCTGAATTTAATTTGTATTAGTACAGTGAATATTTTAATTGCATTTTCCATTAGTTTACTAAACGCAACAGTAATTATCAAAGAGAAATTAATCAGCAGCAGAATTTTCTTTCACGATATCTAAAACGATCTGACAATGCTAAAGTTGTTTACAAATTCTACGCCTGTAGAAACCTACTGGTTCTAACGATGTCATTAAACCAGAGTAGTTTTAAGAGTATTTCCGTCTAGAAATGAATTGCCTTGACGGTTGATCGATCAAAAGCGGGAAAGGTAAAATTTTACAAATATATGACGAGAGGGACAAGTGCTTGAGAGAGGACTTCCCTATCAATACAAGTGCCTGACAGACGACTTTTCTATCAATCTCCTGGATTGTTTTGTTTCTCAAATCAACATAGTGCGTTATCATACAGTAGCACAGGTGATGTAGTTTTGTTGCTCGATTTTCTTACACTGCGAAAGAAAGGTGTCTCAGTTGTGGCAACAAATGCCAGCTGTGTTGCACACACCCTGGGGGCAGAATTCGTAGCCCAAAACACACTTTTGGAATTATCAGATGTAAAATATCATGTTCACGTTACTCTTTCCTCGAGTTTACGTCTTTTGGTGGGGCACAGCCTTTATTTCTTCTTAGGAAGTTGACAATAAAGGCAATAAAATACGTCACCAGTAACAGTACTGCATAGGAATGGTCGATGAGTGACCTGATGACGTTCAATAATAGTCACTCCATTGATTTTTGTTGTTTCGAATTAGAGCATGCAGTACTCCTACATCAGACTTCTGAACTTTGCCTGTTGAATGCAAACATCGCATGATGGTTAAATAGTGATCTATCACATCTGTCAGTAGTCGAGACTTCCTTAATGTGGAAAATCATTCATGCCAGAACGATCTTTGTTGAAACACGAATATCTTTTTCTGGCGTATTTTTACCAAAAGCACTCGCTCCAAACACAGTTCAAATCTTTCTAGCTGCCTCCTCTGCATTCACCCCTCTGTTATACCAAAAGTAAACGTTGTGTTGCAGATGTTACACCTTTTTCCACTTGCGACTCAATTTTACAATGCTTAACTGTAGTTCATGATTTTCAAGTATGCAAAATCCAGTGCTTAACTGCAAGATGATAACTAGAACTTCAAATTCGAAAATGACGGTTGATACATACACTGACAACGCGGCGCCGCGTTCACATGGGCGGCGCCGGATTTCAGGCGGCGGGTGGCGTCTGGCCAGTGGCCGGTAGCCGCTGCAGCGCGAGGAAACGCTCGAGCGGAAGCTGTTATGATCGCGGCGCAGCCACGAGCTGTCCTGCGGAGTTGTTTCTGGAATACTTGTCGTTGCTGGTGGGTAGAATGTTAAGCGAATTATCTTCGATGCTGAATCAGAATCATAACTTTAGACCGAAATGTGGTAAAAAAAATAGTTGGACACGAACAGGCGACCATAAGCTTAGAATGCATGACGATTACAATTTTTTCTTTTCTTTTTTTTTCTTATTGTTCATTATTGATCGTTGTGTTTGGTCGTTGCGGACGTCGCAGGACATCCTGTTCAAGTTCGGTGGTTGATCCTTCCATTCAGTTTTTTTATTACAGAGGCCAACCGGCTCTCTGACCGAACACGCTGAGCTACCGTGCCGGCTAGCACTAGACCACGGGCTCACACAATCCGAGAACATCTCGGAAGTAGACAACACTTCCTCCTAACGCTTCCGCATCTTACAGTGTTGCCAGATTGTGCAGATGGCCGGTCAGTTTTATTGGCTACGTTAAGTGAATAGACTCGGACTTAGTCTCTGTGGCAGGTGGCCGGCGGTCAGTTTTTATGTCTAAAACTGTACTCCAATGTGTTTCATTCACGTATCTGTGTGGCGCTAAAGTGTGGTTATGGATAATACGTATGCTCAGATTGCGAATGTAACATCATAAGTAAAGAGAGGGAAATGAATTAGGCGTCCTTCGTCTTCCATAACATCAAATATATTTTAGTTATTCTATCTTAAATGAACTGCGCAGAAAATCATTCACCAGAAGTAAATAACTTGTTAGCAACATCAGATGATATTAACAGCTTTCCGGCGCGGGTTAGCCGTGCTTTCAACGGCGTCATATCGCGGATCGCACGGTGCTTGCGCCGGCGGTGTTTTTATGTCTAAGGCTGTACACTTGAGATATTTCGTTTCCCATGAAATGGTGGCAGACGATGCTGTGGTGTCTTCGAAGCGCGAGCTTCGTCAGTGCAAGATATCTCATCACAGCTGAGCGTACGTTTTCTTCCAGCTGCTAGTCTAATGGACAATGGCAATACTGTAGACTACTTTTTTACAACTATGTGATCATCGATTTATGTTCGTGGGTGGTTTATAATTATGTTAGTAAAATCACTCGATATTTTTATGTCCTTTAAATTACATTTGCTTCATGATTCGTATTGAAGACGTAGGAAACGTATGTTATTTGGTCCAGGAAGCACGTTCCAACATAAATTGATGCTTACACTGACATTTATGTTGCGAATTAGTCGTCTTATCCATCACATGGATAACGAGGATGCTCCGTTTCGCTACAGTTGTTTCATAGCTAACAAGGGAACCTCCCTATAAGTTGGCGCAGTGGATAGGCCTTGAAAAACTGAACACAGATCAATCGAGAAAACAGGAAGAAGTTGTGTGGAACTATGAAAAAAAAAGCAAAATATACAAACTGAGTAGTCGATGCGGACTGTGATGTCCTTAGGCTAGCTAGGTTTAAGTAGTTCTAGGTCTAGGGGCTGATGACATAAGCAGTTTGGTCGCATAGTTCTTGAAGCCATTTTTTGACCTTTCGCGTAAATTTTCTTTACATAAACGGCCGTATCTTTAGATTGCGTTGACATAGAAGCTCACTTTTTTACCCCACCAAGGGACCGGTTACCGCAAGAAGTGCGATACATTTCCGCTTATTATGTCTACCCATTCTGGAGGTAAACGGGTTTGAAAGGTTGGGTAGACCGATAGACGGTCAAGAAAGTGAGACTAGTAGGGTTCCGTTTTTACCGGTTTAGGTGACGAAATCCTAACAACGAAAACAGCTACGACAGATACTGAAGATGAGGGCCGCATAAATAACACCCCCTATTCTTTATTCGAAATGTTCTAGTTGTAGTCGATACATCAGCATATTAATCGTAGCTACGCTTTCGATCCAAATCACGTTTACAGGAATGCAAATAGAATCCATTTGCCTATACACGTTGTAATTCACATCCCAGTGTTAATGCTACCGTGTTTTAGAAGTGCGAACATTCCCATTGCTAGGTAGCTTAAGAAACACTTGGGCTAATGAACGTTTTCTGGCTGTGGCGAGTCTAGTGGAGAATTCGAAACAGTGTAGAATATGTTTGGCAGCTATGTAGCCGTTTATTTCCTGAGGTGGTGCAGAATTATCCCACTAAATTTACCCTCTAATAAGAGTATTTTGTTATTTCGATAAACATCCCGAATGATTATCACATAAGCGGTGACATAAAGGAAGAAAATTCATGTTTTTGAGCCCAGAAAGCTCTATGGAACAGAATCTGTAGATCATTTTACCATTTTCATTGCGGAATTGCCGGCTTATTCATGTCTGGGGTAATAATAGAGGGCTGTTTGCCTGGGTTGTCTGCTAGCGTAGTGAAAGGAAGGTCTGGTTTGTTTTCGGTTCTAATCTCGATGGAGGCAGGTAGAATATCAGTAAAGCAATTTTAAGAAATTCTCGCGCCCTCAATACTTTTTATCGCTACCTTTATTCTGTACTGCCGCCCTGTGCATGTCAATATGACACTCTTGTAGAATTTCATACATGTTACTGCCTACTTTTTCCGCTTCTGTCAATAATGGAATTGACTTAAGTGTGGCACTGAATGATTTTTAACTGAATTTCGTTATGAATCTTCACGCATTGCTAAATTTGCACACTTTCATGGTAGGTCAGCAACGGTAATCCAGTAGGACTGGTCTGAACGTTGACACAGACCGTTTCGCGGCCGAAAGCGGATAATATTTTGCTAATTCGTAACGATCCGGCGTTCTTTGTCTTACTAAAACAGTTATGTTATCTCGATAAGTTGAAATTCATTTTTATTGGTACAGTTCATACCAATTAGCGTTTCTTCCTTCATTCTGTCTTATATATACGTGTTGTATTTAACACACTAATCAGCATTAATATAGTCTTACAAATTATTGAAAACAGCCTAAAAAAGTTCAGATAGTTTGTCAATTTCACGCCTGTGCATAGTATGTTGGTAGCACTTCGTCGCCTTGCCGGTTATGCTGTGTAGCAGACTTTAAAGCCGTGCGGATCAGCATAACGAAAAGGCGAGGGGTCTCGCTCGTTTTGTCCACGACTGTACATTGGAACTTAATCTAGACATAGCTGACTTAGAAACTAGTTACATGTTTTCCTTTTTAGTGGGATCAGGAACCAATAATTGTCAAGCGACCCTTGTCCTTGACGAAAATAAATTTAGTTTCTGGATCATTGCTCCTTGAACTTACAAAAAAATTCTTACATAAAAAAAAATTCTTACATACTATGTTTTATTTTCACTTCTTTAGCATTTCATATCGCAGAAGCCGGCTTGTTAGGCACATCCTTCGCTTTATATTTCATTTCTCTCTCTTAAATATTATTTCCTTAAAACTAAATCTTAAAACTAGAGTTCTTGGAGTGGATCACTTTCTTTGTTAAACAAGATTTTTTTTTATCAGCTTGTCTGTACTTAAATTATGGCTCAAGATAACATATTTTAAATTGTCTGCTGTATAGCAAGATAGACTCACTGTCGTGTAATATATTCTAAGCATTTTTTTTAACGAAGTCAAATCAGTTGTCACTTAGTCACTAGCGGCTAACCTTCTCTTGTCATTATAAAGCTTTCCTTTTGACTTATTCTGTAGCATGATATTTTTTAAGATCAGAGTGATGGTATAATCCTTTTATTTTTCCATTTGCGGGATCAGAAATCAGATAACAACCTGTATGCGGTATACGAAGGATCTCGTAAGGTCCCTCAAAAAGACTTCGCCATTTTCGATTTTTGTGTAAGAGCAACGATGGTTTAAAGTGTGTTTTTAGCAAGACCTTTTCGCCTACTTTATAAGTTAACACCTTATTAATATGTTTGTCATACGCCTTCTTGCGTAAATTGGCTTGGGTGGTCAACGTTGTTAGAGCTTGTCTTATTCTGGCGTCTAAACTAGCACTTGCGTTGTTACACTTAGGAATTGAATTGACCCATTCATTTTTCTCTTGGTCAGAAGACATCAACTCACTCGGAGTGAAACCAGTAGACAGGTGTGGTAGATTATTCACAATTTCCTCGAAAGGTGACACAAAGTCAACCCAGCGAGTCTGCTGATTTGGTATATAAGTACGAATAAAACGATTAAACTCCTTGAACACCCGCTCAGTCGGGTTCGACTGCGGTCTAAACTTGGAGATAAGGATTTGCCTAATTTGATGACTAGCAAGGAAAAGTTTCCATCTTTTGCAGACAAAGTTAGACCCATTGTCTGAGAGAATTGATTCAGGTTTTCCGAATCTAGGAAAGTAGTCACGATCTAAACGATTGATGATTAGTTGAGTATTTGCAGATCTCATAGCGTACAATCTCAAATGTTTGGTAAAGAGATCAATGACAGCTACAAGGTACCTTAGTCCTCCACGACCTCGTGGGAGGGGTCCTGCCAAATCTATGCCTAGGGTTTGTCTCGGTTTCTCTGTGATAATAGGATTCAAAGGCAGTATATTCGAAAGATTAAAAGGTTTTGCCTTTTGACAAATGATAAAGTGTTTCAAGAGCTTGTGAATTCTGCTATGAAGGTTAGGGATGTAGCAGTACTTTGCTATTTTACTCTTACACTTTTCTGGACCAAAGTGTCCCCACGAAATATGTGTATATCAGAGTAAGTGTTCTACATATTCCTGCGGAATGCATACTAGCCAATTTTCTGATGACAGTGATGTTCAATGGAAAAGAACTTGATTATGCAATTTGTAATATTTGCACATGCGATGGGTACGATTAGTTTCGAGGATCTGTTTCACACCTCTCCATTTTGGATCAGTTTCCTGCAATTGGACAATCTGGTCACAAAGATCAAGAAAATATTTCCGATGTATTGGATCCTTCATCAATAAAATTCTGTAATTTGACATTTGTTCCAAAAGTTCAGTACTGTCCGAAGAGCCTTCAGGCATGCGAGATAGAGCATCCGCAATAATGTTATCTTTGCCTTTTATGTAGATTATTTCGAAGTCATATTCCTGTAAGAAAAGACACCACCTCGTTAAGCGAGGATGTAGGAGTTTACACGTCAGAAGAAAACTAAGAGCCTGATGATCAGAATAGACTTTGATTTTCTTGCCATTAATGTAGTAGTTGAATCTCTTGAAAGCCCAAACTACTGCAAGAGCTTCCAACTCAGTAACAGAATAGGATCGTTCAGTTTCTGTAAGAACCCTACTAGCAAAACTAATTACTCTGATGTCTGGTTTTCCATTGGTTTCATGGATCTGGAAGAGACATGCACCTAATCCCTGAAAACTTGTGTCAGATGACACACAAAATTCCTTATCCATATCTGGATGATAAAGAATGTTGCTATTTAACAAAGCTTCTTTGATATCGAGGAATGCCTTTTGACAGTCGTCAGTCCAATTCCACTGAGTATTTTTCTTTAACAATTTCAATAAATCAGGGTTGTTCATTACTTGCTTTGGTAAAAATCTTCTGAAGAATGAAGCGAGTCCAAGATAACCTTTAAGTTGTCGTTTTGAAGATGGGACAGGAAAATTTTTAATTGCACATAGCTTAGCCGGATCAGGACGGATTCCGTCAGATGAAATGACGTGTCCTAAGAATTTGATTTCGGCTCGGCCAAAGTGTGACTTTTGCAAGTTGGCAGTGACTCCGTATTCCAGGAATCGCTGAAACACTTTCTGTATTAATTCAACGTGGCCTTCCCAGGTTTTAGTAGCAATTAAAAGATCATCAACGTAGAGAGTGACTTCATCAGTAAGATCTGGACCAAGAACATGATCTAAGGCGGAGATGAATACTCCAGAACTAACATTCAATCGAAAAGGCATGACCTGAAATTGATAGGATCTGCCGGCGAAGATAAATGCCGTATATTTTCGTGAGTTAGGATTTAGTCTCACTTGCCAAAATGACATTTTCAAATCTATGCTACTCAAATATTTAACTCCATAAAATCTCTGGAGGTGTTCTTCAATCGCTTCAGGTCTCGTTCGTACTGGCACAACAATTTTATTTATGTTTCGTGCGTCAAGTACGAGTCGTACTGTGTTATCCTGTTTCAAAATCGTCAACAACGGGCTACTATATGGTGAATTAGAATACTCTATGACTTTCCAGTTCAACATTTTCTTAATTTCATTACGAACTGCTTCCCTTCTTGCATACGGTATGGGATATGTCGTGCGACAGAAAGTTTGGTCCAGCACCACTTCCATAGTATATTCATAGTCTTTTATAATACCGGGTCGTTTTGAAAACACGTTGATATAGTGTGACAACAAACAATAATTCCTGTCGCTGAGGTTCGGATAACTCTGTTGATTCTGTAGTCTTATTGGTTATTTCCTGCTGAGAGGGTAAGTCACTGACTGTTATTGTATCATTAAATGTATCACAGTTACCATAAAACAAATTGAAATGATTACGACAAGGTTTTCTGCCTATCCTTTGTAATCTAATGCTATTACAAGTGCCAAAGTTTTTTACTCTTTCTTTCACTAACTCCAGTGCAACTTCTGTTTGCTGTACTAACAGTGTGCAAATGCCTATATAAAGATCTATTCGGGCTCTATATCGTCGTAGAAAATCCATTCCCAAGAGACATGGCACTGCCAAATTCTTGACAACGAGGAAAATACATTTTATGGGTATTGATTGAATCTCCAGTGGTACCCAAGCTTGTATACTGACCTTTTGTGTCTGGGAGCCGATGGCTCCTGTTATTGAACATCCTTGGACGGGTAATGTTGGAATTTTAATTAATGTACTAATTTGCTTATAGAAACATAAGGACATAGCATTAATATTTGCACCTGTATCTAGGATTACAGTCGTCAAAATTCCGGCTATAGGAAGTTTTGTCATAGCTTGCACTTGGTCATCTATCGGTTCATCACCGTCAGTTGTCTCTTTCTCTTGTAATAATTCTTGTCTCATGTCAATCCCGTCATTGTATCTCAGTACAAGTACGTCATGGTTAGTCTCTCCGTCGATGTGGTGGCTCCTATTCTGTCTCACAGCATCACTTAGGGAGCTTTCAGATGCTGGACTTAGTTTTCCTGCTTGTGTGGTTTTGTTTGGCCTTCATCAGTAGAAAGTTCGACCAATCTGACATTATGAGAACACTGAGGAACAAAATTACTGTTATGCACAAACCTCGTGTCAAAATGTTGCTGCGTTTGTTCTGGTGTCCAATACGTGTTACTGTCTTCCGCGTTTGCGAAAAATACAGGGGGATTGTAATGCCTTCGCGGGGTCTGATGATTTTTATTACTATTATGATTTCCGGAATTGTTACTGTGAAATCCACCTTCACACTGTGGTTTGCCATTAAACTGTGTGTTTCTGTACATTCCCTGCGCTTGATTTTTACTAGGCGCGGAGATGTATTGGTATGAGTGGGCATTATCAGCTGTTTGTTGCTGCCCGTAATTTGAGTGTTGACTGCGCGAGTACGGTGCATTCCATTGCGATCCGCTCTGCTGTTGCCACCTTTTTGACTGAAACCGTTTCCAAACTTCTGCTTGCACGATTGATTGCTGTACTGGTTACCAGTCGTGTTATACACGGGATTGAATCGGTTGTGTTGATTATGTCTATTCCTTTTGTGCGGATACCCACTCCCTTTATTTCCGTTTTGCCAATCGTTACTACTTTTTGAACCGTTCCCTGGCTTTTCATAGCCGTTACTGTCGTAATGTTGTGGCCAAGAATTGTGCGGAGTATTCCGCGGTTTGTTAGCTCTCATGTCCTCATAGATCAGGTCTAGGGAATCTAATATCGACAGAAAGGTATCTGGATCATCATCTGGTATGGCTATCAGCTTTTCACGAATCGAATTGGGTAATTTAGACTTGAGAATTATAATTACATCTTTACTACTGATAGGGTTATACCAATACCTAATTTTGCCAAGATATTTTTCGAAGTACATTCTCAGGCTACTATTCCTGGGGTCAAATTTTTCTGCATTATAGACTTCTTTACGAAGGCGCTTCTGAACACCTTCGCTCCAAAATTTGCTGAGGAAACAGTGCTCAAACTCCTCATATGTTCGACACTTATCAACCATTTCTGTTCCCCATATTGCCGATTCGCCACCTATATATCCGGTAACAAATTGGATACGCTGTCTATCAGTCCACGAATTTGGAAAAATCCCGGAGAATCCACGAAGAAAGACAATTGGGTGGATATTTCGTTTTTCTGGGTTAAAGGTTTGAAAAACTCGATACTTTATCATGCTTTCTTCCTTCATCATTTTTACTACTGAGTCAGATTCTTGATTTCGGTGACTAACTGGAATATGTGGTGGTGAAGTGTGTTCATTAGATACAACAGGTATTCGGAATTGCCGAAATAATTCATCTTCTTCCTCTGAGGCTAAAGAGTTAGGATAATTCGGTCTCTGTATTCGGGAACTACTACTCACTTGTGCCTTCAGGTTATTTAGCTGTTCCGTTACCTCTTGCTTCCAATTTGGTAATTCTTGCTGATGGGTACGCCTAATGCTACCGAGTTCAGACATTACGGTATCTCCGGAGCTTCCAGGAGCTGACAAGATACCAAGAGTGGTTGCTTTCACAGTCTCTACTAGGTCTTTGTTAATTTTATCTTCGACAAATTTGTCCTTTCCAGCAATCCAGTTCTCATACTTTTCTCTAAATTCTCTCTCATTACTATGTAGCCTCTCCTTTACTTTCGTTTCCGTTTCCAGAGTCAAGTTTGACATTCCCTCAGTTTGTTTTTCTACCTGCGTAGTTACTCTGTCTAATCTGTGATTAACCGTGGTTACGGTGGAGTCAAGATTCTTGGTTGCGTTTCGGATGTCGGCTGTCTCGCTTTGCATGGTAGCTAAAGTGTCATTCAGTTCGAAAACTATTCCACTTCGCATTTGAGAAACAGCATCCTTAACTTGCTTTGCTACTTCTTTGGCTACGTTTTCTCTAACAGTTCTTATTTCTTCGCTTACTGTAGAAAGTTTATCTTCAATTACTGTAGAAAGTTTATCTTCAAGTGAGGCTAACATTTGTCTATTTTCGTCTTTCAAATCATTTTTAATGGAATTCACCATTTGGCGATTTTTCTCTTTCAATTGGCGATTTCCGTCCTGCATCATTTGACTTATTTGACTCAGTAGCTGTTTGAATACATCGTCACTACCCCTGAATTGCTTTCACCTGCCTCCCTTGCAACCGGTATATGGCTACGACTACTAGTGGCAGAAACTATGCTGGCATTGTCTAGTTCAGTACCAGTAACATTATGGTGTGAGGCACTAAAGTCCGTAAGATTTCCCACTTCACTTTCTACAATTGTTTCAATTTGTGTCTCAGCCCTACTAATTACCGTGCGGGACCGTAAGCGACGCGACACTTCACTCGTTTCATTCCGTTCATTTGAATCTAGTGATGACATTTTATCGTCTGCCACAGCTCACTTATTTACAAACAGTAAGTCAATGAAGTTCGTTTGAGCTACGGCCGTCAGCTGTCGACAGAGATGTAATTTATCGGTTGCGAGTCGGTTGTCACTGCTACGTCACAAGATCGGAATGTCGGGAGATGCACGTCACGAGAACAAGAGACTATTCTGGACCGTAAAGAAAGTATGGCTGCACACTGTTCAAAATAAATGAAAACTAAGGCTGGTCAGCTCCGTGAACAGGCAGCGGACATTTAAAAACAAATGATATGCAATACACAACAATGGAATTTAAACAATACTTGAAGAAATTACTAATCTACTAAATGCAATCTACTGAATTCAAAGCAAATTTTACTGCAACTACTAAAGATCGCCACAAATTGATTAATGTCGGCTGAAATTAAGGAAGCTTGGCTACGGCTAACGAAATTTTAACTTACGTTACTGATGACTGCCTTGGGCGTTGCAACTAGATTTTCGCACAAATTCTGTTCCAAAAAAAATCTCTCTTCCGTAATTTTCTCTGAATATCTCGTTTCTTTCGCTCAATGGAAATTTTATTGGATGGCGTTTGATGTCATGTAACAAATAAAAAGCACAAGATTAGCTACAATTATTTATGAATATTGCCACAATGCGTATCTTATATAAATTATTATTCCTTTGAGTATTTTTTTTTTTTTTTTTTATTCAGGTCCCTGTTCGGGCGCCAATTATAACGATATGTTTACGTAATGTGTATACATAAACACACAGTTATAAATTTTACGTAAACATACATTTATAAATGTCCCCGTTCGTAGTCGCTAATTATAACAATATGTTACTTTTGTGCTGTAACATATAGCTATAATCAGCGGTGGAAACATATTTGCGAACGCCGACTGTGTGCGGCTGTTTCTTGTTGGATCGTCTGATCAGTCGGAAGTTGCATTGCAGAGGAGAGTAAATGCCTATTCAAAATATAATTATTTTGGATAGCTCAACATGAATTTCCTAAGGGACCGTAGTTTATCATGCATTTACCAGTAGAATATGGCGCGGAGAAAATATTTCGCCGCATGCAACTTCCGTCCGAACTCGACGAAAGAATTCGTGACTGTGAACTCTCTATTTGGCAGAAACATATAGAAAATTAAATAATTTCATGAAGAAGTGAGACATAGATTCTATAGTAAATGAGTAGTCCATACACCAGTTCCATTTACCTCTGAATTTATGGCAATTAATAGACGAACTTACACTGCAATGAAGGATTTAACATGGATGTCGTTTTGACTGGAACTTCTCTTAATGAAAACAATTCCTTCGACGTTTTCACATTCACGTCGCACAATAAATCTACTGCTAGGCACTTTTAGTATTACACATTCACTTTTCACAAAAACAATGTTATTTTTAACGATAATAATACGGCGGCAAGACATGCGCGTCCGACACAAGAGACAAGAGAAGAATGAGTAACTGTTCATCGAGAATATCTCGTACCTCAAAGAAAAAAAAAAATCTGTAAAAGTGTTCTTCTTCTGTCTGTTTTTCGCGCCGCGGTTTTCAAAGTCAATAACTCACTGCATCTCTGACGGCGCTTCGACAATAAACAAGTTACGTCACAGGTCGTTCACCTTTTACTTTCTCGCAACATTATTTGCTAACTGTAGCTGTTGCCGAGCGACTGCTCGATTAGTGAATGATTTAAAATGATAAGACAATCTCATAATGTTACAGGCTACGTCTCACACGGAATTATTGGTGGGAATATTTCTGCTGATAGTGCGGTGGTTATCCTTTCTATGATTAAGATAAGAGTGGCTTACCGATCAAAGAAAGAGAACCAACAGAAAGTGCGGTATGTCGCGAGGAAGGCTGCGCAGCATAAATCTGAAACTCAGGAATGGAAGAATGACAACAGGCTCTGGACCAACGAAATATACGCTTTCCTTCATTCCCTACAAAGTACGCGCTGAGCTCCCTGCAAATGCGGTCATTCTAATCACAAGTTCTACTATTGATCGTTAAACTACTTTGTAAAGAGGTAGAAAGAAACTGTGTAAGAAAGTAGCGGCCTCTCACTTTGAAAGCAGCGTATTCAAGAAAAGACACTACAATGTGTCCCCGAAATGTTACGATAAACTTCGAGGGGCTGTAGACACTGATTTGAGGAACAAATCGAGGACCGCAACCCCTGTCTCGTTAATGTCATCTGGCGATCCTACAGAGCGTCGAAGTTATAGGCGCATTCTTTTCGGTTGCAATACAGTGTTTTAGAAAAATCAGAAACAATTTTAATTTACACTCGACCCTGTATTCTTTTTTTAAATCCACAGGATTTTTCTTTCATTTACAAGACGTTCATGGTTGGCGAGATCGTAGTATTTTATTCGCTAATAGCGCCTAGCGTCGATAAATGTTTTTGAAACTGGATGTGGATTAGGTACAGGCCCATAGGATTGAACTAAAGAGACTCTTGAAGCTGTATTCAATAATAAGCACCCTCACAAAAGGTATGAAATACACATGCCGTCACATGTGAGTGAGAGGAGTTTAGAAGATAGCAAGAATGTGGATATATGCAGTCTAAGACCAGAAAATAGACATCATGAAGCAGTTATCCGAATGGGACGTAAATAAATGGTTGTAAGCCTAAGATCGATAGCCATGAAGGAGACAGCACTGAAGACACTTTTACTCTAATTTATGAGATTCCATCCCGAGTACGTATATTCAATTTCTTCGGTGTCATCCATTTCTGGAATTCCATTACCTGCCACCAGAGACGGTGCCCGATCGGTACGAGCAACTTCCTTAGTACCTAAAAGATATTCCAAACCTTCCCATCCAGCCCAGCCGTCGTCCTCATCTTTTCAGCTGTTTCCGTTCTCTGCTGTTCACAGAAGTACTTTCTCATCTATCCTTTTGTCAGTCCATCTCAATTTTAGCGTTTTTCTCGACAACCATATTTCAAAACTACCCAAGTATCTGTATTTCATCTTTTTCTCTGTCCATGACTCGCTGCCGTTGCTAGATACATATACAGGGTGTTTCAAAAATGACCGGTATATTTGAAACGGCAATAAAAACTAAACGAGCAGCGATAGAAATACACCGTTTGTTGCAATATGCTTGGGACAACAGTACATTTTCAGGCGGACAAACTTTCGAAATTACAGTAGTTACAATATTCAACAACAGATGGCGCTGCAAGTGATGTGAAAGATATAGAAGACAACGCAGTCTGTGGGTGCGCCATTCTGTACGTCGTCTTTCTGCTGTAAGCGTGTGCTGTTCACAACGTGCAAGTGTGCTGTGGACAACATGGTTTATTCCTTAGAACAGAGGATTTTTCTGGTGTTGGAATTCCACCGCCTAGAACACAGTGTTGTTGCAACAAGACGAAGTTTTCAACGGAGGTTTAATGTAACCAAAGGACCGAAAAGCGATACAATAAAGGATCTGTTTGAAAAATTTCAACGTACTGGGAAAGTGATGGATGAACGTGCTGGAAAAGTAGGGCGACCGCGTACGGCTACCACAGAGGGCAACGCGCAGCTAGTGCAGCAGGTGATCCGACAGCGGCCTCGGGTTTCCGTTCGCCGTGTTGCAGCTGCGGTCCAAATGACGCCAACGTCCACGTATCGTCTCATGCGCCAGAGTTTACACCTCTATCCGTACAAAATTCAAACGCGGCAACCCCTCAGCGCCGCTACCATTGCTGCACGAGAGACATTCGCTAACGATATAGTGCACAGAATTGATGACGGCGATATGCATGTGGGCAGCATTTGGTTTACTGACGAAGCTTATTTTTACCTGGACGGCTTCGTCAATAAACAGAACTGGCGCATATGGGGAACCGAAAAGCCCCATGTTGCAGCCCCATCGTCCCTGCATCCTCAAAAAGTACTGGTCTGGGCCGCCATTTCTTCCAAAGGAATCATTGGCCCATTTTTCAGATCCGAAACGATTACTGCATCTCGCTATCTGGACATTCTTCGTGAATTTGTGGCGGTACAAGCTGCCTTAGACGACACTGCGAACACCTCGTGGTTTATGCAAGATGGTGCCCGGCCACATCGCACGGCCGACGTCTTTAATTTCCTGAATGAATATTTCGATGATCGTGTGCTTGCTTTGGGCTATCCGAAACATACAGGAGGCGGCGTGGATTGGCCTCCCTATTCGCCAATGAACCCCTGTGGCTTCTTTCTGTGGGGACACGTGAAAGACCAGTTGAACCGCCAGAATCCAGAAACAATTGAACAGCTGAAGCAGTACATCTCATCTGCATGTGAAGCCATTCCGCCAGACACGTTGTCAAAGGTGTCGGGTAATTTCATTCAGAGACTACGCCATATTATTGCTACGCATGGTGGATATGTGGAAAATATCGTACTATAGAGTTTCCCAGACCGCAGCGCCATCTGTTGTTGACAATTGTAACTACTGTAATTTCGAAAGTTTGTCTGCCTGAAAATGTATTTGTGTCCCAAGCATATTGCAACAAACGGTGTATTTCTATCGCTGCTCGTTTTGTTTGTATTGCCGTTTCAAATATACCGGTCATTTTTGAAACACCCTGTACCATACACTACTGGCCATTAAAATTACTACATCAAGAAGAAATGCAGATGATAAACGGGAATTCATAGTACAAATATATAATACTAGAACTGAAATGTGATTACATTTTCACGCAATTTGGGCGCTTAGATCCTGAGAAATCAGTACCCAGAACACCCACCTCTGGCCGTAATAGCGGCCTTGATACGTCTGGGCATTGAGTCAGAGCTTGGATGGCGTGTACAGGTACAGCTGCCCATGCAGCTTCATTCAACACGATACCACAGTTCATCAAGAGTAGTGACTGGCGTATTGTGACGAGCCAGTTACTCGGCCACCATTGAGCAGACGTTTTCAGTTGGTGAGACATCTGGATAATGTGCTGGCCAGGGCAGCAGTCAAGCATTTTCTGTATCCAGAAAGGCCCGTACTGGACCTGCAACATGCGGTCGTGCATTATCCTGCTGAAATGTAGGGTTTCGCAGGGATCGAATGAAGGGTAGAGCCACGGGTCGTAACACATCTGAAATGTGACGTCCACTGTTCAAAGTGCACTCAATGCGAAGAAGAGGGACCGAGACGTGTAACGAATGGCACGCCATACCGTCACGCCTGGTGATACGCCAGTATGGCAATGACGAATACACGCTTCCAATGTGCGTTCACCGCGATGTCGCCAAACACCGATTCGACCATCATGATGCTGTAAACAGAACCTGCATTCATCCGAAAAATTTACGTTTTGCTATTCGTGCACCCAGGTTCGTCGTTGAGTAGAGCATCGCAGTCGCTCCTGTCTGATGCAGCGTCAAGGGTAACCGCAGCCATGGTCTCCGAGCTGATAGTCCATGCTGCTGCAAACGTCGTCGAACTGTTCGTGCAGATGGTTGTTGTCTTGCAAACGTCCCCATCTGTTGACTCAGGGATCGAGACGTCGCTGCACGATCTATTACAGCCATGCGGATAAGATTCCTGTCATCTCGACCTCTAGTGATACGAGGCCGTTGGGGTCCTTCACGGCGTTCCGTATTACCCTCGTGAACCCCCAGATTCCATATTCTGCTAACAGTCATTGGATCGCGACCAACGCGAGCACTAATGTCGCGATACGATAAACCGCAATCGCGATAGGCTACAATCCGACTTTTATCAAAGTCGGAAACGACATGGTACGCATTTCTCCTCCTTCCACGAGGCATCACAACAAAGTTTCACCAGGCAACGTCGGTCTACTGCTGTTTGTGTATGAGAAATCGGTCGAAAACTTTCCTCATGTCAGCACGTTATAGGTGTCGCCACCGGCGCCAACCTTGTGTGAATGCTCTGAAAAGCTAACCATTTGCATATCACAGCATCTTCTTCCTGTAGGTTAAATTTCGCGCCTGTAGAACGTCATATTCTTGGTGTATCAATTTTAATGGACAGTAGTGAAGTTAGCGAAACTCTTCCTCAGTTCTATCGCAATTCTTTTTGCTGTTACCAAATCTTTCATTTCTACAAAGCTCTTTTATTTTCCACAGAGATTTTCCTTCTAATTTCCAACGTTGAACTTCCATTTTCCTCCATCAGACATCTTCCTCTTTTCTATTCTTTGGCATTTCCGCCCCAGGGACTTAGCCGTTTTCGACTTCGACAAACTTCTTTCTTTCGTGTCATCCAGTCCTATATTTCTGTCTTCCGTTGCTTCCCGTTTGTATATCTGCCGTCTCAGCGCTGTCCTATATGCCCTTCTTCCTCGGGGCAGCTCCTAATACAAATCTTTAGCCACCTATGCCACGCATTCTCGGCGCAGCCTGTATCACAGAGCGCTCTGGCCTCCATTATTCCTGCTATGATGCACGTTGTCTCCATACGCATTCATACTCCTCACACCGTATCCTAGCTTTCCTCTTTAACTGTACACATCTTTTCTTTTCATACAGTTCATTTTCATTCTTCTAACATTCTCCCGAACTTCCCTCGTTTGAGGCTACATCTCAGCTCCATGTTCTCCATGATGCTGCGAAATAATCATTTCTGTGTTGGGGTTGAACTCAAGGAGGTCTTGTTCCAGAGAAAATGATGCAGGCTCGTCGCTCGAACCCAGGAGTAGCAGTTATTTTGTTCAGAGGTTTCTTTGCTTAGATTCCTAGTCTCTTTAGACTTTCGAGTTCAATCCACCCCTCTATTGCTAGTTTCTCTCCGCACCTAGAATCTGATTTCCTGAGTATGATCAATATCTGGAATTCCCCTATCTGCCACCAGGGAAGGCACCCTATGAGTCATAAGCAACCCAACACGGAATCAAACATCTTTAGTATCTAAAAGACATTCAAACCCATTCCTTCCAGTTCTGTTTCGATAGATCCTTCATTTTAGTGATTCTCATCTAGTCTATCCTATATTTATCCTCATTCCAAACTCGACCCGCCAGGTTAGCTGAGGGCGCTAATGCACTAGGCGCGACGGCCCGTGATCGAATCCGCCCAGCGGTGTGCCCAGCCGGTGTGCCAGCCAGCGTGGATGTGGTTTTTAGGCGGTTTTCCACATCCTACTAGGTGAATACTGGGCTGGTCCCGAACTCCCGTCTCAGTTGCACGACTCGCAGAATTTGAAAACGTTCGAACTATTTCATGGCTTACAACAGATGCAGACAACTGGGATACACTAATCCCATCCTGGGGGGTATGGGGTGGCGACACGAAGGGCATACAGTCACTCTCTGACACTAACATCGCCAAATCCATAGCCACTAGGCCGACCCAGCGTTGAAGTGGGACAAAGGCCCAAAGCAAATGATGATCCTCATTCCATACTCATTTCCACTTCTATGACCCTCTCCACTGAAACTAACAGTTCGCACTCTAATTAGGCTAACATTACCTCCTAACCTGCATACATAATTGTCTGTGCCACTTTTCCTCCTACGATTATACCGCCGTCTTTTTCTAATGTTTTATCTTAAATTATTCAACGTGAGTAATAAATGTCATTTGCGAAAACAACATCTATTATTAACACGTCGCCCTATATTGCCTCATTGTTTTCCTCAAGCAAGTACTTAGTACTGCTTTATGTCTTGTGTAGAGTTACTTCCAGTCTACACCAGAATGTACTGGAGAGGACCTTAGCCCATTCTGTCTGACGCCTTTTCCTAATCGAGATACCATAAGTACATATTACCAGTAATTTCTAGGATTCATTATCCCGCTACTCTCAAAACATTCAAAAACTTCTCCTGTTCCATGTCGTTTCTTGCACCTAAGCTGGTTATCGCTCCATTTCCTGAAGTCTTAAGACCTTCAACTGGACTTTTATCACAGTGCACTGTTTTCCTCATTCAGAGATCCACAATCGCCTTATCGTTGTGTTCATAATAATCGTTCAACACACTCATCTACACATGCCGTCATCTTTCCATTTTTATATATAACTTTCTGATCACAGTCTTCTCTTGGGTCTTTGTTAGTGAAATTCATAACTGTTGTGTGTATTGCTACTAATCTGCATTGAAGCCCAATAGGGAGTAGGATCTGACAGTGCATCTGTGGACTTTCGATCGACTGTATACGTTGGTAGAAACTAAAGAATCACAATTAATCTTCTCAGCTCATCATCCAGCTTTTACACTGATTTATTCCTATTGATTGGCCGATTTCTTGCGTTCATAAATCTATCTAACATACTTGATGTAATCTGTATTTTCCTATCCTTCCCATTCTATAATTACACAGACATACCATCTACGGTTCTCAGTATTGCATTTTTAGTCAAGTGAAATCCTGAAGTAACTCACGTACGTCCAACTGAATTATGCATTATTTTCTCAGTGTTGCTAATCCTCGCAATACCAGTGGCGGGGAGGGGGTAGTCTATTGTTCCCGAGTTTTGAAAAAAATTTAATCTTGCCAGTTAAATCATATTTTTAAATTCTGAAATAAATATTGGTTTTAATGAATTCTTTGCTAGATTCCATAGATGTGTTAAATTGTTCAGTTAAACTTAGCCAAGTTGTATTTTTTCAAGGCGTTTACCTTAGTTATTCAGCACAAGTATTAATAACAATTGATGACAACGGCCATTTCTACCCGCTTCTATGGCCGAGATCACTAACGCAAGCTTATGCGATGGCGCTTGACCAGGGGTGCTATTCACGAGGATTAGGCTATGTGCCGGCACTGGGTTTCAGTGTGTCCCTTCTGTCAGCAACATCGTCATACAACACAAACATTACCACATACACACACACACACACACACACACACACACAAAATAGATACATATATAATTACAAATATTGTAATGGAGCATACTGTAAATAAATAAAGAAAACACCCATTTCTAAAAATCGTCCAGTATCTGCTCAATTGTTTTCCTCACGCCAATGTTTACT
Source organism: Schistocerca cancellata (assembly GCF_023864275.1). NCBI lineage: Eukaryota > Metazoa > Arthropoda > Insecta > Orthoptera > Acrididae > Schistocerca > Schistocerca cancellata. The sequence continues at coordinate 12,247,641 of NC_064633.1, forward strand.
GCTGCTTTCTGTCTCGTGTAGCGTTCCTTTGCATGTCTTCTGCCATTCCAGTCTACACCAATGTCTTAACTTAAAGTTCCTCTGCAGATTATTTCACCTATTCTATCTTAGTAGTAGAGGTCACTTTCCCCACTGAATGTCACATTAAATATTTGCAGGTTCAGGACCTTAATTATACATCAGTATCTCTTTACAAGGTATTTTGTGTGTAATAGTCAACAACAACTAGCAGCTGCTGCATTTTTAAAGTTTGTTTAATCGTGGGCGTGAAGTACCCACCCTGTCCTCCCCCCACCCCCCTCTTCACCAATTGTAGTACATGTTGATGGAAGTACATTGATGTTGTGATAAAAGATATTTTCGGGCTGTGGACCCTACTTTCACATCAGTATCTCTTCAAAAAGTGTAAGTCAACAACAATTAATGGGACTTGTATCCAATTTTGCTATGGTGGGTATAAAGTGACCCCCTCCCTCGGTAATGCGCGTTATGGATAGTGCATTAGTACTGCTAGGAGTAATGTGCCGTTAGATACCTCTTGTTTCATCTCACTCATATTCCATTTTCTTACAAGTTATCATTCTGCAATATGTATCCGCCGATAGCGAGATACGAGGTCATACTGAGAAGTAATGCCTCCGATTTTTTTTCCCTTTCAGCTTTCTAAATTAAACAAACTTCACTAACTTTCTACATCTTTAGTTTTCATTTCTACTTATGTCTTTCTCAACATATTCACCCTGGTAATAAGCACATTTCTGCCAACGAGAGAAAGTTTGACTTGGTTGACGGAGCTAAAACCTCTCCTGTGGATGCACTGCTTCATCATTATCAAAGGTGGTCTTTAATTGCTGAAACTGATGAAAATCTAACCAGGCCAATTCGAGACTGTATGGAAGAAGATGGATGATAGTGAACCCAAGGCGCCGGATTGCTGAAGATGAAGCAGCGCTCACGCATGGTCTGGCATTTTCATTCTGACTGGTAGGATGCCCCATGTGCGGACGATTAGAAACAATTACGACGCTCTGCTATCACACACCTCCGTGTTACACATTGCTACAATTCGGAGCCCTCTAGCGGCAGAGGGCTGCAACTTGCGTCAGCCAAATATGGAAGTCGACCGAGTAATAAGCATGAAATGTAATATCTCAACCGATATTGAGAACAGAATAAAATATTCTGAGTCATTACTTTTCAGAACGCTCTCGCATATCAACAACTACTCCAAAGCAATTTTTCAAGATTGGGAAACTGTTTCTGAAACTCTGGTTGATTACAGCAAAAACCTGTCTGATACCTTGCGCTATAACCATGAGCTTTCCATGGGTACAAATTTCGGACGTGATTTTTAAAAGTATTTTTTGTATCCGAGGGGTCGAAGCGATAGCAGGAAACAATCAGATTTGCATGTATATACCTTTTCCTCCTATTTTGTTCCAGTCTACAATTACTACATGTTTTAATTGATCCTTTGCACGTTTTTCTTACATTTCCACCGTTTCCTCACTTATTTCATCTGTTTCTTCTTCCACTGTTAGAGAATTGAACATGTAAAACTGAATGATCGAAGTATCTAGAGTCACAAGATTACTATCTTTTTTCATTCAGTGATATAGCTTCGTTAATGCTGTAGTCCAGATTTTTCTTCTATATTAATCCAAGTTTGGTATCAATTTCCGAGAACAAGTTAGGATGTCAGTTGTTTAATCACGGAATATCAGTGTAATTTGCTGAAATAATTGTGGTAGTTGTTAAACACTTAAAGTCTTGTGCTTGTGTGTGTCTTTGGATGACAATCTCAAAAAATTGAAATTTTGGAATACAAAGAAACATTTGTCATAATTCTAAAAAGTAGACTCACGACTGTTGATAGCGATGGACGAAGGCGGTCATACATTGCACTGCTTTCAGCTATGCCACTAGGCTAATCATCTGCTGAAAAAAAGAATTGAAGCACGCATCGGTTGTACGTATATAGGGCAGAAGTGAAGATTGAATGAGAGATCAGGAGTGAGGAGTCCGTCTGATAGTTCGTGAGAGCAAGGGAGGTGTGGGGTTTTTTGACTAATGATTGGGGAAAATTCCCTTTCTTGGGTTATAAAGTATTACAGTTGTGTAATAAATATTGGAGAGAGTATTAAATTATAGCAGTAAGATTCCAGGCCATTAACAAATTGTGACCAGTCACCGTTTTTAAGTCACATAATCGCCAAAGTGGAGTCTCAGCCAAGGGGAGCAGTTTTTTAAGTTTGGATGGGCAGTGACTCTTGACCTTGGAGATAAGAAAGACATTGACCCTTCACCTCGGAGTAAAGGAGGACAAAGCGACCATTGAGATCGCACAAGTACAGCCCCGCTACTAACAGTATTCATAATAGGTCAATACAGACGTGAATACGTTGGATGGATGTGACATGCCAAGCAACACGTTGCAGCACATATTACCTTAATACTCGTTGGTTGTGACCAGAGAAAGCGAATTCCATTTATCATTATAAGATTTCACACACGAATTCATTTGCACCCACCAACCAATTTCGTTCTCTCTCCATATACTTCGGGGTAGCCACATTCTAACCTTATATCAGATGCACCAAAGAAATGAGTTGAACAAAATCTTCGTTCCCCTTTCAGACACCAGCATCTCTATCTACATTTTTATACATATTCAGAATTCACCGTGCGATATATGGCGGAGGGTACTATGTACGAATACTAGTCATTTCCATTCCTAGTTTGCTCGCAAGTGGGGGCAGGGAAAAAAATATATGTCCCGTATGAGTCCTAATATTTCTTCTCTTGTCTTGGGGTCCTCACAAGAAATGAGTACGATGGCGGCAATAGGATATCGCAGATATGGTGCTCCTGCACGCTGAATTTCAGTTGGCAGAACCTTACTGCTCACCAGGGAGCATCATGAAAGCCAAATTATCACAACAACAACTGCACCACAGATATAGAGTAGTGGGCACCCATTGTCACAGCAGACGCAAAACATGAGAATTTTTGTGTTGAGAAAAGTAATAGGCAACTATCAGGTAGCTACAGGTAAGCAAGGAAAGAGATTGTATAGGTCTGTGTCGGAATAACTGAAATGAAATTATACATGTAAATCCCATTATGAGTAACAATAGTTTTTAGTGCACAGCTATATGTATAACAGTATCAGACTCGAGTAGAGCCAATGAAGATTACTAGTGGATCTTAATAAGCCCTAATATCACTCATCTCTAACCAACGAAGAATTTTAGAACATATTCTTCATTCATAAATAATCACCCAGCGTCAACGCAAAGGCGTTTTCCAAGACAGCAAGCACGTACTCCGAAAATAATGTTCAGATATACATTTGTGATTACGTATTAATCTCTCTGTGCCATTCATAAATCCCTGTCTGAATTGAACTCTCTGCTTTATAACACACGGGATCCTATCTATATCTTCAACACACAACGCTTCAAATTTCATGACAATAAAAAACCTTAAACACTGGAACGACAAATCGGTTAACACGAAATAATACTGCATTCCTAATAAAATACCATTCAGTTGTATACTTTTTGTTTCAATAGATATAAAAATCGTTTAACACTTTAAGATTTCACTTCTCGGATGAACAAAAAAACCCAATTTCTACAGTTGCATCGTCACCAAGAGTTATTTCGTTACACCGACATAACTAAACTAGATTTATTACGGTTCTTGAGTTGCAGGTTGGCTTCGGATACTGCCGTTGAAGAGGACTTCAGCCCGTCTTCTAATTCGTTACTGGGTGCGTGTAAGTCAGTAAATTAGTTGTCAAATAATTTTATGTTTTCCTCTTTTAAATCCGGATGCTAAATTATTTGACGAGGAGTCAGAAACCAAAAAAGCATTATTTGTTTCCAAACAAACATGGCGCTGCATAAGGTGGTTTGTTCAAAAGTGAATGCCGTAAACGAAAATACGTAAAAGGTTGCCATTGCAAGCATTTCTAATACGCACTGTCGACGATGGTTATAAGCAGAGATTAAATTACAGTGAAGTTTCAGCGCATTATGTTCGAGACAGGGATATAATAAGTGAAAGAGGCTTAACACGAAGATGTAGATTATGTTTTCCAATGCCGAAGTTTCTCCATCACCCCTGCATCGTTAGCGAGGTGTCAAGGTGGACAATGTTACTTATTTCATTCACATGGTATCCCTCCAGCCACACGTGCTACTAATACAACAACGGTACTTCAGAAACATTCCATTATGATTGAACCCACTCATGAGAGAAGGTAAGTTTCCAGCATGAGGATGATAACGTTGTTGCTTATAGCTACGATGATAAGACATGCTTTCTCTGCCCTTCTTCTGCGAAAGACATCGATTTGTAAAGTCTGGATGCTAATACAATATGAAATAGATTTTAATATCTTATGATATAAAACCAATGCTGGTAACTGGTTGTACATCAAATGCTATTTGCAGTGTCTGTGTTTTACCGTGTACTACGCAACTGCATAATACGCTGTAAAACACAGACACTGCAAATAGTGCTACAAGCCCTGACAGGTCCCGACAGCAATAATAAAGTTTCCCCCTGTGAGCCATCACTGCAATTTTCGAGTAAAGGACGTGGAAGCACAATGACATATGGAAGTTGGGGTCTGTCCTGGAAGCTTTCTCAGATAGCCGAAATTGTCAAGCTATATCACATGGTCAATTACTTCCATAGATTTACCTTTCTAGCCATTCCCTCAAATATTACTTTCAATTCTGAACTGTGCATTTAATGAAACATGTGGAAAAGTTTCTATGTTATTAGACTGGCTACATGTACACTGTACGAATTTGCTGTAGTCGATTACGCTGCTTATACTGAAAGGGTACAGTACCGCCCGACATTGAAAATAGGTACAACATACTTCATTATTTTTGTCAGAACAACACATTTTTTTGTAAAATAACTCAATTTCAATTAATACAGCGAAGCCGGATACCAGTGTGGGAAAGAATGACAACTTATTTATTTAACTGATCACATGTGCACTCCCACAAAATAAATCTCTGCATCCAGTTTGGTGAGATCTGTGAAATGAATGAATGTATGGTCGTCTGCTAACCGCAGACAGTGAATGTGAATATATGATCATATTTGAGACGATCCTTTGGCCACCTTTGGTGGGACCAAAGAGATGAAATTTACCTGAGCTTTGAGCGCCTGAAAAGTGGCTGACCAATACGGTAGCAAGGTGCTCCTCCACTTCGGCAGAGGTGCGAGAGAACCTGAAGAACGGCCATGTTTCAGCATTCTGCCGCTGGATCTTGTGCTGTTAACACCTGTCTTAGGTGTGCTCCGTAAAGACAAAAGAGTGGAGACATGGTATGCATGCGGAATATTTAAGAGTAGTTTGAAATAATAATTTCTCTATTTCAGGAACTTTTGTGGGGAGAATTAGATGTCAGGCAGGTAATATTAATGGGATCGTAGTAATCTTCGGAAGTGACCAACGGTCACAATGAAACCATGTGTAGCAATAAGTTGAAATACTTCCGTGTGCTTAAGTTAAGCTGAATTACTAGCGTGTGTACTATAAGTTGAAATATTTAAGGAATGGCGTGTGCAGGACTTGAAATTAGAGACGAGTACTTCCACGTGGTGAGTACTGTGTGAGTCTCAATCTGTGTATGAGACAAAGGATAAAGAGAAGTACTCGTCCATGGTATCAGTTGAGGACTCGCGTGTGTGATGAATATGCTCTTAATATTACTTTGCATGTTATGTTTCCGTGTGACGCTTGATTCAAACTATAAAACTCTGAGAGAGAAGCAAGGTGAGTCAGCCGTCTATCCAGCAACGTCACTTGGCTTGCATTGCACAGGAAGACGTGCATATATCTCCAGAGTTCATAGTAGGGAAGAAGAATTACGAAGTGGGGCAGTGTCGTGTGAAACTGGGATAAATACTAATTGAAGTGGGAAAGCTGAGAGTGATAGTGTTGTGACTATTTATTGTGTTGTATTCCATGTTGTAGTGTGGTGTATGTCATGTAATTTGGGTATGTGTGGTTTGCATGGGAGAGTAGCTAGGTAGTTGCAGAGGTAGTGGGTTATGCGTGTTCCTTTTGTACTGCTCTGTCTGGAGGAAAGTTTCGTGATGATGGTTGTGAGAGTCGAAGTGTGAGATATAGCAAAAAGATCCACCATCCTATCCAGAAAGTGCACTGTAGCGTTGAATAATTACGAGACCATAAGATAGAGAATCACCAATGTAAAGCCATGCCCACTGGGCGGAATTTCTCATGTGTTATTGTTGTAGGTTATAGAATTTGAGTGTTTAGGTTATAGAATTTATCGGAATAAATAAGATAGTAAAAAGAAAAAGATTGGGGGCCTTTTCCTTCGAATTATATATTGTCATGATATCCAGAATTTATAATGTGTGCGCCACTCATATTCAGTGCGATGGCCACGTGTTGATAAAAGCCGTTAAATAAAAAAAAAGAAAATGTGGTATTGCCAGTACGTAGTGAACAGTCAGTGTTCTGTAAATTACTGATAGTCAGATGTGCGTTTCCTTTGCGCATTATTCATACAGGAGGATAATTTGTAACTTTATTGTCAGTACTAGAGTTCATGTTACTCGACAGATAAGAATGAATCCACTCGCTTGGCAGACCACTCATCTTGCAGGCCTGACTGCTTGATGCCACAGTATGAGCAAGGCACGTGGGTGCCTCTCAATACAACCCCAACCGGCTATGAGATACGAAGATATTTTGGAGGTCATACAGAATTCAAAACACCCGAATCCATGTAGCTGGCTTTGACGATTTTGACTATGAAATCAGAACTGTTATTTCTGACCATATAACAGAAGATGTGCGAAATATCGTGACAAATATTTGCAACCGTTTACATATGCATTCAGACATCGAAATGAATTATGCAGCATATAAAACGAATAGTAGAAAAGCTAGTGTTGGAAAAGATTCTGCAAGAAACAGTAACAGATATTTTACAAAAAATTATAGCCTACGTACATAGGCTTTTAATATACACTATGAACCAACAGCTCATGGGCCTCTCTCCGAGAGGTGTCACAGGATGCGGATATGGAGGGGCGTGTGGTCAGCGCACCGCTCCCTCGGACGTGTGTCAGTTTACGAGAGCGGAGCCGCTCCTTCTCAATCAAGTAGCTCCTCAAAGTGCCTCACAAGGGCTCGGTGCTTGCCAACAGCGCTCAGCAGATGGATGGTCACCCATCCATATGCTAGCCAAGCCCGGCAGCACTTAACTCCGTGATATTACCGGAACCGGTGTTACTACTGCGGCATGGCCGTTGGCCATTATGGTGTATCTGCAAGAGCAAATTTTAGCAGAAAATCGTATTATTGTACAGTAATATGACCTGACGCGATCGAAAATACGATATTTTCCATTTTTGCAAGCATGGTTTAGCGCAAATTTCTTTTAGCACTAGAAAATATTTCGATCCCAACAGTATCAATTTGAAATTTTCTAGCTTTATAAAGATCCATCACCCAGCACATGATATACGAATTGTGTACTGCGTAACTGCGTCAATAACGACGCATTATTGTTGTGATTGATGAAGAGCTAAATATGTGTGACTATGAGATAAAGCAAAATTATAGGAATGTATTTCATAATGACAATGCACAACAACAATGAAACTCATAAGATGAAAAAAGGATATAGGATATGTAACATAACGTACATATCAGAGTGATGGGGCGAAAGAGGAATCTGTTAGAGCAAAAAATGGTTCAAATGGCTCTGAGCAGTATGGGACTTAACTTCTGAGCGACCATAGTGGTCGCGCTGTTCCAGACTGTAGCGCCTAGAACCGCTCGGCCACACAAGCCGGCCTGTTAGAGCAAGATCGAAGACGAAAGACTCTGAAATTTCGAGAAAAAGTATAATAAGAACAATAACGATGATTCTCTAAAATTTACAGAACAGTAATTTGGCCGATCGGAACGATTGTATTAGAAACAGTATTTCAAGTATCAGTTGAACAAAATGAAATGTAGTAGATAATAAAGTGGCAGCAAGGCGTTGAATTTAGGAAGTGACATAGTCTTATACAGGGGATGGAGAACAACGTGGATACACCAAAAACACAACACATTACTATGCCTAATAAGGTCTGGGAAAGCTGTTGCCATTCAAAACAGATTCATTCGTCTCGGAATGGCGTACGGTCTGAATAGCTTTGAACGGAATCCTGTACCATTCTTACTGCAAAATAGTTGCAAGTTTAGGTAGATGAGTGGATCTGGAATTCCATCTCGCCCGGGAATTCCCAGCTCATGAGCGTCCATCGCTTGGTTCAAATAGCTCTGAGCACTATGGGACTTAACTTCTGAGATCATCAGTCCTCTAGAACTTAGAACTACATAAATCTAAGGACATCACACACATCCATTCCCGAGGCACGATTCGAACCTGCAACCGTAGCAGTCGCGCGGTTCCAGACTGTTCCTAGAACCGCTCGGCCACTCCGGCCGGCATCGCTTGGTGTTGAGAAGGTTAGCGAGTTGGAAATTCAGTTTTTCAGTGACTTCTGCAGCTATCGTCCTTGTATTTTTGTTCAAGGATCATACGTCGCGATCGCTCAACATACACTTCCGTCCGCATTGTGACTTAGCGGATGATGTTTTTCCGCTTACTCTTCAATGCATGGATGCCATCATGTACACTTTTATCCAAAATAGACCTCAAAGGCTCTATAACATTGTGATCTGATGAATGTAATGGGCAGGGAAATACAGAAATTAACCTTCCTGCTGAAGAAAAGTCCTGAACGACGCGAGGTTCACGAGCAGAGCCCTTGTCGTCTTGGAACGCAGCGTCATCATTGGGGAACAAACACTGTGCCACGGAATGGACCTATCAGCCAAAATGGTCACATAATCCTTGGCAATAATTCAACCTTGCAAAGTACGCACGAGCCCAATGAAATACATTTACATGGCTGCCAAAATCATTACCAAACCTTCGTCATGTTTCATTACTTGGACCAAAACTCGGCTAGGATATAGAAACATTGTAAAATGAGACTCATCCCACCAAAGGACTATTTACCATTGGTCCATAGACCAAATTCTACAGCTTCGGCATCATGTTTTCCTGTTAAGGGCATTAGCGTTACTGATGAGTGGTTCTGGAATTCCATCTCGCCCGGAAATTCCCAGCTAATGAGCGTCCATTGCTTGGTTCAAATAGCTCTGAGCACTATGGGACTTAACTTCTGAGTTCATCAGTCCCCTAGAACTTAGAACTACTTAAACCTAACAACATCACACACATCCATGCCCAAGGCAGGATTCGAACCTGCGACCGTAGCGGTCACGCGGTTCCAGACTTTAGCTCCTAGAACCGCTCGGCCACTCCGGCCGGCATCGCTTTGTGTTGAGAAGGTTAGCGAGTTGGAAATTCAGTTTTTCAGCGACTTCTGCAGCTGTCGTCCTTGTATTTTTGTCCAAGGATCATACGTCGCGATCGCTCAACATACACTTCCGTCCGCATTGTGACTTAGCGGATGATGTTTCTCCGCTTACTCTTCAATGCGGCGCGTCTTGAACCATCAAAAACTTTCGCTCCATTGGTTATCGAAGCTCCCACCATACCAGCACCAACGATCTGCTCAAGTTCGCATTCTTTTAGCTCCGACCAACTGCACTCATAACTAAACAGAACAATGTTCTGAACACAACTTATACTTACAATATATGAGGACACTGGACATGTTCGCTTCGCGGTCGAATACAACAGCGCAACCTGCAGGCTTGGCCAATTTCTGAATTTATGTTAAAGCATGCATTTCACGCTTTTTTTCAGTATTTTCAACCCTTCCCCCGCAAAATTTCGCCTATAAACTACTATTAGGATTGTATAGAAAATACGAAACTTTTACGGGCGCGTCTGACGAGCAGATCTTATCGGACCTATGAGGAAAATTTTGCAGTACTTAGAAGAATTACATGGTGAAACTAACTGTCTTTGGCAAGTACAAGTTTATCAGGAAGGAACTGGCATAAATAGTAAGTGAAGCACAGAAGAAATAAACAGCCGCCACTGTTCCACACATATAACATATCTAAAAATTATGAACAGAATGAACAATCAAAGTGTGGAAAAAAAGCGCGTACAGATGAAGGAGTACTAGACACAGATTTAACTGGTTAGTCGTTGTACTTAGCTAGCACCTAACAAAAATGGCAGAAATGATGATGATTGCCCCACTTTTATGGCTACCGCCACTGTGAGCGTTTATAGAGCCCTTATATTACAAATCTATTCAGGACTAAGTAGGCTATAACGTGGTAACGCTCTGTCTGTAAAAACTACAGTCTTGTCACCAGTCTCAAACTTCTTCACTTCGGTGCTTCCTTGGACATTTCTCATCATTGCCATTGGTTATTTATGCAAGTGTTGCCTGCATTCAAAACACGGCTCTCATTCCGTTGTTGTCAATCACGACATACTCACAGGTTTTCCAGGGCAATTTACTCAGGACAGGCAGTCGCTTCCAGTTCGATTTGCGCTGAAATGCAAAGTCATATTGGGAGATAATCGAACGGAACTTCCGCGTACGGCGATGCAATCACGCCGTGTAGTGTTTATGACAGCCATTTTAGCTGTAATCGGCAGTCCCTTTGAATAATTGAGCGTGCGTTACGACAGCGGGTAGCTCGCCGGACATTTGTACCATTCAGGTAGCGAAGGACCCATTGTTCCGAACTTGCACTGTTCCTTTGTGAGATACCGGTTCAGAATTCCGTCCCGCGATGAATTATAGCTACATGCAAATGGGTACAGCCGCTCTCCGAATCTAGCGGGACCTCTGTGCCACCGGAATGGCCGCTGCGATAGCATCAATGTATCTAAGTGCGCGTAATGGCTAATTCATAGACTTAATGGCCAATAACGATACTTAAGTGGTTTGCCGCCGAAAATTGATTCGAGGATCTGCGAATGGGAGGGACACATGTACTCAGACCGCGAGCTGAAATGCTATTTAACTAACGGCAAAAATGGAAGGCAATTACTGTCTTTGCTTTGTTAGTATATTGCCCCATCAGAGTAAGGTTTGCGGATGCGGATGCATAGCGCTTCCCGCAGAAAGTAAAGGACACGAATCTGCTAACTGGTGCAGAATGCATGATTAGTACAGAAAGTAAACTAAGTAAATACGGAGGTGCGACACAACTGATTTAAGGTGATATAAAGAGAGAAAGTCATTTTCTTAAGGCTAAACTTGGGAGTGGCACTATTGTAAAGGAACTGAATAATTAATGATACCTCCCAAATAATATTACCTAGGATAAGACATTTTGTGAGACGTACACTAAAGCAAAAGAAACAATTTGTCCTCTGTAAGAGAGTTTCTTATCGATATCGACAATTTCTCGAGAAATACCTACCTAAATGTATTAGTTTGTAGCATGCTTTGTAAGGGAGAGGGTCGTGGACTATTGGAAATACGTAGAATACGAAACATAAATTACAAGATTATTTCGTCATGATGTTACAATCTTTCTGGGACGATGGAGAGTGAGTGATAAATGTATCAATTTGAGGCGAGGGCCCCATGTCCAGAAATGACCCAGCTGCAGGTTATAAGTGAAAATGGTTCTGAAACTTCTGACAGCAGAATACGTGTACCGTTACTTTTGTTCATAATATTGTAGGTAGTCAACTTTCACAAATGGTAGTATGACCAAAACAAGAAAAAAGAGTGGTGTACATGGACTCTAAAATGCATACTTTAACAGTTTTGATCAATTGTTCATCTTCCATACAGTGAAACACATCTCTTCTACTGCAAACTCTTTAGTTCCTATATTTTCGGAGGAGGTAGATGGATTATAACAAGAAAAAATGGTCCAATAAATATGGGATCAGAATACGTACCTTAAGACTTATGAGCTATCTTTCATCTTCGTTAAAGTGAAACACATCTCTTCTATGCCCATAACGTATGCATTTGAGAGGCCATATTTACGGAGTTTCTTGTTCTCCAAAAATATCGAAACCAAAAACTCTTGCAGTTTCACAATATCGAAGATCAATAAGCGCTCATAGCTTTTCATGTAAGCATTCTAGAGTTCATGTTTATTTGACATTTTGTTACCTGGTTTGGTCCATCGAGAGCTCACTGGAGGGCGGTGTAGACGACTGTTGTATTTTGTGATGAAACCTGGTTCTGCCCCGGTGCCAGTGATGACCGTCTGTTGGTTAGAAAGAGGCCAGTTGAGGGTCTGCAACCAACCTGTCTGCGTGCTAAGCACATTGGACCTATACCTGGAGTCATGGTCTGGAGTGCGATTTCGTATGAGAGCGTGATCATTCCATGCACCCTCACAGTCTGGTGATTCGATCTGTTGTACTGTCAGTCATGAACAGTATTCCAGGGTGTGTTTTCCAACAGGATAACGCTCGTCCACATGCCGTTATTGCAACCCAACATGTTTTACAGAGTGGCGACTTGTTGCCTTGGCCTGCTCGATCACCAGATCTGACTCCAGTCAAGCACCTATGGAACATCATCCGACGACAACCCCCAGCGTCCTCATATAACAGCGTTAACCGTCCGTGTACTGACCGACCAAATGAAACTGTCATGGAACTCCTGATATCCGGCTCCTGGTCAACGTAATGGATACAGTTTTCCATGCTTGCGTTCAACACTGTGGCGGTTACAGCGGTTATTAATGTACCAGCATTTCACATTTGCAATGGCCTATCTCGCACTTACATTAACCTGTGAGACCGTAATATCAATTACTTAAGTAGGTTACCTAGACGTATTCCATAAATTTCGTTGCTCTACATTAATTATTTTTTGGTGGTATGAGTTTTTCCGTCAGCGTAATTACCCTGTTTAGCAATGTGAATCAGGAGCAGATGGGACACCTTCTACTGTGCTACGAACACATGGCCGACTTGCAGCATGCGATCACTTTATAACCACGCGCACGTTTCAAATTTATAACTATTCGCTCGCTATAACTTACAGGGATGGAAGCGACTAAATAACTTTTCACAAGTGAAAATGATCCAAAGACTAGGCCTGATACAGGACCACATCCTGCCCGTGCAACACATCATATGGAACAACATCTAATTGCTGGAAGGTACAGTACTCTGCCACACTTACAATGATGTGCCCAAGCAATTATGACCATTTGCTGGGTTGTTGGATGTTGGTCTCCATTTGGAACGCAGTATAGCAGCAAATCTGTGTAGCATGAATTCGGAAAGTCCTTGGTATGTTTCCGGAAGTATATGGCACCAGATATCTTGCACAATGTAAGGTTAATACCTTATTTTTGCTATTCAGTGAAAGTGATGTGAGCTTTCTTTTTATTCGATGTGTCATACTTGATACAAATTAACTGGATTCATTTCAAACAGAAGTCTTTAATAGTACATTTCTGTCACAGAGGTTCTGAGTACAAGCAATGTGATATTTGGTTATCAGTAACATTGTCGTTCCCAGTGTGGCATTCAGTGAGAAGTAAATGAAGGATTCGGTTGTTGGTCATGCTTCTGATTGGTCTAGAAGTAACTATAAGAAAACACACAAGCAAAAGAAGAGAATGTTGCTTTTAAGGAATATGAGTTAGTGAAGAGTGATTTGAGAAGTGTGAAGGTATTCATTGGTATGATCGCACTTGTTTTATGATGGGTTATAAAGTGGCAACTTTTAAGCATGACATTTTTTACTGGTGCAGGGCAGTTGGTTTCATTGTCGAAACGTGGTTAAGCAAAAGTATCTGTTCACATGATTCGCACTCAAGTGTTACAGGTTCACCACTCCATTACAGTTAAAGCAACTTATGACAAGGCAGTATTGTACATTTATAAACATTTATAAAGATAGTTGTAAATATTAAGGAATCAGAGTTTCACAATACAATCCCAGAATTTAGTTTATTTAATCATTCAGAAAATCGAGTTTCTGGTGGCAACGTCTTCAACACTTTTGGCGGATAGTACCCACATATACTGCTGGGTTTATAAACAAAAATAGTTCACTGTACGGTACACAGAGTTAGGAGATACCTCGTCAAGTATAAAGATGCGGAGAAACTGCGGCATCATGTAAGACATTTTGATTTATTATTTCCTTGCTACTAACTATATGTGCAACATATTTGCAGATAGTGTACCTGCGGAATGATATCATAATACGACACGCAATTCAGAAGACTCGACGCTATAAACACTGAGCTGAATGAAAGTGAAAATACAGGAGGAAATTCGCTTGAGATACAGGTTCACCGTGTGAACAAATACATGTAAAATACACTCCTGGAAATGGAAAAAAGAACACATTGACACCGGTGTGTCAGACCCACCATACTTGCTCCGGACACTGCGAGAGGGCTGTACAAGCAATGATCACACGCACGGCACAGCGGGCACACCAGGAACCGCGGTGTTGGCCGTCGAATGGCGCTAGCTGCGCAGCATTTGTGCACCGCCGCCGTCAGTGTCAGCCAGTTTGCCGTGGCATACGGAGCTCCATCGCAGTCTTTAACACTGGTAGCATGCCGCGACAGCGTGGACGTGAACCGTATGTGCAGTTGACGGACTTTGAGCGAGGGCGTATAGTGGGCATGCGGGAGGCCGGGTGGACGTACCGCCGAATTGCTCAACACGTGGGGCGTGAGGTCTCCACAGTACATCGATGTTGTCGCCAGTGGTCGGCGGAAGGTGCACGTGCCCGTCGACCTGGGACCGGACCGCAGCGACGCACGGATGCACGCCAAGACCGTAGGATCCTACGCAGTGCCGTAGGGGACCGCACCGCCACTTCCTATCAAATTAGGGACACTGTTGCTCCTGGGGTATCGGCGAGGACCATTCGCAACCGTCTCCATGAAGCTGGGCTACGGTCCCGCACACCGTTAGGCCGTCTTCCGCTCACGCCCCAACATCGTGCAGCCCGCCTCCAGTGGTGTCGCGACAGGCGTGAATGGAGGGACGAATGGAGACGTGTCGTCTTCAGCGATGAGAGTCGCTTCTGCCTTGGTGCCAATGATGGTCGTATGCGTGTTTGGCGCCGTGCAGGTGAGCGCCACAATCAGGATTGCGTACGACCGAGGCACACAGGGCCAACACCCGGCATCATGGTGTGGGGAGCGATCTCCTACACTGGCTGTACACCACTGGTGATCGTCGAGGGGACACTGAATAGTGCACGGTACATCTAAACCGTCATCGAACCCATCGTTCTACCATTCCTAGACCGGCAAGGGAACTTGCTGTTCCAACAGGACAATGCACGTCCGCATGTATCCCGTGCCACCCAACGTGCTCTAGAAGGTGTAAGTCAACTACCCTGGCCAGCAAGATCTCCGGATCTGTCCCCCATTGAGCATGTTTGGGACTGGATGAAGCGTCGTCTCACGCGGTCTGCACGTCCAGCACGAACGCTGGTCCAGCTGAGGCGCCAGGTGGAAATGGCATGGCAAGCCATTCCACAGGACTACATCCAGCATCTCTACGATCGTCTCCATGGGAGAATAGCAGCCTGCATTGCTGCGAAAGGTGGATATACACTGTACTAGTGCCGACATTGTGCATTCTCTGTTGCCTGTGTCTATGTGCCTGTGGTTCTGTCAGTGTGATCATGTAATGTATCTGACCCCAGGAATGTGTCAATAAAGTTTCCCCTTCCTGGGACAATGAATTCACGGTGTTCTTATTTCAATTTCCAGGAGTGTATATTTAACGCGTGTGAACGCCAGCAAAGTCACTAGTAAGCAGCTTACTCTAAACCGCTGGAACCGTACGAACCAAATTTGGTAAACATTCTAGTTGTGACATGGAAAGAAGTGCGGCTGGATTAAGAATCACCAACCTCCTATTGGAGTGGGGGGTGACAACGTGGAGAGAGAAGGAGTTGATGAGGATCGACATATAGAGAGGGGAAATGAGGAGATGGGCACACAGAGGGGGATGGAGGAGATGGAAAGAGAGATGAGGAGGAGGAAGTGAGCAGTGGAAGAGGAGGAATTGTCCAGGGAGATAGGAGAGAAGGAGATGAACAGAGATGAGGATATAGACAGAGAGAGGAGGTAGGAGAATGTGAACAGCGAGAAGTGGGTGGAAGAGATGAACAGGGAGAGCAGGAAGAGGAGATGGACAGAAAGAGGGAGTAGGAAGAATGAGAGAGGGGGAGGAGGACTTGGACAGAGAAAGGGGACGGGAGGAGATGGACAGAGATTGTGGGGGGGGGGGGGGAGATGTGGACGGAGACAGAGTGGGGGGAGGAGAGGAATAGAGAAGGGAGGAAGGACGAGATGAACAGAGAGGGAGGGAGGAGATGGACTAATAGAAGATATGTATACATACACACCTGTGCATTTATTTTATTTTTTATTATTTATTTTTCTTTGTGCAAAGAACTTCTAACTGCAGGTACACTAGGAGCGCAGCTATTCCTTAGCACTGGTGTGGTACACCTTGCAACATACACCGCTCAGTGCAGAGTGGGTATGCACATTTAGAGAGAAGAATTTCATGACAGAAAAAAACTACGAATGCAACATTTATCACTTTCAAATAAACTGTTGGGCAATATACATGTCCACAAAGATAAATATCTGGAATATGGCTGGAATGAATGTTATGCTTTTATGTCAAGTTCATCCGGTTATCCGATGGAATAGAGAATGCACGCTCTAAAATATTACCCGCTAGCATTCTTCGCTCTCAGTTGCTCCAGGGAGTCAGATTGTGCTGCAGGAAACGCGCTAGGCGGTGGCTGCATCATTTATCACGGTCGTCCCTGCCGCAGTCCGATACACTTTTTCCGCCATTTCTGGCTGCGGCGACGAGAGAGACCGACACGGGTTTCCACCTCGCTACCTACCACCAGGGAGCGCGTCTGATGGCTGTACTTTTTCCAGCAGATGCTGTCATAATACCAAACGGGCCAAAGGAAAGGAGTTCAACAGGACCGTCGAACCGATACAAAGCTCCGACAGTATTTTCCTTCTCACATTCTACTACTATATTAGGCGAATCGTCGAACGAATGCTGCAGATTCGGATGTGATATTCTGTAGCTGTAACCATGTTATAACTGAGGCATCCAGTTACCATAAAAATTCATTGATGTGTTGTTGTAAATATATTGCCAAAATGAATGTTTGGTGTTATATCAAATCTCTCATTGAAGATGAGACGCACTACGCTGCAGTCCGGATTTCCTTTCATTGGCTTGTATCTACTGTACAGTAATTAAATACGAGGGGTGTTCAATGAAAAGGCAATACCCTTTTTCTCGGCCAGTTTCGGTAAAAAAAATGCGGAAAATGTTGTGGAAGATCGGGTAATATTCCCGCTTCAGCCCCTATAATTTCATGAAGTTCCGATAGGTGGTGGCACTATACGTAGCCTTCAAAATGTCGTCTTATTGTATTCGTATTATATTCAGCAGGATTCTCCCATACAAGATGTATTGGATAGGGGACTCTATGTTATTACAATTTACAGGGTGCCACAGAAATGTTGCATCAGACTTCGAGGGGTTGTAGAAGCTGTCTCGAGTAGTAGTTGTAGATGCTGTCTTGAGGAGTAGCTCTAGGATAGGACCTACGTCCGACAACGTAATCCAACAACTCTACACAACCTGAGAGTTACAGGCGCCAGTGCCTGCCACTATGCGACCCCTCGGCAGAAAATGTGATTTTGTATGCTGATTGACTGTAGACGAAAGGCCTCGCAATGTTGTTTGTTATTGTGTTCGCAGCTGACTGTTGCGATCGCCTGTGGAAAGATGGAGCTAGCTGCTCCGTATAAATGTCTCCCGCTATGTTGCCACCGTGGCATGGGGTTTCAATCTGCAGTTTATTTTTCTTCTGAAGCCCTTTAAAATCTCCCATATTTTTCGGCATAAAGGAGAGAAGTGAATTGCAGATGGATACGAGAACGTCGATGTTCAGTACTGGTTGCATAACTACTGCAAAATCCTTAAATCCTTAACTCTGTCCGAACAGTCCTTCGAAGGACCAACAGTACCGGCCGGACGCCGTATTATCCTCAGCCCACAGGCGTCACTGGATGCGGATATGGAGGGGTATGTGGTCAGTACACCGCTCTCCCATCCGTATGTCAGCTTACGAGACCGGAGCCGCTAACTCTCAATCAAGTAGCTCCTCAGTTTGCTTCGCAAGCGCTGACTTCACCCCGCTGCCAACAGCGCTCGGCAGACTGGATGGTCACCCATCCAAGTGCTAGCCTGACCGACAGCGCTTAACTTTAGTTATATGACGGGGACCCGTGTTACCACTGCGGTAAGGCCGTTGGCGTATTACGCTGCTGCTAATTCCAAATGTTGCAACGAGAGGAACAGCATATAACGGTGTTTTACTTATTGTGGGAAAAATACGCTTATGAATTCGTAGGTGAGTTTGTGGTATACTGGGTGCAAAGTTGATCTAAAAGGAATGCCACCTCAGGCAGCAACAAATGCTTCATTTCTTCCGGGCGCCGAGGTTGAGCTAAGTTTGGATGACAGACATAGGTACATCATCCAGTGTTGCTTCAGCTGTATTATAGAATTCATTAATTACAGTGCGAGTATCTGACTGGATGTCTGAATGGATGATATATTTGAAGAAAGTGCTGACTCTGTGAAAGTGGACGTCTTCTGTCGGTCACAATAGCAAGGACAACACGCGGTCTTGCGTTATTTTGTTGAAACGCATCTAAAATAGGCCTCAAACACTGGCCTTAGCATGTTATGAATGAAGCGGTTGCTGTCCAAGTTACCTGCTGTAGATTGGAGATCATGTCGTGTATTCTATGGCACCCCATTCTATGACGCCAAGTGTTTGGAATGTACGGTAACGACGGATGCAGTGTGGCTGGTGGAAAGTCAACTTGGTGCAAATTCTCTGTCCGGTTTTGTCGTTGGCCGCTCCACTGTAGGCGCGCCTTTCTCAAGCACTCAAGGCTGGTACCGGATACCGCAAAGGCTGAATGCTCGCCATAGTAGACGGGTTCTGATAGCCGTTATGTGCTCCGCAGCTGCACAGCACAGTGCCCTCACGGAGAGAGCGCCACCATCTGGCCACGTCAGTACGGCGGCCAACGGCGATTTTTTGCAAAAACAGACATAATGTCTTATGTGATAACAGCAATCAGTGATTTTATAATGTTACTTAAAATCCGTCTTGATTGCAAAAAATTTTTTTTTATTATTCATTTACCGGTTTCGGTTCATTCAGAACCATCTTCAGATCTGTAAAAATAATTATACTAATTTACTATTTCACGGAAATAGCATTTATGACGACCTACTAAGATGACAACTGTTGCGTGTGGAGATCCAGGCCGAGGGATGAGAGATGGTGCGCGGTGGAGAAGCCGGAAGACGCGTGCAGCGCCTGGCGTCGTTGACGGGGCCATCCTGTGCGGCCCTCTTGCCCGCGGCGATGGACATCAGACGACTGAGCGCACCGCGGCACAACACCAAAATGGCGGGAACCACGGAAGCAGACCGTAGAGGAAAACAAGTTCACACCAGCACCATAGATATATAAATCGCCCTATGCTTTTAGATCGTATAAAAATGATAATTTTACTGTTTTTTAATCCAGACAAGTACAGATTTTAACTTTGACATCTACATATTTTAACCAAATATTTTTAATATAAAAAAGATCTACTGAATACAGTATGTACAAATGGAATGTAACAAATGTACCAGACGCCACCTGTCGGTAATAGTGTTATTATTAATATAAATGACGTGCACTCTGCCAACCAATTTTATGTGACGTAGCATGTGAAAGTTGCTGGATTTGGACAGGTTACTCCTGTAACTAAAATATCAGGTACGTTCTGGTACATTTGATGTTGATTAGATAGGATGAAAAACATTTGCTTCTGTGAAATAGTAAATTAGCATAATTATTTTTACAGATCTGAAGATGGTTCTGAATGAACCGAAACCGGCCAACGGCGATCCACACGCCCAGAGCACAGCGCATGCCCAGTCAGTTTAGTGGTGCAAAAATTGGCAGTTGATCCTAAATAACGAAAAGTGTGAGGTCATCAACATGAGTGCTAAAAGGAACTCGTTAAACTTCGGTTACACGATAAATCAGTCTAATCTAAAAGCCGTAAATTCAACTAAACACATAGGTATTACAATGACGACCAACTAAAATTTGAAGGAACACATAGAATATGTTGTGGGGAAGGCTAACCAAAGACTGCGTTTTATTGGCAGGACACTTAGAAAATGTAACAGACCTACTAAGGAGACTGCCTACACTATGCTTGTCCGTCCTCTTTTGGAAAACTGCTGAGCGGTGTGGGATCCTTACCAGATAAGACTGACGGAGTACATCGAAAAAGTTCAAAGAAAGGCAGCAGGTTTTGTATTATCGCGAAATATGGGAGAGAGTGTCACAGAAATGAAACAGGATTTGGGTTGGAAATCATTAAAAGAAAGGCGTTTTTCGTTGCAGACGGAATCTTCTCACGAAATTCCGATCACCAACTTTCTCCTCCGAATGCGAAAATATTTTGTTGACACCGAACTACATAGGGAGGAACGATCACCTCTATAAAATAAGGGAAATCAGAGCTCGTACGGAAAGATATAGGGGTTCATTCTTTCCGCGCACTATCCGAGATTGCAGTAATAGAGAATTGTGAAGGTGGCTGGATGAACCCTCTGCCAGTCACTTAAATGTGATTTGCAAAGTATACCTGTAGATGTAGATGATTGTTATTTAGAACAACGAACACTCAAGTTAATTACTTTCCATATCTAAAGGTTTCAGTGATTCTTGTCAAGTGCCAATGTTCTATCCACAAGAAGAATGACTGAAAAATACGTCAGAAACGCAAAAATTGAAATGTTTATGTTAATTATTGCATTTATATTCTCGTCACACAGCATATCCGTCAAAATGATGACTAAAACATGATTTTGAACGGTAAAGTAAATGCTCCAATGCTGTTTCTATGCCGAATTAGTTAAAAAAATTCATAAATAGACACACTTAAAATTAGGCCTAAAAGAGTGATGTAGTTAAATATCCAGACGAAGCATATAACTGCAGAAAATACTTCTTAGCCAAAATACTCTCTTAAGAGAGGAGTACTTAAGGAAATAGACAATATCAATAAATTACATCTCCTGTAAGTATGTAATGATTCTATTATTTAGGTGTACTCTTGGTGTAAGACAGTTTGCATCATTAAATTAAATATTTTCACAACAAAATTATTTTATGATACTTCTCAAGTGTTACAACGATATTTCCTATCTGAAAGATGCAAGGATGATCTCATTTAGAAGAAATGTTATCAAACATACACCCATAATGTCTCTTTTTTACAAGTGTTTCACTAATTTTACAAAATAGCAAGTATAAATTTAGGAGGGAGAATAATACTGCATCACGTTCTCCACTACAAAACATACTGGATATGTCGCAGTTGGTGATACTTGATTCTGTTCACAGCATAATATTGTTTTTCTTTGTGTTTAGACTACCTGTATTATTAATTAAGGGTAGAACGTACTTTGAAGGATAGCAGCAAAAGCTACCAATCGGAAGTGTTGCGCTATGTCTACACACTGTATTTTCTATGATCAGCTGCTAAGTAACACCAAAATCTAATAATAATATACGTTGTAAAAACACAGTACTCATACACAGAATATACCCAAAAGAGAAACATACTTAGCAAACTCCGTTTTATAAAGGAAGGAAGAAGGTGACCTGAAGTGATTTTGTTGTGGTGCAGCACTAAAACTGCATAATTCTGCAGTACACAAGGAGAACTACTGCTCTGCTTTCATCGAAACTGTATCAAAGACAACGCTGGAAGAAGACAGAGATAAAATCCTGCTGAAGGCCATAGTATAACAAGTAGTTACCTCAACAATAATGTATTTGCCACTGAAACTAAATTATTTTTCATTAATCGAGTACAAAATTCTAGTTGTCTTTATGCAGGTAGACTCACAGATTTCTTGTCCCAAATTTAATTTCTAACTTTGCGGAAAAAATGAATTGTCTCAAAGTCCGATACTGTACTACGTTTCAGGAGTAAAATGGACCTTCAAACAAAACATTTCTGCATTAAATACTCTGTTTACAGATACTCAGTTCATTTATTAAAACTAACGAAATAAATAATAGCTGACAAGCATCAAATGTCTGAAGTTGTGTGTAATACAACAAATCCATTAAGTGGCAGCAACAGACAAGATAAATATTGTATTTAACCTTTTTTTCTATATTGATTTACTGTATTCGTTGTGGACATTCCAATAAAGCTCAAAATCAATTCAAATTTAAATATTCGCTTAATATTTTTATAGAACCTAATTTTTACTAGCTAATAGAACAGTAGAATAATGTATAGCTATAAGTATTATTACCAGCAGAATCAGATTTCATTCTTCAATAGAATGCTTATACGTTTTCTGTGGCTTTATGTCTCTGTCAAATTTCTGCAATTTCCTATGTTGTCTTATCAAGGAAAATCATGTTGCTTCGCCACAACAACTTGTTTAACTATGTAACAAATTACCCACACATCATCTTTTTGTATTCGGTAACAGATAATCACTAAGCATTATTGTAACGAACTGTCCACCACATTGCAATGAAAGTATAATAAATTACCCATCACGTTCCAGTGAAACTATA
This sequence comes from Schistocerca cancellata, assembly GCF_023864275.1. NCBI lineage: Eukaryota > Metazoa > Arthropoda > Insecta > Orthoptera > Acrididae > Schistocerca > Schistocerca cancellata. Next base: position 12,270,339 of record NC_064633.1, read on the forward strand.
ACCATTTGCCCTACATGTAAAACATTAATCAATGTTACAACAAACCTGTAACACGTTGTCCTCCATGTTACAGCAAAAATGAAAAATTAACTGTACTTTAATAAACCGATCGATCTTACAGCAAAACTGTAACAATTAGCTGCTCATATTACAGAAACTGTGTAACAAATTGCCTCTCCATTTTACAACAAAGTTGTATTCAAATGCCCTCCAGGTTACAACTTCACCTATGTTAGAACAAAACTATCAGATTTTACTCTCTGTGTGAAACTGTAACACATCGCCCTATGTTTCAGCAAAATTGTAACAAATTACCATTCATGTTACAGTACAATTGTAAGAAACTGCCCACGCTACAAGAAAATAGTAACAAACTGCTATCTGGAATAAATTAAAATATCTCGCTACGTCAATGAGCAAATTATAATTTTTATGTCTACTAATTTTTAGAAATCGTTGTTGTGCTTTCGTTTATCATTTTTTTAATAAATGAAGCACTAAATGTCTATCTATTGACAGTGGCCTTCGATATTCTGTCATCTTCATGTAGGGATACATTTTGTCATTACTTGTCACTACAGTAATATTAATGATGGCATTTAAGTTCACTCATGCCCTTTTAGTAGTTATCAGCACAATATTCACTTTTCCGTTTTCTACAAGCTGTACCTTGCAAAGTATTTTTCTTATAACGAAGTTCGATTATCGTTTTGAGATATGCAAATCATTCTGCACATTATATTCCATATCCATGGCCACCTGTCACAAAGCTTTTCGGCTATGCAATGATGACTGCAGTTCGTTCAAAAATAAATCACAAAAATGCAGGTAGAGGAGCCGTCTTTGGCCAAATAGGAGTTGTAATAATATTATAATTCAATTATTTTATTAGAGATTAATTCCTTTTTTTGGGATATATTTCAGCTTTCAGTCACAAGGCTGACTTCTAAAGTAGAAATCACACACATTTTCAGGTCACACACACACGATCAGACTGCACCTGATGGGAAGGCAGTCTGTGAGTGGTGAGGCACAGATGAGGCTGAGGCTGGAAGGCAGAAGAACTGCAGGGTAGGATTGGGGGAGGTGTAGTGCTGATGGATGGGGCATTCAAAGATGTGGTGGGGACAGGGTAGAGCTGCTAGGTGCAGTTGGGAGGTCTGAGATGGGGAGAAGAGGAGGAGAGCAGAAAAGGAGAGAAGTTGAGGAAGGGTATAAAGAGTAGTGGGTTCCCTGGTAGAACAGAAGCAGCAGTGGGAGCAGGGGAGGGGATAGACAGGTGGAGAACACGAACTAGGAAAGCTGGATGACAAGTGTCGGTTGTGGGGGGTACAGGAACATAGGATATGTTATAGAGAGTGTTCCCACCTGAGCAATTCAGAAAATCTGGGAAAGCAGCTTAGTTTATAAATCACTGAAGTTCTGCTTTCTATATGGGCATGGCAACCAACAACCTGTCTGGCCACATAAAAGGCCACTGACAAACTGTGGCCTAGAGAAATGCTCGTCCTCACCACAGCCTCGACCTTACCCCCACCATCCACATATTGCTTCCTCAGTGATCAGGGACAGTGATCCAACGCGTGTAAGATGTGTTTATGGAATGTTTGTGGATTTTCTACTTTAGAAGAAGGCCCTGTGGCCAAAAGTTCATGTCTAGCTTCTTGCTGTGCCTTTCTGTATTTCAGCATGTATGGTGAGTAGCAATCAATCCTTCTTATAATATTTCCTGGTTTTTCATTTCATGCACTACACAAGATAATTGTCAAGTAGCAAATGTTGAAAAATATAATTATCACACGCTGCTGTAAAGAAACGATAAAATCCATAAATGGGCAAACTAGGAGAATTTTAAGAACTTGTTCAACTGCTGTCTATGCTGAATTGTCAAAGAAAAGGTGTTTACCACATTGAGTATTGCTGTAGCCTGCACGTACAGTGAAGTCACTTACCATCTGTGCCCTGTCATACTGAGATTTGCTTAGTAGATTACAATTTAAAATTTTTATAGTAATTAACAATAGTGAGAATTTAATGTGTGAAGAATGTTAGAATATTTGACTTGTGTCACAAGCTCGCATGATGCCACAGGGATGTTTTACTTTTTAATCACAGTAACGTCGTATTCCATAACAATCTTGCTTAACAATATTAAACATTTGTGTGGCGGTAATAATTTGGATTACGTGATTTCAAAAACGTGATTTCAATCAATGTACGTCTTATGATAAAAATAGGGAAAATGTCCAAATTGCAACCAAAAACGCTTCATGAAATTGAACTGAATGCTGATGAGATTAAATTTTCTGCAACTGCTATAGACGATGTCGACGCTTCAGCTCGTGAAACAGAAATTAAATTTAAGGCATTCGATTAGATTTAATCTGAACTTGCCCATTTATGGTGCTTTTCACCGCTGAAGGGGGCTGTTAACGTCGGGGTTTTAGGGATAGCAAAGCTAGTAATATTAGTTCAACTTGTGCAGCTTATGACATCTGATATATTAAGGTATATAACTTCCCATCACGATTACAATTTCCCCGAAATAGGAACTAATGAAACACATACTTTGATAGTCTGGAAGGGCAATTCCCTTCAGTAGAATAAAACATAATTGGAAATGAACCTTACCCACACATCATGAAACATCAAGTTGCACTAGAAACCCACAGTCACTACATTAAGTCTTGAATTTTACGACTACTCCGAGAAACAAGGGAATGCAGAAGCAGAGTGGGGGCGATGGAAGCAGGAAGAAATTCAGTTAACTAGTTATTCGACGCAAAGCACTAATTTTTTGATCTGAAGAGTCAGAAGAAACTAAAAAAATGCTCATTTACACAGAAACTGTGAATGTGGACAATGTGCTGTTCTAAACCTTCATATGTTTCTCACCTTCTGGTGAATTCATATAATGCATTGTCTGGTCATTGCTTTCGTAACGTGCCATTCTTCTTTGGTTCCTAAATAATGAAAAGAATCCAGATCTGTCACTGACAGCTCCTTCAGATCTTTCCGGAGACATTTTCTTTGTAATGTGGCTCGGTACTCGTAGAGCAGACCCCTTTGTCTGCCCCCAAGGAGTATTGGATCAAGGTTGCCAGAAGACTTATGATTGTACTGGAAATTGAATGTCACAAGTGAAACATGTACTTGATTGTCTGGAATTTCAGTGTTAGTTTATGTAGCTGTGTAAATAAAAGCAGGAAGAAACCGTAATTAATCCATTAGCACAACTCATTCGAACAGCAGCAAAAGACATTTATAAAATATATTCCTTCGTGTACAGTTGTAACATTATCACCAGCAGCGAAACCAGTCTTAAACCATGTTCATGGTAAGAAATTCACAGCTATCTGTAGAAGTGACAGAGCCCATGTTACATGTTCGATTGTCGAGTAATAGACTTTATATGAATTATCTCTCATTACGGAGTTTCATTAACAGAAGTTGTTGCAGAGCTCTGCCTGCATCAACTGTGTTCTTCTGTTTCGCTTTTCCCATTGTGCTGTAAACAAGACACCAAGGTAAATGTGTCTCTGGTAGACGACGCAACATACAACTTTCCATTCACTGGTCATCTTCATCGGTACCAGATAGAATTAAGAAAGCTCTTGTGGGTGAATGATAACTGCAACAATAACAAACTGAAAAGGAATGAAATTTTGCTGTATTACAGAAGGAGGTTAACGATGAAAGAGAAAAATCGATGTAAATAGGCTGATAGTTCAACTGGCGCAATGCATAAGTTTTCTTCTTATTTTGTTACTAAATTCTGTGATCTGGTTATTTGCAGAAAGAAAAGAAACTGGAGCGATACACATCGGTAGTTGGACAAGGTTTGAACCAGAAACTACCCTTGCCTTAGATCACAAGATGAGCATGGCGGCACGGTGACAATGTGACACTGTTTCCATTAGCTCTCTGCACTGGTAGTTATTGCAGACAGTTCTCAGCCGTGGCCTGCTAGCGCTGATGCCATTTTTTTTTTTCTTTTTGGCACTTTCTCACCATCTAATGGCGTCTCTTTGCTCCCTCAGTTACTACCTGAACGAGTTGCTCACTTGCCTCTGTCAGTGGCAGCAGCAGCGTTTATCGCTACTAGTGCTGCTGTACCATCTTCGGTGTGACCGCTATATGTTCCATGTGGTGGTGTGTGTGGGTAGTCGGTGGGTTGCGAGAGGGCAGCGAGGAAGTCTCCACAGCGTGTGGTGAGTCCGGGGCCACTGGCGGCGTGCACGCGCGGCCGGAGTTGTGAGGCACTGGCTGCGAGAGCTGCAAAGTTCGTCGCCCACCGAACCTGGATACTGGAGTTGGGTAATCAGTTCACCTGTTACGAAACCTTAGCTGCTGTGACATCTCATCGTTCATTGCCGGTTGCTGCTTCCTGGGTTGCTCCTGCAAGCAGCAATGTATGGTGTGCTGGAGATGACAAATTTTGCAGCCGTCTTCCTGTATGGTATTTAACTATTGAAATAATTATAACTTATTAGTGAAGTGCACCAGCGGTATCCTCTGCCTTGTGGCCATTAACGTTCTGGTTACCTGCCCTGGTCGTTAGTGTAGTTTTCCGGTGGTGTTTTTTCCTCGCCGTGTTGACGCTGTCCAGCACAGTGTGTAGTTCGACAGCTTGATAATATTTCTTTCTTTGAGTAGTTGCTGTGCCTTGACTGTGTTTAGATGTCAAATACCAAAACATCGTGCTGCCGTGATTTTTGTCCACACTGATGTTTTCGGTTGTCGTGCCATTGGTTGGGTGGAAGGGAATTGATTAGCTTGTTGGTTGGTTCTTCAGCCGTCTGTAGTTCGTGCTGCCACCAGATTGTACAGTGTTACGCTTGGCTGCCTGTCTCACCTGACCTGTTGTTAGAGTTTCCTCCCCAGGCCGACCCTTGGAACACTTCTGAGCACAACTGTTCTGTTGTTTGGGACTGTGATTTTCTTTGTCTCAATTACTGTGCAAGGTCTTCAGCTCTGCTTTAATTTAGTTTATTTTAATGTTCAGTATGTGGCCTCCAGCTGAACCCTATGTGAAATATTTTAAGGTCTGGCCTTCAGCCTTCTGAAGTAAAAAAAAAAAAAAAAAAAAGTCATCGTTTGAAAATTTTCTCTCTGTCTTAATTTATTATCCAGACCTTAAACCTTGAGTTGTTCTATGTTCGTATATGGCCTTAAGCCAAATTTTATGTAAATTGTTTTAAGATATGGCCGTCAGCTATCAAAGAAAAAAAAACCGTTCGAAATTCCAAAATTTTCCCGTCTATCTTAATTTCTTATCCAGGCCTTAAGCCTTGAGTAGTTCTATGTTCAGTGTATGGCCTTCAGCCAAACCTTATGTGAAATATTTTAAGATTAAGCCTTCAGCCTACTTAAATTAAAATTTGAAAGGTCTTTGTCAAAAACCTTCTAAAATTTCCTTACAGGAGTTCTTGCTATCCAGACCTTAAGCCCTCAGTTCTTATGTTTTGTAACTAAGGCCTTCAGCCGTGTGTATTCCTTAACGCAATTTTAATAACTTGTGTTCTGGCCTTCAACCATATCGTTTCTGAATTCTTTCAAGGGCATGTGTGATTACGTGTTTCTAGAAAAATAAAGTTTGTATGTTTCTGCAACTTGCACCAACTGATTTTGGTCCCTTTCCTCAACCAGATCCGCTCTGTCCTGCGAAACCACATTCCAATTTCTCGATATGAAATACAAAACCACTTGAAATTTATGCGTGGAATTACCTACTTAGGTTTTAAACATTAAATTTACGATCATAATGTCATTAGAATGTAGTGACTATTAAGAACACTTCAACGGTATGAAAATAAGATATTACGAGAATTTAGCAGGATAACTCAGCACTAATCCCGAAAGTGAGTGAACGATCACGAGGCACTAACCATCGTTAGCAACAGTGCCAAGACTCCACTGCACTAGCGACGTGAAGAGCTTCATGGAAAACTTAGTGTGTCCTCAATTCTATAAATAGCCTGCTCCAGCCAGGTCTCAGTGGAATTGCACTATCAGCAGTTCATCTGAGGTACAGCTTCGTCTTTGGCTTGTGGTGAAAACTTATTTTTACAAAATTAAAAATCTGTACACAGCTGCTTTTCCCATAACGTTAAGTAATGAATCAAATTGTGAATTCCCAGGGAAAAACTGAATATATGACTATGGAAGCAGGACAAAGTACTCAGTTCTGTTACTTAAAGTCTTCAAGCCACTCACATATCTAGGAATCTAATTCGTATGCTCAGACCTTTGTCAACAGTCTGCTACTTTCCCGAAATCTACAAATGTGTAATCCACCTGCTCTCTTGCATCCAGATTTTAGACACTATGTTTGAAAATGGTAAGCTGAGTTTAACGCTTGTGATGCTTTATAAATCCACGCCGATTTACGGACAGAAGCTTTTCTGTCGCAAGCAAATTTGTTGTGGTGAAACTCTCATTGTGTTCAATAGTTTTTCAGTAAACCAGTGTTAAGAATACTGATCTGTAATTCTTTCCCATTGAGGTAAGAAATGGCAGAGAATTCCCTCACCACCGCTTGCTGACGCAGCAGCTGAATAGTTCTGAATACTGGTATGTACAATATTTCCACCTCTGTATCATCGTTATCAGTAAGTTTCATCATTCAGGTCAAAGCAGCAGGTAAATTTGCTCTGCTCCTCTGAAATGATTACTTTAATGGGATAGCAACACGATAGTATTTCACAGAGAAAATGAAAAGCATATATTTTTCCTGACAGCTGCCCCCGCTGCAATGTGGGAACAAGTCTTCACTTGATAAGTCCCTACTTCTTAACTAAATGCCTTAGCTTGTTGGAACAAGTTGGAACTTGCCAGAAGAAGTCACAACTTGCTTAGTCGACGTCAATATTAGATTTCCCGACAACAATTTATCCACATAGGTTCAGTATCTATGTAAATCATATTTCGTCATGTATGGGCCAATGCTTATTTGTAACTGATTACAAAATGATGATGTATGAGTCTTTTACTGCAATTCGTTGTGGCATACCAACCATATTTCCTATGTGAAGGTAACAATGTAAATTACAAAAAGGTCAACAGAGGTACAGCGAGAAAGAAAAATGTAGCGATGTACCAAAGAGATAAATAGCTGATACAGCACTGCGGAAGGCTGTAAATTAATATCATGATGTTACGGTGTTTTTTTTTTTTCAAAAATGGAAAACTGATTCTTCTGCGAATAATTATAGAAATTTCTACAGTTTAATTACGTAAGAATACTACATTTTATAAAAAGTAACTGAGTGATTTATTTAATGAATTTTTAACTTCATTATTACCGCCCACAACAAACACAGTGAAACAACTGGTGACAGAATGTTAAACACGATATTTATATAGTCTCTTGCCATCACATAATGAAGGTATTTTACTTTTCTCCATTGAAGACCCTAATTCAGTTGCACCTAGTGTTGAATACAAAAAGTCACAAAAGCTTTTATTGAAACCTCTACGTAATGTTCACGAAAACCTGTCATCGCCGCAAAAAAGCAAGCTTAAGCTGTGTCTGTACTAGAAAAAGCATTTAAACTCGTTTGTCTTCCAGAACGCAGCCAAAGAAATTAATGTATCTGCGGAAACTGAATTTATAGATATTAGAGGGGAAGGAGAAAAGATATATTACTGTGAAAAAGATGACGAGGTTTGATGAAGGAGACGGGGATAATTATAGTGTGTGAAATGAAGAACAGTAAGAAGAAGGAGGAGATGGAGGCGGAGAAGAATAGGTGAAGGAGGAGGAGAAGGTGAAGAAGAAGAAGAAGAGTGTGATTGTGATGAGGAAGATCATGTTCATTAATGGAAGACGAATCGATAACAGATATCGACTATGTTCACTGCAATAACCTGAAGAAATTGGTGTAGCGATTCGTTTCCTCCTGGCTTTAGAAACGACGTGTCATAAATTTCATTATAATTAAAACGCACTTGTTGAACAGGAAGTTCGAGAAGTATCGACTTCTGCTTTAAATTTACAATGACCAAGGAAAATAAAGCAAAATACTCAGATGGAGAAAGGTAAGTTGCATATGAGCACATTAAGCCTTGCCTACAGAAGTGAAATGCTTAGATAACTAATGATAAGCTTGCTCCATTGTAACAAATCCTCGATAAGTTGCCAATTAGAACAAGAGTGTGTAGGACGACTCGGAAGAAACATGTTTCAGCACTTACACCTTCTCAGATGGTGTTATCGCTGTTTGAGATATCAGCAGAAAACATATGCCAGTGGTAGACGCCTTGATCATATTGCTAAGCTAACTGCAGTAAACAAGGGAAGATACATGAATGAATGATGAACTTGCAGAAACTCCATTTTGCGGGCATAGGATGTTGTGACTGACAACGTCATGGCAATAACATTGTTTATGTTGGTAATTATCGTCCTCACTTGCATATTAGATTGTACGTTAGGTCAGTAATGGTGGTTGTATGCGTCTTATAATATGATAGGACGATTTTTTAAGTATTTAGATGACGTGGTAAATATATTATAATTTAAACATGACAGTGAGGAAGCAGCCCTACAAGAAAATGATTTGCATAATACAGCCAATCGGTTACAATAAGGTTTAACATTACCTGGTTTCGGCACCGACTAAGAATGTCTTCTTCAGAAACAACTAGGGCCTAATAACATCGCTCATCATTTTTTCAAAATCTTTAACGAAGTTCACCAAAAAATTACTTTCACATGTGAGCTAGAAAACGAATTCCGTCAGTTAAATTATTTGGATCTGACGTTAGCAAGAGCTGACAACAAAATTTCTTTCAATATTTTTCGCTAATAAACCAGCACGTATCAAATAATATCGTCCTGTTCAAAAAATCCTCATTGTCTCAAAAAAGCCCTTTTTCAGTCTTCCATCCATAGAGCTCCTTCCAGTCCATTATCTGATGAAAAACTAGATGCTGAAAGTAATATGATTAAAACTATAGCCGACAATAATGGATAGGAACCAGCCATAGTAGACGATAATTTAAAAAAATAAAACCGATAATGGAATCACCTTCCTTGTATATGCATTGCTCCTTAAAAAAACTCACATGCCTATCAAATTAGCTGCGAGATGTATCAACGTAGTACATAGACAGGACGTGCTGTTGCTGTTATATTTAAAGAACATTTCTGAGAAAGACGTTCATGACAGTAACCTGCACACAGAACGAAAAGGCTTCAGACTCTATGTACTTGAAGAAATAGAAATTTTCAAACACAATTCTCTTAATGATGGTTGCAGATGCGTAATAAGAACTACTTTAATCATATAATACCCTTACTTAGAAATCTCTAGAACTGATTTCTTATTTTCCTCAGAAGAGGCTCTACGTAAAATACTACCTTCCTCCCTCCTTCTAATTTATTACATCGTAATTCTTTTTCACACAAAATGCATGTAATATTTACTATCGCATTCTCCTGTATAAATTTTTATTTTGCGTAATAATGGCTGTAGACTTGCAAGATTAACATTTCTATGCTATTTCAGTTATTATCTGTTAATGTGAGCAATTTATTAATGTAAGCGACTGATTTCTTCGGTTGTCAACAGATCGCGCTACTTGCTTCGTGTGGAATCCTCGGCCTGGGAGCCGCTTTGAATGATGCCACCTCCACTGCCTGTTTCGTTATACAGTCCGTAACTGGGTTGAATGTGCTACGTCATGTAGCTATACGTTTTACTAGCAAGTATCATCGTATGTCACTTCCAATACCTGTAATTTTTGTACGGTTTTAAATATAATTTTAAGAACTTATTTTACGTGACGAGACCATTTTGCTCGTAAATCTGTTCTGAACTGTCATTCATGTGTATATATTCACCTAATAGATTTGTTTACTATAATATCCACCTGATCTTGGTTTTTCCTTTTTATTAACGATATTGTAATCTTTTATAGGTAATTATTTGTAGTTTTTAAATTTTTTTTTTATAAAGGCACCCTTAGTCGGTGTCGAAATCAGGTAAACAGGTTAGTTGTATTATACGAGGGTCGTTCAATAAGTAATGACCCACAATTTTTTTCTCCGAACAAATTTATTGTTAAGAGTCAGAATTTAGTGACAATATATATCAACATGACTTGCCCAAGTCGATAAGTGAGTTCATTGTATTTTAATAAGTTACACAGAAAATGTTAATATGGCAATATTTGAACGGAAGTACCTTTGTGCTCACAGGGTGTGGTATGGTACAATCAGACATTTTGGATTGTTTAATTTCTCGTTAGTGCTATATCGCGATTTTTTGCGTTTTCCTGCTTCTAAGATTCCTCCATCTAAATGACGTCATAGGTAGTAGAGCTACGATGAATCTATCTAATTTCGACTTTACAAAGTCATTTACGTGCAACGTGTGCTGGATGATATCTTGATAACTGCTTGCTTATGCACAGTCATTGTGGTACCTGTACTGTTGGTAACTCTTTGGAAGTCACGGCTGATTCGTCTCCATGATCTCATGAAATTATTTGGAGCTACCCTCCACAACTATCGACAGTCCCTGACGGGCAGGTCTGCCTCTGAAGACATCTAAGGGTGAATTCTGCATTACATAGGAGTGTCCGGATACTTAGGATCAGCTAAGGAGCAAGGTGGACAAACATGAACTGGCGAGCAAAATATTTCACGCATCTTAAAAGACGCAACCAAATTCACATCATATGCAGCTGGGCCGGACGATGTAAGTTGCGTTGCCAAACATTAATTTGTGTCTCCTGTATGGTTGACCTAGTGGATAATGTAAGTTCCACGAGGCAGGTGCGAGAATGAGATTCATTAGAATAATTATCTGGAAGTGAGGTCTATCCACAGTAGAGTTAGCTTACAAAATCCTCCTTCGACTTATACTTGAGTACTGCTCATCAGTGTGGGAGCTGTACCAGATACCATCGATGAAATAGTCAATGTCCAAAGAAGAGCAGTGACTTTCGTCTCAGGTGCATTTACTAAGCATGAAAGCATTAAACAAATACTCATCAATCTACATGTCTATCTACTCCAGTGTTAGGTGCTACAAGACAAGCATAATTCACCACAGAGTGATTCGCTGATAAATTTCTGAATTGGTACGTTACCAATAGTTCCAGCTGACATATTGCTTCCTCATACGAACGTTGGCGAAAATGAATGCTGCTCATGAAACTCTCTTCGGGTTTGCTGCCGGATCCTAAAATAAACTTGACTGGATATTTCGGCGATCCAACTGGTAGCCATCTCCAGGAAAAGGCTGCTTCTGCTGATGAGTCCCGCTGAGAACTGATGCCAGGTCGCAAATCGACGTCTTATATAGGCAACCGTTCAGTACACGGCGCATGCGCCGCCCATCACGGTTTCTGCCTTCGAAAACAGGGAGGTGGCGCCGCCCTTAGTGAAACACTGTTGTCAACGATATATCGCAATCAAGGTTGCACCGAAGAACGTTCAGTTTTGATACGAGATAATACAGCATTCCACGTTTTGCTAAGAGGAAACCCATTGTCTCTGTTGATTAAATTATCAGCCAACCTAATTTCAGTCGCCTCTTTATAGACACTGTTCCAAAAACCAGAAATGTTGGCAAACACAACAGTTTCCTCAAATTTCATTTTGTGCCCCTCATTTAGGCTGTGTTCTACTACCGCCCATTTTTCCGGCCGTTGTAGCCCCGTATGACGGCGATGTTGCACACACCTGTCATGCACTGCGGGACTCATCAGCAGAAGCAGCATTTTGCTGAAGATGGCTACCAGTTGGATCGCCGAAATATCGAGTCAAGTTGATTTTAGGATCAGGCAGTAAACCCGAAGAGACTTTCATGACTTATTACGGCGGGAAAGCCTATGTAATCACATAAATGCTGCTGTAGGTAGACTAAACATCCAAGATAATCAGCCTCCTACTCAGGAATCCATCAACGCCCCCACCCTCTCCCCCCCCCCCACCGCAGCCCAAGACAGAATCAGTGTACATCATTTTCTGCTCCGAGACTAAATTCCATGTACCAGTGTGAGGAAGTTCTCCAAATGTTTGCATAGCATGTACCTGCGGTATGACATGGGCACTAGTCTGGTATTTACTTAGTGTGGTCCGGAAAATCGCAAAAAAGGCACATCTTGGCCAGTCGGCGCACTGAAATTGAGTCAGCGAGCCTGCCCGTTCCGGAAGCCGACGCTTTAATCACCCGTTAGAACAATAGATCCTGTACCACCAACACAAAGGTGGGCTGTAGTACTCCCCAATACCTACAACTATCCTGCAACATTGATTTTTCCGTGTAACACCTCCACCACTTTTTTCTACGTTTCGTTTCTTATTCACAACTTATTACCGCTTTAGGACATTTTTCAATCAACATATTACGCATCTTGATAACATTTTGGAATGAACAACTCAACTTTATAGCATTTGACAATGAATGCCTTAATGCTTACATAACAAATCCAACATACAGTAAACGTCTGAATTCTGTCTCTGTGCCTGTGTTCGTCCGTCACGACGGCCGTGGAGTCAGTTGGCAGGTGCTTCAGCTTCAGGGAACCAGTGGGGACGGAGGAAGGTCGCACATTCGCATCTTCGGCTAGAAAAATATACTGCCTGCAGGCTTTGCGGTCGCACAGCCCACACCTTGAAGCCTTCTTCACCATTTTTGGCGGAGGAGCTGTCACGGCTTGGCTACTGCAACTACGGACGAAGTTGAAATGGCTCTCAGCACTATGGGACTTAACATCTGAGGTTATTAGTCCCCTAAGACTTAGAACTATAAATCTAACTAACCGAAGGACATCACACACATCCATACTCCAGGCAGAATACGAACCTGCGACCGTAGCAGTCGCGCGGTTCCGGACTGAAGCGCCTAGAACCGCTCGACCACCGCGGCCCGCTAGGGACGAAGTCCTTGAGGCGCAGCTGCAACCGTTTAGGAAGGTGCCTGGATGCCTCGTGCGGCATGTACAGCTGATTTCGAAGGTCTAGGGCAAGGTTTTTGAGAAGTAGTGGATGTGTAAGGGTTGCCCGAGGCCATTTGCAGGATTGGATGACTTGCGCATTGATTCCCGCGACGGTGAGTAGTGAAAAGAAGATCATGAGTGGCCCTCTTCTGCACATTCGGCTCACCTTGAAAGTTCCGCAAAAAGTTATCGAGGGTGACGATATTGCTTTAGGCCTTATTGTAAAATGTGATCACTTCAGGCTTCATCTCGTCCCCAGTAGATTCGTCTCTTTGATCATTGTAGTGAAAGGTAGACTCTTCGTTTATGGAACATAGGATGCCAAAGTGATCTGATTACTCAATCCGAACATGCTGCTGTAGAATGGGTGACCAGTGGTATCAGTGAATGCCTTGGGGATTTCCTTTTTGTTTTTTCAAACCGTTCCAACCAGGGTAATCTCGTGCTTGTTTAGGAGTGTAGTGGCCAGTGGAACGCTAATGTAGCAGTTGTTCATCGTTAGGTTTCTTCTCGATCCAGATATCTTGGCTGCGAGGCTTCTATCACATCTGAAGGGGAATAGCTCTTGTGGAAAGTTCAGTTAGGTTGATTTCCATGTTCCTTTATCGAAGTGTAGAACACCTCGATGTCACACATGGCAAAGATCTTGGTGCCGTACTTGACGGACTTTTTTGGGATGTGTTGAATGAAAGAGAACGGGCCACGGAAAATCTCGATTTTGTCGTCAGTCGTAACGTTGCTACCGAGGATGTAAGTGTCCTGCCGCTATTCTTAAACTGACTGAAAACTTCAAGGATTGGGCAGAATGTGTTCTGTGCACGTCGGGCCTGTCGGATATTGAGATCGTCAAACCTTAGGAGGAATCTGACTCGATTCATGGCCATCAGGAGGAAGATGTCAACACCAGTCCCACCGGTGGCCCAGAAGGTCTTATTCGTCCCGCCTCGAATCACCGCGTTGGATAGAGAAGTCCGATAATAGCCATGATCTCAGGTTTCTCTGTCGTCCCATAAGAGCTATCTGCCTTTTTCTTGTAGTTTTCGATACATGTCTGCATCTTCTTGTTGTTGCAGTCGACGATGATATGGACAGTCTCTTGTATAAGAAAAGAGTAAGGGGTACCTCGGGAGTCGTTGCATTGCTTGCGTTTCTCGTAGGTCCAAGAGCACCTTTGATGATGTTCCAAGACCTGGTCCTAACCTTCTGCAGGTCTGGGGCTTTCCTCATCCATTTGGTGACGTCATCCTTTCCGAAGATAGAAGTCTTCACATTTGATATGGCTATTGACACCATCATTGCTGGCATCCTCATTTGAGTCAATGTCGTGTTCACTTTCAGCAATTTTACCAACAGACCCCTTGTCCCCATCATCAGCAGGTAGCGGTTGGTGATCTTCCACATTTTCGGCTTCCTCCTCCTCTTCCTCCTCGTTTAGCAGTAGTGCCTTCAGCCTAGCGCTTTCCCATCATCATGACGACTTTTAAAATATGATACAATATGCATAATTGCAATATACGAGGGTTCTTCTCAGCCGAAAGCAATGCAACGAACTCGAAACCTTACGTATGTATTATTTGAAATCTCCTGAGTAAATGCGACAGGTTTCCGTTACTTCCGACAGACAGCGTAACTGCAGGACAGTTTCAAAGTGGCGTCTGTAGGTGTTGCACGTTACGAGCAATGTGCCGTCATTGAATTTCTCATTGCAGAGAAAGAAACTGTGTGATGGATATTAACAACGCTTATGCAAAGTCTATGGAGCATCTGCTGTCAACTGAAGTACAGTTAGTCATTGGGCACGGAGTGTGAGATCATCAGAAGGCGGTTCGGCGGTGCTCCACGATTTGCAGCGCTGGAGGAGACCATCTACGGCTATCACACCTGACATGTTGCAGCGAGCTGATGTACGAGTACTTCGCGAGAACAGGCGCATTACGACTCTAGAAGACATTTTCAGGACGACGAGGAGGTGAGTCACACAACGAAGCACTGGCTCCGCCACCAGGACAAGGATTGGTACCGACAGGGCATACATGCCATTGTTTCGCGGTGGAGGAAGGCGATAGAACGGGATAGAGATTACGCGCAAAAATAGGGTGTGTAGATAAAACACCATTCTTTCCTGTGTGTGATTCTCATTATGTGGAATAGAGAATTGTTGAATAAAAAACTGCGGTGCATTACTTCCTGGACAACCGTGGTACTGTACGCTAATAATTATAATATAATACAACAAACGAATACCAATGCTCCAGTTATAAATCAACAATTGTTATTTACATTGGAAAGTATAAGATTGTTGTAATAATATATTATGGTACAGTATTACTGGTCTACAAAGCGTCTGTCATTTACGTCTGGCGCAGTAGTGTTGAAAATTCAGGCAATAAGCATGGAAAGGTAGGGTGTAATAAATCCTAACGGAGAGAAAGAAGATGTTTGCCCGTCACGTTCTAGAGGACGAACGAGGAAAACGCGTGAAGCGCACTTGGTTAAATGCCATTGACAGCTATTGAGAACCTCAGCAGTGCCCGAGCTTCCATTTCGGTGTTATACACGAAAGTATGCCTCGTGGGGTCTACTGCACCCTGGTTTCATACCGGAGGGATAAGGCACACAGCTATCCAGCCAGGTATATAAAAACGTTAATGGTTGGTCATTCTAGGATCATTAGGCCGAAATATCTGGAATCCCTACATCTTTAACCCCGAGTGGGACAATAATCTACTACTCTACTTGAGCAAAAGGCTAGAAGGTAGATGAAAATCTAAACTGGAATGAGCACGTGACTGCAATGTGCAAGAAGGCATCAGCATCGCTATATGCCCTGAAAAGTATAAGAAGCTGTTTCATTTCGAACTGAGAAAGAAATTTCTACGAACGCTTATACTTAAAAATTATTGATTACAACGCTATTGTCCTCGAAGGTGTTTTTTAGGAACGTTTACAGCGCCTAGAACTGGTTATGAACACCTGTGTTCGTTTTATCTGTGATGCTCGACTCTTTGATCACAATTGACCATCATATGCAAAGCTATGCTGTGTGCAGACAAGCGCAGAGATCTGCATATCCTGTGTCTTCTCTACTGTCTTACCAACGTGCACCGTCCCTCATAACTCTCCTCGACCTTTACGCTCTTATATGAGCAACATGGCCGAAACACCCGTTCCTATCAGAGCTAAATCCTTTCTGTCCCATTCCGTTGTTCATTCACTTCCTGGAAGTCCTTCTCAATGGTAAGAATCCAGCTCGCGAATAACCTCCCGCATTAAATTACAGAACAAAGTAACATCTCGAGCTTCGGAAGACAGCTAATAACGGATCTGCTAAAGCAACAATGAGTATTACCGTTGTACCTTTTACACTAGTTACCTTTGTATGTCCTTCTTTCCACCCGGATCATCCTGATTTCCTAGTAATCTTAGCTGGTTTATTCTTCCTTTCCCATCACTCGCTGTATAAGATTTTTGTGGTAAGGTCTTATGGGACCAAGCTGCTGAAGTCATCGGACCCTAACCTTACACACTACTTAAACTAACTTACGCTAAGGATGACACACACACCCATGCCCGTGGGAGGACTCGAACCTCTGTCTGACGGGGGGAGCCCCGCCCACCGTGCAAGACGCCTAGACCGCGTGACTACCCCGCGCATCCGCTGTATAAGAAAACATCTGCTGTGCTCACCTATGAACTGTTTTTATTGCCAATATCATTATCGTTATTGTTGCTAATAATATTATCAATAACAATAAGTGACACTATTATCAGTATTAATGGCAACAGCTGCAGTAGTATTAATACTGCCAGTATTAACTTAATAAGTACATAGTCTGTGTCGCTTACTTACAGTGCCACATTAGATACCCAAGTCATTTTAAGATTATTTGTGATATTAAAATTGTTATTTCTTGGGAAACTGTGATGTAAAAATGTGCTGTTACGAGGAGGCACCCAAAAGAAATCGAACTAATTTTTTGGTGGGCGGAGCTTTAGTAGTACCGCGGTTTGCCGCTAGGTGCGCATGAGGCATAATTCAAATCAGCAAGGCGACTGCCATCGCTGAAGAACGTCAGGACTAGTTCCGGCAGCGTTTACAGTGACAGATGTTTTGTGTGATTATCGTTTTTGTACTGGCTGATTTTCGTGAACCATGTGCGATGGTGCAGTTCCGATTTTAGCTCTGAAAATGTGGAACAGTAACTCGTGAAATGTCAAAAACGGCATATAAGGGTGATGCTATGGGGAAAACTCAAGTGTTTGAGTGGTTTTCCAGTTTCAAAAATGGTGAAACGTCAATTGATGACAAACCTGGTCCTGGTCGTCCTTCAATGGCTCGGTCACATGAAAATGTTTAAAATATTCGTGGCAGTCATCAGCTAACATCGATGACGGACCATTGAAGGAACTGTGGAACAAGCGGGCGTGACTGTGACGTCAGCGCAGTGACTGTGACGGACAGTTTTGGAATGAAGAGGGTGGCCTCCATATTCGGGCCACTATTGCTGGCTGCTGAACGCAAACAATGTGTCCTGGAAGCACGCTGTGCTTTGAAATAAGAGTCCCGAAATGATCCAAGCATTTTTCTCAAAAATTTTCACAGGTGACGAAACTTGGTGTCGCTCTTACGATCCTGAATCATAGCAATAATGAAGCCAGTGGAAGAGTTTAACTTCGCCTTGTCCCCAGAGAGCTCGTTAGGTGAAATCCAATATTAAGCATTGCTTATTTCTTTTTTTCGATGTGATAGGGGTCGTTCATTCAGGATTTGTTCTGCAGAGACAAACATTTAATCAGACTTTCTATTCGGAAGTTTTGAAAGACTGAGCAACATTGTGTGACAGTTGGGTGACTGAAAATCATGACAATGTCTCTGCTCACATAACAATGACTGTGCTACAGTTCTTGACCCAAAACGGTATGATCGATGTTCCTCATCCACTCGCCCGACCGTATCACATGCAATCTTTTTCTTGTTTCTTAAAGTGGAAAGATACATGAAAGGAAAGCATTTTACGGTTTATGCTCAGCTGAAGAAGAATGCTATAGAGGCGCCGTCAAGCGTTACAGAGAGCGAATTGAAACCACGGATTGACAAAAAATGGAATTAAAGATTAAACAGGTGTGTAAGTGCAAGTGGAGAGTGCTTTGAAGGGAAGTGCAGGATTGTGCTTAAAATGTTAATAAACAAGTTTAAAAAAGGAAAGTTCAGTTTCTTTTGGGCTCTCCCTCGTGTGGAACTCTGGGTGTGATGTAAGAGACGGTCTGTTGGCCCTTATCAGATCGGATTAAATAAATAGGTAAGGAGCATTAAGGTAAAATTAGAGGAATTCGAGCTCAGTAGTTGTTCATTTCGCAGATAAATTACGAAATTAACAGAGAACTGGGTCAGTAATACACAAGGTACATCTACATCTACATCTACATCTACATTTATACTCCGCAAGCCACCCAACGGTGTGTGGCGGAGGGCACTTTACGTGCCACTGTCATTACCTCCCTTTCCCGTTCCAGTCGCGTATGGTTCGCGGGAAGAACGACTGTCTGAAAGCCTCTGTGCGCGCTCTAATCTCTCTAATTTTACATTCGTGATCTCCTCGGGAGGTATAAGTAGGGGGAAGCAATATATTCGATACCTCATCCAGAAACGCACCCTCTCGAAACCTGGCGAGCAAGCTACACCGCGAAGCAGAGCGCCTCTCTTGCAGAGTCCGCCACTTGAGTTTGTTAAACATCTCCATAACGCTATCACGGTTACCAAATAACCCTGTGACGAAACGCGCCGCTCTTCTTTGAATCTTCTCTATCTCCTCCGTCAACCCGATCTGGTACGGATCCCACACTGATAAGCAATACTCAAGTATAGGTCGAACGAGTGTTTTGTAAGCCACCTCCTTTGTTGATGGACTACATTTTCTAAGGACTCTCCTAATGAATCTCAACCTGGTACCCGCCTTACCAACAATTAATTTTATATGATCATTCCACTTCAAATCGTTCCGCACGCATACTCCCAGATATTTTACAGAAGTAACTGCTACCAGTGTTTGTTCCGCTATCATATAATCATACAATAAAGGATCCTTCTTTCTATGTATTCGCAATACATTACATTTGTCTATGTTAAGGGTCAGTTGCCACTCCCTGCACCAAGTGCCTATCCGCTGCAGATCTTCCTGCATTTCGCTACAATTTTCTAATGCTGCAACTTCTCTGTATACTACAGCATCATCCGCGAAAAGCTGCATGGAACTTCCGACACTATCTACTAGGTCATTTATATATATTGTGAGCCCGCATCTCGTGGTCGTGCGGTAGCGTTCTCGCTTCCCACGCCCGGGTTCCCGGGTTCGATTCCCGGCGGGGTCAGGGATTTTCTCTGCCTCGTGATGGCTGGGTGTTGTGTGCTGTCCTTAGGTTAGTTAGGTTTAAGTAGTTCTGAGTTCTAGGGGACTGATGACCGTCGCAGTTAAGTCCCATAGTGCTCAGAGCCATATATATTGTGAAAAGCGATGGTCCCATAACACTCCCCTGTGGCACACCAGAGGTTACTTTAACGTCTGTAGACGTCTCTCCGTTGATAACAACATGCTGCGTTCTGTTTGCTAAAAACTCTTCAATCCAGCCACACAGCTGGTCTGATATTCCGTAGGCTCTTACTTTGTTTATCAGGCGACAGTGCGGAACTGTATCGAACGCCTTCCGGAAGTCAAGAAAAATAGCATCTACCTGGGAGCCTGTATCTAATATTTTCTGGGTCTCATGAACAAATAAAGCGAGTTGGGTCTCACACGATCGCTGTTTCCGGAATCCATGTTGATTCCTACATAGTAGATTCTGAGTTTCCAAAAACGACATGATATTCGAGCAAAAAACATGTTCTAAAATTCTACAACAGATCGACGTCAGAGATATAGGTCTATAGTTTTGCGCATCTGCTCGACGACCCTTCTTGAAGACTGGGACTACCTGTGCTCTTTTCCAATCATTTGGAACCTTCCGTTCCTCTAGAGACTTGCGGTACACGGCTGTTAGAAGGGGGGCAAGTTCTTTCGCGTACTCTGTGTAGAATCGAATTGGTATCCCGTCAGGTCCAGTGGACTTTCCTCTGTTGAGTGATTCCAGTTGCTTTTCTGCCACCGCCACACACCAAAGGGTGGCTTTGGGCGTGCACAGGGAGACATAGGCGTAAAAGTGTGCGGTACAGGTGTAGAGGCAGCCGTGGGTAACTTGGCCGGCCACACCTGAGCTTTGCTTCTCCTCCTCTCTCTCCCGCACTGTTGGTACACGAGACTGACGCCGCGGTGGCCGCATTATCGCTGCCCCTGCAGCGGCCGCAGTCGGCCTGCCCGCCGCACATATATCGCCGCCCCGGGTTGGCCGGCGCATACAGACGAGCTCCAAGGGCCGCCGCTCGCCCGCTCACGTTCACGTTCACGTTCCTCCCAGAGCTCCGGCAGTTAGCCTGAGGGGGGCGAGCGCCCGGCCGCGCTCTCCACACAGCGGCAACTGCAGTATTTTTCTGCTCTTGCGCAGCCTTCGCAGTCGCTCTGTCAGCCGAGTCTCCGTGACTCTTTGGATCAGGGTAGTGGATGAAATTATATTCGCCTGTGTTTGGAGGTACAAGAGAAAAAGGTGGCGGGCTTACACCTGCTGTTCAGTAGATGTGGGGATTTACGAATGAGATCTGCTGTTATGGTCACTAAAGGTTGCTAAGCCATTAAATATAGGAGAGTTCATAGCTATGGAGTCATTTTTCTAAAGCAAAAATTTGGTGGATGAACAGAAAATTAAAGGAATGTGATATGAGTTGGTAGAGGATGGATGGGCAAGGATCTTTGAGCCATTTTATCAGTATGGCGCCCATTTTGGAAGTTGCCATCTTGGATTAAACACTTAATTTCAGAATGGAATGCGAGTAATGCTTCATTTGAAACTGATGTTGACTTACACGAGAACAACAATGGTGCCTTTCATTTCTGTATTTGATTATCGAAACATGACCATTGCAATCGACCGGAAAGTTAATGGCGTTAACATAAGCAGAACGTATTAAGGATGTCTATATGGCAGGAAAGATCTGCGGAGCTACGTTATCACAGGGGATTTAAACAAAGGCGACCCAGAGAAACGACCGATTGCCCACAGAGTGGTGGTGCATCTTCTTCCAGAACTCTGTGAAACACGCTCTGTACAAGGCAAACAGACAGCTGGACGATCGAAAGCAGTTTCAGATGAAACAACATCAAGCGCTGTTCAGGCATTACACGTCCGCGATATTTTGCCTGAAACCTGGGTCAAGCTTCCACAAATAAAGTAAGTATTTGTGCACACATAGCCTCAATAAAATGCAGATGTTTAAATATCTCAGTGAGGACGATCCAGATGGTCGGGATTACTTTTAAAAATGGATCATTTTTGAATGGAGGTGCGTGTAGCGAAGACAAGAAACCTTGAACATCTCAAGGAGCCGATGGTTTTCATTCCTGTACATGTGTTCATTAGAGTCCATATGAAATGGCTTAAGCAAATAATAAGAAGACTACAACGTGCTGGACAACACGTCAAGGACATTTCATCGCCTTAAAGTGTTATCACCACCCTTTGCTTTGTTCTGTACATAATGCAAAGTAGCTCAAGGACGAAAAAGCTATGGTTATATGAATGACAGCATTCGATCTCGTGTAAATATGTTTTTCTTATTTTTAATTAATACATGACCACATTTTCATTTGAAAATTACGAGTTGCATCAAAGATCGCGGCTTCTAAACTAACAATGTTGGTAGAATTGCGACACAGGTTTCTTCCTCCCACCATGTCATACTATTTTTCCACCTGTTTTATGTACCGGATTCTTGGAAAGTGTCTCATACGCTTTTAAGTTTGTTGCACGGTAGGACGTGGAAACTATTGTTAAGGAATAAAATTTAAGGGTTCACGCCATTTCTGAGGTGAGCAGAATTGAAGTTAGCCAATCAGCACGTTGCGGGAACGAGATCAAGCTGCCTGCTAGAGGCTGTATTACCAAACGTGTTCTTCTTACGGTTTCCTGAACACAGAAGGTAGGACGATGCAAAAATTGAACACTGAACAGTAGTAAGAATCAAACCAGAGTCAAAGGCTGAGGAGTCTCATACGCTATCATCTAGGCTATGGGAACAACTGACGCTGATTATGTCTTGCAGGCCACTTAAATTTGCACGTAGAATGGCCTTATTGGCTAACTTCAGCGCTAGTTAAGTCGGAAACGGTGCAACGAATCGTACTGTTTTCTAAACACCTATTCCCCGCGACAATCTACCTGGAACACCACACAAATTTTACACTCTTTATGATCACCTTTTTTATTTAGGGTGTTAGGGATATAACTGCAGATGTTGAGATCATTGGTGCCTTCATATATGCTCTCTTCAGAGTGTTCTTTTATTTTTCTCTGTGCGTCTAACAGTCTTCCCACAAACACGTCTCATAATTTACTACCTGATGATTTCTTCATGGTCGTAACTGCAGCTCTAAGTAGACTACACTTATCACTACAGACTAACCATCTTGCGTCTATGCATCCACTCTTTGATACTTGATCTGCTGTCGCGGGGGAAATAAGTGTTGGTGGCTTGCTCCTGTCACATTTACTAGGAGGTACTAGCCAACCTAAAAACATAGTATTCTTAAGAGCTATAATTATTATTCTGCAAATGACGTAACTAATGATTTTGTTAGGTAACCAGTTCTCAGTATAACAAAAATATGTGCACCTACAATCCTAGCATCATGTATTTGCCCGTACAGGGTCAGTTTCACGGTGTTTCGGAAGAAGCTTCAACGCCACTCTGTGGATAATGGGTTGTCTCTCTGGGTTGCGTGCTCCTTGATGACGTTGCTGCTGATCTTTCATGACTCATAAGACTGGTTACACACCTCTTCACCTATTGGTCAGATTTTAGGGGTCATGAATTAACTTTCCAGAATAGTCAATACAGCACTTTTTTCATTCATTACCAAGTGTCTCCAATTATTTTGATATGTGTTTAAGTCTGATGAAAAGCAAGGAAAAAATGTCCATATCCATATCTTCACATAGCGAAGTCGATGTCTAAGGGCATGGAAGATTGAATCATGGTCGATGAAAATCGCAAACTACTTGAGCTTCTGGAGCCACCTGTAGTAAATCATCCTTCGTGCAGAAGGCGGGTCGGAACTATAACCAAAAGAATTGGTCCATGGTTTGCACTTCTGCACTTTCCCGCACTTGTATTTAGTAGTAGTGTCTGGGACACTCATTTTTCTATATTACATCTGGTTCTTTCGACTCGATGGAGTGAGATTCCCGAGTGGTTGAGGACAATAAGTATCACTTCTAGCAGCCTGTACTTTCCAGAACTACGGTCTCTGGACGTGTGGTACATAATCATGAAATGGATGACTAGGGTTGATCGCCAGGTTTCTACTTTCTTCACTGGGGGCACCATCGTGAAGAATGTTTAGCAAAGCAACACGGGGCAGCTGAAATAACACGGCAAGTGGAGTTGTCCTCACACATTGGGGAAAAACTACGAGAATTTGGAACGTTCCCAATGGGACATTGAAGATACCTATGTGACAATTTACTCTTTTCGATTGTTGACTCATGGAATGTGTGTTGTTCCAGTATATGAAATTATGGCCCTCTTACATGTCTCCCTAGTCAAGCATTCAGTTACATGATCGATCAGAGAACAGGTCCAAGCAAGTCTATAAAATGCGACTACCAGTCCTCCTCATGCAATGAGTCCGTTATACGTTAGACTCGAACGTCAGCGTACAACAGAATACACATCACTATACACACATATAGTTGTCGATAGCCCATTTATTATTAGTTAAGGTTTTGCAGCGTACATAAATAGTTTCGCTTCGAAGAAAACGGACTCCTTGTAGCGCTCATGTGGATGACTTTACACGTGTCATTATTTAGTGTCGGGTGCCACATTTTGTACCAATTGGATATCTTGTCTAAATGATTTTGCAATTCGTTTGGATCATCTGATGACATCAGTAGACGGTAAAGGACAGCATCATCTGCAACCAATCTGAGATATCTGCTCAGATTATCTACTAAATAATTTCTGTAGACTAGAAACAGCAGAGGGCCTACAAAATAACTTGGCGAACGCAAGATATCACTTATGTCTGAATCGGTGGGTTTGTCAATTACCAGTCACATTTACCTTCCTGACAGGAAATCACAAGATTAATCAGTCAACTAAGACGAAAGGCACGAAATTTGTTAGAAGCCGCTTGTCAGGTACGGTGTCAAAAATCTTCTAGTCATCGAGAAATATGGAACCATTTTGAGATACAGTTCATGAGAATATAGTGCGATCTCTGTTGTATAAAAACGATTTTTTCTGAATCCGTAATAAGTGCCAATACATCGTTTTCTTCTAGGTAATTCATATTGTTGTTCCAACAATACTGTAGTTCAGTGGCCTGCTTGTATTTTCGTTTCCCGTGTATTGTCGTGATGTATGCAGCTTCCATGTCTTTAGGTACGGATCTGTCGTTCAGCGAGCGGTTGTATGTGACTGCCAAGTATATCAGAAAGGAATCTAACTGGTATACAGTCTGGTCAGGAAGACTTAAAAGCGGCGCGGGGTAGCCGCGTGGTCTTAGACGCCTTGCCACGGTTTGCCCGGCTACCCCCGTCGGAGGTTCGAGTCTTCCCTCGGGCATGGGTGTGTGTTGTCCTTCGTGTATGTTATTTTAAGTTAGATTAAGTAGTGTGTAAGCTTAGGGATCGATGATTTCAGCAATTTCGTCCCATAGGAACTTACCACAATTTCCAAAAACGACTTGCCTTTATTAAGTGATTTGTTTTGCTTCGCTACATGGAGCACATCTGTTTCCAAGTTACTCGTGTTGGCAGATTTTTTTTCGTTCGAATTCTGGAAATTTAATTCGCCTTCTTGGATGCAAAAATTTCGTAAAACCGAATTTAGTAACTCCGGTTTTGTGACACTGTGATTCTAACGGGTGATATTACCATTGCTATCATGCACTAAAGGTATTGTTTGTGACTTACCGTTGGTGTATTTTACATACGATCAGAATCTCTTTGGATTTTCGGACACATCTCGAAATAGCTTCGTTTTGGAAATTATTAAAAGCATCCCACAATGAGGTCAGCACTAAATTTCGAAGTTCTGTAAGACTTCGCCAATTCAGGGATTTTTACTTGTTTTAAATTTGGGATGCTTTTCTTTCGTTGAGTCTTGAACAGTTTTCTTACCAGTTTTGTGTGCCATGTAGGATCCGTTCTTTCTCTTATTTATATATTTGGTATAAATCGCCGGTCGCTGTCGCCGAGAGGTTCTAGGCGCTTCGGTCCGGAACCGCGCGACTGCTACTGTTGCAGGTTCGAACCCTGCCTCGGGCTTGGATGTGTGTGACATCCTTAGGTTAGTTAGCTTCAAGTAGTTCTAAGTTCTAGGGGACTAATGACCTCAGCTGTTAAGTCCCATAGTGCTCACATCCATTTGAACAATTTGGGATAAATCTCTCTACTGCTGTCAATACCATTTCCTTGAATGCAAGCCTCAGCTGGTCTACGCTTACATAGTCAATTCGAAAGCCTGTATGTTACGAGAGCGACACCTTATCTTTTATTTGCTTTTTTAAATAAATGTATCTTAGGCTTATTTTTAGTTGGTTTTGAAGTTATGATTTTCAGTCTCTTAAATTCTGATGGGATGATGCATCACGAGTAGGCACCACACGACCTAACTATCATGTAGGAACAGTACCAGGAGGTCCTTCGCCGCCTTCGTGACGCCGAGCTGTCAAAACGACTGGATGTTTGAGCAGAAAAAGCTCGCAACTCCATCAGGGCAGCTCACTCGCCCATCTGCGCATTTTATTCAGGGTTATTCGGGCTCTATACATCCACGGCACGGGTCCTTGTGAATTTTTGCTATTCCCCAACTGGAAAATGCCCGTGAAAGGAACACAGTTTGAATCAAGATGTGGCGCTGTGGGAATTGCAGTGCCACGGTTGATCACTATTCCAAAAGCCTCGGTTCAGAAATGTTTTCTGAAGTGACCTGAGTGTCTGTACCTCAAAATCAATAAGTATAGTTCTGACGGCAATATGTACCTTACTTTTTGAACACATCTTGTATATCTTTCGGCGTTATTCCAGCAGCAGGAACTTCTAACGAGTTCTCTGTACATATTACGTGAACAACGTAAAAGTTTGTTGGAAAACTACCTAAGCACGACACACGACCCAGCCTAACAGCTTTGCTTCAACCTGTATCTTGTCTCCTACATTCTAAACTTCACAGAAGCTCTCCTGCGAATCTTGCAGAACTAGCAATCCTGAAAGAGTGGATAGTGTGGAGATCTGGCTTTGCCATAGCCTGGGGGATGTTTCCAGAATGATATTTTCTCTCTACAGCGTTGAGTTAACTGATAAGGAACTTCCTAGCAGAGCACTTGTCCGCCAAAGGCAAAGGACCCGAATTCGAGTCTCGGTCCGGCATACAGTTTTAATCTGCTAGGAAGTTTCATAACTGTGCACACTCCGATGCAGAGTGAAAATTTCATTCATTATGACTTAAATTTACTATGAATGTGCTGTGCTGTAACGAGCAGCTATTGATTATTTAAGATCATGCTACTGAGTAATGTTTCTTGGGTAACACACATTCGTAAAGTATAAATAACCGATGACGTTACAATATCTATGTTAATGCTGTACACAACATACGAAAATAACTTCAAGGTTCTATGTTAAACTTTCGTAAATCTCATACTATTTGTATAATTTATTAGAAAATGTCGTGTTGTAATAGCTGGCAACTACAGCGCGTTCGTGAAATTTCTGTTGTTATCCAGCTGAAATAGGACACTGATGTACAAAATTCGTGACACAGCTGATACTTAAGCGAACACTGTAGTGAATACCTAAAAATTCCGTCGATATGATCGATGATGAGAGCGAGAGGTCTGAGGATTGTATCTCTGTTTACTGAACGCTCAGATCTTTCATTTCTCCTACAGCATACATGAATCATAATCTAGAGTGCAGGTACGCCAGAAGAGACTATCATAATGCCAACGGCGGTCTGTTCCTTTCTGATGCCCGTCACACTAGGAGTTTATTCCACCGCACTCATCGTTCACGATGTCGCACATAAATGACAAGGATCGTAAGTAACGGAAATGTTCGACGAGTTTTGTAAATATTTCCTGCGTCGAAAATTAAAGAGTCTCGTGGGACCAGCTCCACCACACTTTTGCTGGAGACAAAGAAATACTCTGGAAAACATTCGAACACGGCAAGATATAAAGTGCGTGTTTTCCTGTTTTATTGGAACTAGTGGTTACAGTCTTTAGTCTTTGATATCAGTTAGTATGCGGACAAGGACAGGAGAAACACTCATATTTGTTTTAGACGAGGAAGAAACGCGCTGCCACTGATTAATTAAATCACCTGTGCAGCCTTTCCTCTGTCAGAGGCAGAGAAAATCTTTAAATAAAATAAATCACACGGTTTTGCCTTCCTAAATAGATTGGTCCTCGTCCTCACGGCGGTTAGTCGACTGCTGGACGCCCTGTCTGTCTCAACCAGCGCTTCGACTGACCCTCTTCAGAAAGTACGTATTCGCTTCGCAATTTATCAAAGGTGATAGAATGAGTGTTCATTCCCAACATAACCAGAACGATGGTTCCTTGCAAAAGATTTCCTGGAATTTATTTTTCGGGAAACGTGTGTCGGTAAGCGTTAAAAATCGTATGATTCAGAAGATACGAAGCAGGGACTCGAAATTCTTTTATTGTCTCTTTACACTTCTTAGACTGTATCAAACGCAGCAGGGACTCGAAATTCTTTTATTGCCTCTTTACACTTCTTAGACTGTATCAAACGCGTATTTTCGTTTCATTCTTTACTATCTTTTCAGCTGCCAAAAATACTTCTCTGATAATGCTGTATACACACAGAATGACTTCAGTAGGTCGCCAACTGGTCATTGGTTTATTAATGGTTAAAAGCAAGAAGCGAAACATAGTCGTGTTGTGCATAGCCACTGTGAAAGAAGCATACGTAACTATTTGCTACACGAATATCTATCATCATCTCTCGTGTAATGTTACTTAGGTAGTTACAAAAAATCTACGAGAGATGAAATAGTGTGTTACATCTTTTCGTTTTTTTCTTTTTTTTTTCTTTATCGACTTTTGGCCTCCTTACTCAGCCAAGAAAAATATCTGCGTATCATTATTCTTAACATGTATTCAACCACACATATCAGTAATCACACTAGCTCAAATGATCAAGAGTAGCGATGTAAGGCATCCATGTTCTTTTCAAACAACTTGTGCAACATTTATTGAGGAAACGACGGGAGGGATAAAGCTTACAGTCTCGAATGAGATTTGGAGGTCCGTCCTCCAGAACGGGACGTCTGTCTCGTAATCTCTGTGGTCATTGCATCCTATAAGGACTCTGACATATTTTCTGTCAGCTGCAGTATACAATATTTTTCCGGTATCACTCACTTTAGTATGCACAGAGTGTAGGAATGCAAGAACGTATGACTCTTCTGAAAAATGTTTGGGGATAAGAATTATCTCCAAATATTTCTTGAATATTGAAGACATCTGCCAATCACTGTGAAATGTAAGCTGTTTGGGACAGGGTCCTCTTTGTGGTTTCAGTGACGCATGGGAGAATGACGGTTAGAATACGTGTATGCGATCGGTAATTAGCGTAATTCGGTTCTCTAGGCCTCTGTGGTAGGGATACGAACGGTGCTCGAAGAAGAGTTGGAAATCTTGGTACTTGAAATTTTATAATCGATCTTTGACCGCATAATTTCCTTTTATCTTCAAAATGGCTCTGAGCATTATGGGACTTAACATCTGAGGTCATCAGTCCCCTAGAACTTAGAACTACTTAAACCTAACTAACCTAAGGACATCACACACATCCATGCCCGAGGCAGGATTCGAACCTGCGACCGTAGCGGCCACGCGGTTCCACACTGAAGCGTGTAGAACCGCACGGCCACACTGGCCGGCCGTTTATCTTCAGTAGTCCGCCAATTCTGTTTTCAAATATTTCCGCTAAGCTCTCACTTGAGACAAAGACATTCTTAGATGGGATGTGCAAGTCGTTAATAAGCAGTCTTTTTTACAGGGGCACAAGGTTTCCTCTTACCCTACCGAAGAACGGATGTGTACCATCCAGCCCGTCCGCGAATGAGCCTTTGTGACCATCCTTTCTTATTCATACAAGTTGTTATAGTCATACATTTGTTTGAGTTGCCTATTTCTTATAGTGAACAACTGATATTGTAGGCAGAGAATAAATTAAGGTGTTTGCCCCTTTTGTAAAGTGCATAATTTAATGTATTTCCTCCTATTTATGGTAGGTATTGAAAATCTTTGACGTCAAGACTGCACTTGGAACTTTCTTTCTTTGGATTGATTATTAGTTTCGGCTAACAAAAACCAGCCATCTTCAGATTAAATCACAATCTTCATTAATGCTGATGCCGTGGGTCTTCATTTCATCACAGTACCGACCATACATATCTTTTCTATGTATGTACCGAATATAGCGTTTCTTGTAGGTAGTCATGGGCATTAGCTGCCATACTATCCACGTGTACCACGTCATAGCAACATATATATCATGATCTCTGTTACGAAATGATGTATACACTTATTGCCACAGTTACTAAGTTGTAATGGAACAACGCCTTTGTTTTATGACTTTTTGGATCTTATCTATGGCTGTTGTTATTCTAAGAAAGGTCGTAACGATGTGTGGAGCCATAATGGTACCAACAATAATCGGGAACGTTTTATGATCCGAAGATAGCTAGACTGTTAGTCGAATCTAGTAAGCAGTCCAAATAATCAAGGTTTCATATGTGATCTTGACTTCATGGGTTATCAACAAGTAACATTAACGATAAAAAATACTATATATTGCGTCCTCCTGGTTGAAAATGTCAACAGACTTGCGTAATGCAACATTCCTATAAATTTGAAGCAAGATTCCAATCCTCGCGTCATTTTCAAATCATACGTGTGACTAAATGTTTCTGAACCTTTTTATAGACAGTTCTTTATTATGGATGACTGATTCATCAGCGAGAAACTGACGATCAGTTTGTATTGTCCGTCGTATCGCTGGTATAAAACATGACCAACAAGTGTCCATAGACAATTTCTTGAGGCACGCCGTAAGTTACTTCTGCACCTGTAACATGTTGTGTTATCACTATCCAGAAATTTAAAAACCTATGAAACATTTTGTTTGATACTCAGTGTAAACGTACGAAGTATCGATAATCACCTATAGTTCGATAACGAGTCAAGTACTTTTTCGGAAGCAAGAAATACAGAATTCACCTGACTGCCCCGATACATGTCTTTCGGGATATCAGGTATGTTATGTCTCGCATAGTCATCTCTGTAATCCACGTTGTTCGGCATGACATTATTGTGTTCGAGATATCTCATGATATTAGAGCACCGAATATGTTCTAAGATAGGCGATATGTGGATCACTTCTGCTACCAATCTTACAGATGGGTGTAATCCGTGCTTTCATCCAGTCACTCAGCACAAATTATTGTTCCTGGGATTTCTGGAACAGTTTAGTTAATTTGGGCACTAACGTTAACTGATATTAGAATCTCAAAGAGCATGTGGGAGCATCTCATTAAACTTGGCTCTTAGTTACTGAAAGGTTGTTGTCCTCTGTGTTGATGACTTTTTTTTTAAAAAAAACCTTACGTTTAATAACTTTTATTTTTAGCAAGCAGTTCCGTGTCGTACTAAGTACCGTTAATCTGAAACTGTAAAATAGTCAAGATACACGATTGCTTTAATAGTTTCTGTAGTGTTGCACAGGAACCTTCCCTGAAAAGAAAACTGTAAACAGCTCAGCCATAAACTCACCATTGCTTTCTTGGTGAAGGGAGACGCGCTTCATTTGGCAGTTTGGAAACACGCAACGAGGACAACAATAAATGCCAGGAAGTGTACATATACATTCATGAATCTCATGGAGAACAGTAAGACCGTTTCCTAAAATATCCAAAGATTTACTTTTGTAGATTTTTACGTCTACGTTACTTTCTCGCAAACCATTCTCATAAACATTATAACGTCCGTTGAGTTTGATACCCCTAGTCTGTCCCGTTTCATCAAAGTAACAATTGTTCCACTCTCTACAACTTATTTGCACAAATCAGAACAAGCATATTTAGATCCATTACTAATCTGAGGTGAAGTGTTAGTTGACTGCATGAGATCCAAGTCACATGCTCGTAAATCTAAGCAAGATAGTAATTTTCTAAGATAATTACCATCATCTACGTCAGGGTTGGGCCTTTTGGTCCGTTCTGTCTTCTCTAGATATGGTCAAGCCATCTCTTCAGTGGCCTTCCTAAAGATCTTCTGCTTCTTGGTCTATATTGTTTTAGTAATTCTAGCATTTGGCATATAATTTATGTTTCTGTCCATCTTATCTCCTGCTCTTTTATTTTATCACGCATATTTTGCTTATTCAGTTCAGCTCTCATGTCATCATTTCCTCTTTATTCGTCATGGTGCGTCCAGTCACGTATTTAATGAAGTTGTTTTCAGATGCTTCTATTCTCCTTTCATCTGTCTTCTTAAAGACGTTGTTTTCGCATCCGTAGAGCCATAGAGCAGTTCTTCAGTTGTGTATGTCTCTTGAATTCCATTTCCAATGTTCTGCATATAGTTCCACAGAATATTTGAGTAGATGTAACCTTTGCGATTTTACTTTCTCCTTTCATAATTTTCTTAAGTATCTAAGTTTCATTTCTGTTTCTAGCTATTCCCAGCGGGTTGTACGCCACTTTGAACTTTGGAGTAACTACTTAACGA
Organism: Schistocerca cancellata; assembly: GCF_023864275.1. Lineage (NCBI taxonomy): Eukaryota > Metazoa > Arthropoda > Insecta > Orthoptera > Acrididae > Schistocerca > Schistocerca cancellata. The sequence continues at coordinate 12,302,207 of NC_064633.1, forward strand.
CATGAAATTACTGCCATGTTATATATACAATTCTTCAGGAATAACTGCATGTTCTTACTCCTACCTGTCGGTCACGTCATGACGAAACAGATGAAAGAGACTACACAACGACCAAAGTACAACAAGCTAATGGAATGTAGTCTAAATACGTTTGCTAAGGCTGAATGAATTACATTAGGAATTGACAAATGAAAAGTAGTAGATGGGTTATTGTTCTCGGGCAGCTAAATCAATGGTAACGGCATAAGTACAGGTGATACAAATTGCAGACTGCCAATACCTTCACATGTGCAACGTCCTTATTTATAGCGGATGAAAAAAATCTATACGTCCACCTCTGGACATGGTGTGTAAGGGACCATCGCAGTACATCTCCAACAACGAACAGAGCGAAGTGCATCCAAAACATTTTCCAGGCCACGCTAGGAGCTTGAAATTTTAGTTGAAAACTTATCGAACAATCAACACACTCTTCACGAGGTTATATACAGGGTGTTTCAAAAATGACCGGTATATTTGAAACGGCAATAAAAACTAAACGAGCAGCGATAGAAATACACCGTTCGTTGCAATATGCTTGGGACAACAGTACATTTGCAGGCAGACAAACTTTCGAAATTACAGTAGTTACAATTTTCAACAACAGATGGCGCTGCGGTCTGGGAAACACTATAGTACGATATTTTCCACATACCCACCATGCGTAGCAATAATATGGCGTAGTCTCTGAATGAAATTACCCGAAACCTTTGACAACGTGTCTGGCGGAATGGCTTCACATGCAGATGAGATGTACTGCTTCAGCTGTTCAATTGTTCCTGGATTCTGGCGGTACACCTGGTCTTTCAAGTGTCCCCACAGAAAGAAGTCACAGGGGTTCATGTCTGGCGAATAGGGAGGCCAATCCACGCCGCCTCCTGTATGTTTCGAATAGCCCAAAGCAATCACACGATCATCGAAATATTCATTCAGGACATTAAAGACGTCGGCCGTGCGATGTGGCCGGACACCATCTTGCATAAACCACGAGGTGTTCGCAGTGTCGTCTAAGGCAGTTTGTACCGCCACAAATTCACGAAGAATGTCCAGATAGCGTGATGCAGTAATCGTTTCGGATCTGAAAAATGGGCCAATGGTTCCTTTGGAAGAAATGGCAGCCCAACCAGTACTTTTTGAGGATGCAGGGACGATGGGACTGCAACATGGGGCTTTTCGGTTCCCCATATGCGCCAGTTCTGTTTATTGACGAAGCCGTCCAGGTAAAAATAAGCTTCGTCAGTAAACCAAATGCTGCCCACATGCATATCGCCGTCATCAATCCTGTGCACTATATCGTTAGCGAATGTCTCTCGTGCAGCAATGGTAGCGGCGCTGAGGGGTTGCCGCGTTTGAATTTTGTATGGATAGAGGTGTAAACTCTGGCGCATGAGACGATACGTGGACGTTGGCGTCATTTGGACCGCAGCTGCAACACGGCGAACGGAAACCCGAGGCCGCTGTCGGATCACCTGCTGCACTAGCTGCGCGTTGCCCTCTGTGGTTGCCGTACGCAGTCGCCCTACCTTTCTAGCACGTTCATCCATCATGTTCCCAGTCCGTTGAAATTTTTCAAACAGATCCTTTATTGTATCGCTTTTCGGTCCTTTGGTTACATTAAACCTCCGTTGAAAACTTCGTCTTGTTGCAACAACACTGTGTTCTAGGCGGTGGAATTCCAACACCAGAAAAATCCTCTGTTCTAAGGAATAAACCATGTTGTCTACAGCACACTTGCACGTTGTGAACAGCACACGCTTACAGCAGAAAGACGACGTACAGAATGGCGCACCCACAGACTGCGTTGTCTTCTATATCTTTCACATCACTTGCAGCGCCATCTGTTGTTGAAAATTGTAACTACTGTAATTTCGAAAGTTTGTCTGCCTGAAAATGTACTGTTGTCCCAAGCATATTGCAACAAACGGTGTATTTCTATCGCTGCTCGTTTAGTTTTTATTGCCGTTTCAAATATACCGGTCATTTTGAAACACCCTGTAACTTAACATGCGAAGACAATCACCTACCGAGTTCTCCATTCAGGGTGTGAAGGATTTTGAGGAACAGCATTGTTTCCGTACATAAAAATTGTTCAAATGGTTCTGAGCACTATGGAACTTAACTTCTCAGGACATCAGTCCCCTAGAACTTAGAACTACTTAAACCTAACTAACCTAAGGCCATCACACACATTCATGCCCGAGGCAGGATTCGAACCTGGGACCGTGCCGGTCGTGCCGTACATAAACGCATCCCATCTATTTCGTTTATTTGCACATATTCGTGTAACGCTATTAACCAGTTTTGTAAAGTTTTGTATCACAAGTGTTGTAATCTTACTTGGCGCAGCGTAAGTTTTAGTATGTCTGTCTCATAAACATTATTATTTCAGGTTCTTTCGTAGTCTTGAGTGGCTGGGGCATTAAGATTACACGGTTGTTCAACTTAGATTTGCTTGTTTTTTGCAAAAGTTTATATTGAGGTATATTTTGATCAGCTTAGCCGCCGCGTAAATAAGACTCTTATACAGTTGACTGTTATTGTATTGTTGAACATTTATCAGTGTCTAATGGCTTATCCGTGTGTCCATAATTATCTTTGACAGTTACTCGTCGGTACCGAAAAGAAAGTAAAATGTCACATATGAATAATCAGTTGGTTCTGTGGATATCCAGGCTGAGGGTTTTGGTGAGTTTGTAACATTGTCACGTTTTCCACATTTCCATTTATCCATAACGCAGCCTGTGCCATGTAGTGGCAGTAAGTTAATAGGCCAGCGATATTACCTGCTGCTTGCGCTTCCGCCGGATCATGTGAACAGAAAACTACTACCTACCTTACTAAGCGACTATTCTGTTGCAAGGGACCTGGAAGCACTTGCACGTTGTCTGTCTGACGGCTTCCAGAAGCCACAAAAACGTTAATTTCAGTGCTTCATGCAGATTGTCACCGGATTTACCAATTTCCAACGAAAAATTCTGCTCATTAAGAGGTGTAATCTTATATGAAAATTCCACACAGACAAGTATCACATTAGCAAACTGTGTCTATGCCTTGAGGAACCTCAACTCAATGCGCGCGAATACCCTGATTACATTCATCCAGTATTTGATAATGAGAGCAGTTACTGACTTTCAACAAACACGAAACACAGATTCAAAGCTTACGAAAGTTTTTCCCTCTGACGCCACCCACAAAATGAAGAAAGGAAAAAAAAATCGTTTACTACAATTTTATTGCGTTAAAACTACCATATGAAGCATTACGTTAGAATTTATTTATTCTTTATTACCAATTTCAATCGGAACCCATTCTGCAGACAGTATCCAAATAAAGCACTGTATGTACCTGCAAAATTATATCACTGCATCACTCATTGTTCAAGCGATAGGACGTCATAAACAGGCGTGAGAAACTAGCTTCTGCATAAAATGACGCACAAGTTACCCAAAATATACTCATCCAGTGCTTGATAATGATAGCACTTAGTAACTTCTAACGAACTCTGAAGATAATTAAAAATCTTTTCTAGACTTTTTGTCTGTTACATACTTAACGTCAGACATTTAATACTTTAAGTCATTTGCAACATAATCTTATAACTGGAGTTCTGTTCCCTGAAGAATCGGGAAGTACTGGCTACAACAAATTAAAGAAAAACCAAATTACTTTCATTTAAAATTCCTTGCAATTTGTAACATAATCATATATCTGGAGTTCTGTTCCCTGAAGAATCGGGAAGTACTGGCTACAACAAATTAAACAAAAATGCAAATTTTGTGCCCGCATCTCGTGGTCGTGCGGTAGCGTTCTCGCTTCCCACGCCCGGGTTCCCGGGTTCGATTCCCGACGGGGTCAGGGATTTTCTCTGCCTCGTGATGGCTGGGTGTTGTGTGCTGTCCTTAGGTTAGTTAGGTTTAAGTAGTTCTAAGTTCTAGGGGACTGATGAGCATAGATGTTAAGTCCCATAGTGCTCAGAGCCATTTGAACCATTTTTTGCAAATTTTGTCCCTACACAATCCCGCTCCTCTGTTCTGAGTAACGTTTGTAGCAGTTTCAAATGAAGTATTAAGTACATTCTTAAAATTGTTTTTTCTGTGTATTTCATTCCTTTTGCTGCAGTTACTTCGTTTTGTGGAATGACTCCACTGCATTTAGCTTTGATTCATAGTATTAGTATATATCATGAACGGTTTGTTTCCATCTGAACAGTGTCCTAACAAATGATTATACAAACAGTTTTACAGATGTTGTACGGTATTTCGTGTTTTATAAGTGGACTTTTCCCGAAGCGAGGTTCTGCTCTACATGTTAGTGGTATAAACGATTTTAACATACTGAATGCTGCAGTGTGAGTTATGTTGGAATTAGATTACAAATCCATGTTTTGTAAGGCGTAAGTTAAATTTTACGATATCAGTTCCATTCAGGTTTTTTTCTCAGTCGGTTTACACCTGTCTCAAGAACTTCAAATCTAAATGATTCAAATGTAAATTGAAAACCGCAATTAAACAGGAGATCAGCTATGTTATGTAATTATGGTAAGACAGCTGACAATTTAGCTACTTCCGCTACTAATAGTTTGGAAAAATCAATGTGATAAAAATATTATGACCACTTGCGTATAACACGTTGGACCACTTTTGGTATGCAATACACCAGCGAGTCTGTGTAACAGATTTCTTGATTATTGTGGCACTAGATATTTAGGCACAGATCACTTAATTGGTTGGGGCAGGTGGAGAAATCGGCCGTGGCAGAGCACGCACTGAATGAGACCGACCACGTAATAAAATTCGCCGACACGGAAGTTCTGTCTGTAGAGAAGCACTATCACACGCGCCTGTTCAGAGAAGCTGTAGAAATCCAAAAACACGCGAACAGTTTCAACAAGAAAGAGGAAAGCCTTAAGGTAAACGGATCCTGGCTTCCCGTACTGCAGCGAACGACCGTCGCAGGTAGCAAGAGAAGAAACGCACCGGAAATGACCGCGGAGAAGCCCTCGGACGTTGGCGCGCCAGGTACATACAGCCTGCGGCCGCGAGCTCGCCTCCAGTTCACCACCGGCAATGGAGGGTGAAGCTTTGACAATGCCAGCCACTCGTGCTGGCGAAACGTCAGAAAAATCATTAGATGAACGTCGGCCGAAGAACCCGAGACAGAAGCCAATAGGCAGTTTGTCAATTTGCCCTATGCCAAAATACACTGCGCATCAGAATTAGTCAGTTGGTGATGTGAAGAGCGTCTCTCTTGCTTTGCAATGTTGATTCCCATTCACTTCGTCGTCGAAAACGACAGTTCGCAGTGTGATGAGCGAACTTACGATGTTCTTGACTGCCTTCAGCGCTGTTGATACCTTTTGGGCGCTTCAGCCCTCTAGACAGATTTGACAGCGCTGTCACTCCACAGCACACAACCTCAGCTGTATGGAGTGCTGTGCGACTGCAATATTCACCCTTGTGTACACGGTTGGGCCACTAGCGAGTGTTCAAAAGCATTCGACGAAATTTGAATGTGATCCGAACCAGAAGAGTGCCCTTAACCTTTTTCAGTGCTGCTGTTCCATACCCTCACGTGGCGTGATCACGGAGAGAGACACCACTGGCAGACGCGCGCAAATCGGCAAAGACTCTCACTAAGACTCCCCCTCCCCCTTCCCCCATTCAGTAACACCATCGGTGGTACCCGCCCATAATTATAGGGTATTTTAAAAATATGCTTTAACAGAGAAAAATCTACAAAATAATCCTGTGCTCCTTCAGGCAAGGATTTGGCTTCGGAGTTGTCTCAAGTGACTGCCCACCTCCAAGCACCTTGGACTACATCGCTGGTTTTCTCTACGAAGGTACATTTTTAAAATTCTTAATAAATGTCGGCGTATGCCACCGAGGCTTTTGCCAAAATGGGGGGACCCCTTTTCCGTTTAATTCCCACATGTGTCAATGTCACGCCCCTCCATGATCGTACCACAAGGCGATGTGAAACAGGAGCACTGAGAAACCATGAGGACACTTTGCTGTTTCGACCACGTTCAAATTTCGTGGAATGGTTCTCAATAGTCCTCTGTTGTTCCGTCATTTACAACAGAGCAAGAACTGCGGTCGCACTGTACTCCAAAGAAGTGAAATCACTTTGATTGGCGTTGCCGGCCCTTGATGTCCGTCTAGCAGGGGAAATCGAATCGTCTATGGCGTGACAACAGCGCCCAAGGTTGCCAAGAACAATATCGTTTTGCTCATCGCACTGCAAACTGTAGTTTTCCTTCGCATATTGTTTGGGAAGCAAGATGTCAAGAAAAGGTGTGGTTTTATTGACGCCCTTAATTACCAGCTGAGGCCTTTTCGTTTCGATTCTGTGGTATCGATAGCTAGGATGCCATGGCGTAGCTGCCAGTTGGCACTACGACAGACAAGGACGACACCGCCCTCTAGCAGGCGCCGTTCAGCTCTACGAGAACCACTGAAGGGTCAGCCCATTCGATCAAGAGCAGACGGCCGGGACACTTAGCTTCAGCTTGAGACTGTGCTCGTCTGTACAAGTTATGTATGCCTCTGTGTATGTATTCCGGCTCCAGTAAACCACTTTTACTTACGTGCAGTACCGACGTATTTATCTTGCTCCTACTCCTACCCACGGGCCGCCTTCCATGCTGGATACAAAAGATTCTGAGCGGCGTAATGTCTGATGTTTTTTCCTCGGTTACTCACATGAAAACATCGTGATTTCAACGCTGGGAATCACTGTTCTCACCTCCATCGCTGAGGCGTCAAAAGGAAGGGTAAAATGTGGGTAAGAGGGTCTGTGACTGCCCCCCTACCGTGGGACACATCTATGGTGGTGTTGGGCAGAATTGTGGCGAAATCTGGTGCCAATAAGACATCATTAACCCACTTTACACGTCACATGAACTTCTAATCTCTGGTCATTTTATCGCAAGTATCCGCACATTGATGTTCGAAGCGTTGTGAAGCCCGTGGTGACGTCGCAGGACGCTAAGCTTTTGCACCATTACATAAGAACATTGTAAGCGTCTTTTGTTGTGTCGGCAGATTAGCCAACACAACGCACACTAATTGAGAGAGGAGGCCGAAATGCACGCGTCAACTCACGCAGGCTGGCGTTAGGTCTGAAACAGGATACGTAATGAATGCTATAAAGAAAAGTACGTAGCTGCTGGAATACTTAACTTTAATCCATCATTTGTATACAGCGTTCTTGATGATACAAGTGAGACTCTCTCTACAAATGGTAAATGGCGCCTTCCTAGGTCGTAGCCATGGACTTAGCTGAAGGCTATTCTAACTATCTCTCGGCAAATGAGAGAAAGGCTTCGTCAGTGTAGTCGCTAGCACTGGGGCGAGTGCTAGTCCGTCTCTCTAGACCTGCCGTGTGGTGGCGCTCGGTCTGCAATTACTGACAGTGGCGACAGGCGGGTCCGACATGTACTAATGGACCGCGGCCGATTTAAAAGCTACCACCTAGCAAGTGTGGTGTCTGGCGGTGACACCACATCTTCAATACACTCTTCCAATTTATGCGTCGAATAGGGCACAATTAAGGCGTTTGGCAAAATGTAATCCTGTAATCCTGTCTTGCAGTGTAGGTTATGTCAATAAATGTCCCTATTTGATCCCTATGTAATTCATTATCCTACAGCTTAGGTCTCGCAGCAAGTACAGTCAAGCCTGGTGGGCAGCCTAACAGGCAGAGGCCACCAGAATGCGAATAACAATACGTCTACCGGATAGCATGCGGAAGGTTCCACTTCGACCAATAGAACCAACGTCGTTACAGGCGGCGTTGAAATCACCGCGCAACTTCCCTTACGCCGGCTGCGTATCCGAAAAGAGAGCGGGATAGGTAACCTTATGCCCAGCCACTGTCCAGGAGACAGCACAGCTTGAAGCCACCCACTTCCAGAAGCAGAACCAGTTTCAGTTTCACTCTGCCTCAGTGAGATCTGCCAGAACTCAACCACCGGTCATCTGGAATCCATTGAGAGACCATCCCACTCTCCCATCAGCAAGTGCTTGTTCTTTAGTAACTTCTAAGTGATCAGTTAACATACTTGGTCTATAGTTTGCCTTCGAGTAAACATTAACTTTCTGATTTTCGACTTTTGATCCAAGTGGTAATTAGTTCTCTTAGTTTGGATCTGTGTCAAAAGCTACCACTGGACTTTATTGCACGGATTTCAAGTCAACACGATGATCCTTGGACTTATCTTGCTAAAATTCAGACTCTCCATTCGTACAGCTGTTTGCACTGAGATTTTAATATATGTTTTGACTACAGTCAAGCTGACATTGGTAGCTACGTACCCACCTTTGGAGAACCCGGACACTAGCGCTTGCAGTACTGCACTTGGGTAGTACTATCACAGCATTACGCAATGGCGTGGTTAGAATGTTCTTCCTACAGAAAATTGTCCACTCTCCTTCCAGTGAATTTCTTTCCTTCTGCAGTCCAGTCCACAACTGACATCTTAGGAAATGAGTAATATTCGTCGGCCAGAGGAAGCTTTAGCGCAAATTAGCCGCACTACTTGTCTCTAGAGGATGCATCAAAAGTTTTCTGGTATCAGTGTAACTGAGCTATTGAAGGATTGTCGATGCGAGAAAAAATTCAATATATCGCTGATTCATTTATACGAAACACCGCCTAGTGATCACTAATCGGAATCTACAGTTTCGACATCCACACGCAAGGCCAGTCATCCATTATAGCCAGCTTATGGTAATGAAGTGAACCTGCTACCAACAAGGTTACAAAACGGATTATATGTGCAGAATGCTCTCTCAAATATTCCACAACTCGCTCTCTTTGAACGGTCAGGTCTCTATCCCGAATTGGACAATACGTCACGCAGGTTTTGGTTAATCCAAAAGTCAAACTTCATACAGAAAATCACAATTTCGCACGTCTGTTATTGTCATTCGTTTGCGTTCTCTTTACGCCACTCCACGGTCAAATTTAGCTCCTAATTCCACAGAATTACCACATCTCTTCAGAGCTCCTAATGCACACGTCCTACGGTCACGGTGCTTGAATTTAGACTTCACAAAGAAAATATCAGCCCACAAAATACGAGCAAATATACCAAACCCAAACCGATATCATTACTAAACCGTGCTATCCCTCGTCTTTTAGTACGAACCAGTCAAAACAAAAAAGCACTTATGAGCAATTTATTAAAAGAAAAAAATTACAGAAATCAACAGTTTCAAAAGTATCCGTCTTTAAATAGCTGAATTATCGTAGAATGTTTCCTGTTTCCCTCAGTAGAATAAACTGGTGAATTATAAATTAAAAATTTCTCCTGCGAGTATGATTCATACAGTATAGATAAAGTTCTCATGGTAACATACCCTCAGTTAATGGACATAACAATATTCATTTACCATATTTTGTATTCACGCCTTCGTTCATACTAATAATTGAATATAATAAATCAGCAATAATTAACAGAAGTCGTTGAACCGCGAATTTACTTTCAAAATCTTTTCTTAAAGAATTTATTTACTAGCGATTCATCAAGAACATTAACACATTTAATCACACTAGGTGAGCGTGGAAGTAGTTGCCAAGGAGTAACTGATGAAAATGAAATTATCTTTAACAAATGGGAATTTTATTCATAAATGCCTTTTCAAAAACAGATTTAAAATTTATAAGCAGAAAAGCACCCTCGAATTATCAAGTTACAATTTTATTTAGAGGCAGAAAGAACAATATTGACAGTATGAGCCTTCGGGCTGAGAAGCTTGTCGCTCCCTTTCAACACGGCCGTAGTCACGACCGCTCACAACAACCTCTGAAAGACTACACTGGTACAAATCTGCAACACACCAGATTACTTTAAACGAAAAATTTTAACAACTCACACAAACACATTAACTATGCACCCCGTAAGAGGGATGTAAATGGTACAAACACTCACACTAAGGAATTATTTGCCACCGAAAGTGAAATTTGTTTTTAAAAGGACTCTTACGGTGGAAGGGTGGCAACTTTATAAAAATGACTATTTAAATAAAACCCATGAAATTCAGAATTACATAAAATGTACAACATGCTCTACATTACACATATACCGCCTCTTAAGATGATATACAAGATAAAAACATATTTCAGGAATTTGGCCTTTACATCTTAATTCTATAAATTCGTTAACGCCGAATCCGACAAACATGATACAGGTAGCTATTAACGTATGGCAGATTAACTGGGGGATTACTGAACAACCCGAACCGCAGATTGCTCTAACCCTCCCCAACTCCACAAGGGAAAAACGGAGCACCCAATTCACAAATAACTACCATCCCGCGGCTGGGCAAACGGAGAAGAATGGGGGGACGACCCCAAAACAAAGCGGCTGGTGACCTCACGAAGAAAACAAGTAGAATTTAACAAATAAATGAAACAACATATTTCCAATCACTTAACTTCTAATAAACTGCGATTTCTGGCGAAAACCTGGCGCAGCACACCCACACCCCCCCCTCCCCCAACGCTCTCCCGAACCTTCCGCTGCCAGCCGTTTCAACGGACGCAGGAAGGCGCGCCGATGTCCCGCCTCACGGCGTCGCAGCTCGCCCGGGCCAGCCCGATGTCGTGGTTTCACTACTGTTGCTCTCGTGTCAACCTCGAAGCCACTACCCTTTTCTATACGGCGCGGTCCACTGGACTCACGTGGCGATCTCACATGCGTCGACGCTCAAGGCGGACAAGTCATCTCGTGTCTCAGTACGCGACCGACCAACCGACCGATCCAACCACCATTGACCGTTGCCCGAGCAACTCGAGCAGACTGGCGGCCTAACGCGTAGACTCAGATGCAGGAACTCAGCCCCGACCGGGCGACCACTAGCTGTTCTGTTACTGGCGGAGTGGCAAGACTCTTATTTTCTGGCTTAAAGTTTGATCTAAACGACAGACATACTCGCACTCCGACGACAGGCAGACACTAACTGCCACACAAATGCGAAAGAGAGACAGACCGGCAACTGGTGACGCGTGACTCTCCTAGCCTCACACCGACTGACCAACTGCTGAGCTGATAGCGCCCCTTAAATGCACGTGAACTGATAACCTTCCCGCTTTCGCACCAGAGGGAAACACCAAAGCTGCGATTGCCACAGCGGCGCCACTTCCAGAAACGGAGGGCGACTGCTTCACACAACGCGCTGCGGCGCGCTCTTCAAAACAGCAACTTTTTACCACGGCGCAGTCGTAATATGTGCAGAAAGTAAAGTTTCGTTTTTAAAAAAACGTGTATTTTTGCTCGATTAAGATTTCATAATCCGTAACATGCTGACAGCTTTCTGCCGCAGCTGTAATTATTATGAACTGCTACTGGATCCGAATGCATATATGTTACAAAAGCTGTTACTTACCGTCTGTATGAACTTACCTGCTATCGTCTGGCTTATAGGGGATGCTCCGAAACTTATCGTTCAAACAGATACATGAGGTAGGTAGCATTAAAAGAGACGTATTTCGATAAGGGACATATGGTCTGTGACGTCAACTTGTAATGTTTGGAAACATTTTGTTAGTTGGTCTGACCTCAGCTGTTTAGTCGATCCTGCCCGGAAATACACAGATTCATTTGCAAATATCACCGCCTTATGACGACGACGGTGATTTCCTTGAGAACACAAATATTCCGTCGCATTCATTACCGCCTTGTGCAACAGTTGTGAACGTGGAGCTGTTTACGTAAGCTGAGACGGAACACACACATCTGGTATACGAATCTATGGATGGCAAAGGGAGAACTACAGTCAAAAAGCAGCGATAGCGCTTTCCCAACCGACGGGTTCCACAGCACCAGATATGGGGACGTCTGCTCCACCTTTCACCTGCTACGTGAAAAATACACTTTCCGTGCAAGTATAGTATGCGTGATACAGGTCAGAATCGAACAGTGTGAATACCGCAATGGAAGAAGAGACACACTGTGTACAAGTACACGATGTACTGCACACATCCTTGATGTCAGACGTGGCCTCGCGTGGGATGTTTTACGTGACCAGAAACTTCACTCTTTGCATCTCAGCACCTTGCCGGCACTAGCATCTGGAGATTCTCCCCAACGCAGGTTGTTCGCACCATGTTTTTTTGCAACAGACTGTCCTGCACCCTTTATATCCGGACGAGTTCTTTGCACCGAAGAGATTTTGTTTACTCGTGAATATTGTTTCAATATCCACAACTCGCTTGTATGGGCACATATGAATCCACTAGATACTCGGTCTCGTCAACAGCGATGGGGTGTTAATGTCTGGACCGGCATTCTTGGTGATAGATTGATCGGATCATACATTCCTCCCCTTCGCCTCAACGAACAGGTACAACGGCTGGAGGCTGTACCTCTGAATATTAGAGAAAGGATATGCTTCCAGCACGATGGGGTGCCAGTCCATTTCAGGATTGCTGTGAGGAATCATCTGAAACCCGCCTTCAATAATCGGTGGATCAGCCGAGGTGGGTCTGTGGTGTGACCACCCAGGTCATCTGGCCTCGCGTGTCCTGATTTCTTCATCTGGGGGCATACGAAGCAGCTGGTGTACGAAGTAGTTGTGGAAAGAGAAGAAGATCTTGTCGATAGAACGCTGGAACTCCCTTCCCTGCTGGTTCCATTGCGGACATGGCAGCAATCTTCGAACGGACACCACGACCAATGGTCCGTCGACGTACTCCGAACAATGAGGCCAAAGGTTCCGCGTTACAGCAAAAATGGTTCAAATGGCTCTGAGCACTATGGGACTTAACATCTTTGGTCATCAGTCCCCTAGAACTTAGAACTACTTAAACCTAACGAACCTAAGGACATCACACACATCCATGCCCTAGGCAGGATTCGAACCTGCGACCGTAGCAGTCGCGCGGTTCCGGACTGAGCGCCTGAACCGCTAGACTACCGCGGCCGGCCCGCGTTACAGGAGTTCCACTAAGTGCCACTGCTCTAAGTAACATTCTAAATTATCTTCTATCTAAATCGTCCCAAGTATCAGAAATTATCGTCGGAGACCGCATCTACCATGACTGAATATATCTCTATCTCCTTTATTAATTTCAACGGACAGTTTCGGAACACCCTGTATAGGGCTGATACAAGGTGCTACGCCTCAAGTAATGTCGCTAAAGTCATCTCCCATTTGTCTCTGCTCGGCTTGTACAGAGTGCTCTAAAATTCCTCTTACGAACTTGTAGGACTTGTAGTGGGTACTTAGTAGTAAAACTGGAATCTATGTCCGAAAATATACCGTCTCCGTGTTACATCCATTTGCTAACATGTCGGTAACGCAATCACTTTTACAAGTAATTTATTTTGGTGCCACCTTTGGTTTGATCCATTCTATGCGCAATTGCTCGTGTACTCCTTGCCTGGTTGTCTCCGTCGTGTTGCAGTACGGTCCCTTGCAGTTCTGGTGTGCGGCGTCTGCTTGGAGCACCACAGTCGCGCCTGCTGACGGCGAAGGTCGCGCAACTGGAGTGAAAAGGGTACGCCATGGAGTCGGACGTTGTGGATAAAGATCTTGGTAGAGGTGGCGAGCAGCTTCTCCATTACCGTGAGCTTCATCATACCGAAGCTTCATGTCGGTGTATTCTGCAACCCTGTACTCAACCATGTTGCTCTAACACTCACAGACGCGTGAATGGGTGTGCGGTGCTTACATCGGATTGGCTGATGTTATTTGACGTCTGTAACACGGACAGGTTCCAATTCAAAATCCATTGATAAACCAAAAAATTACGACCACTGCCCACCGCAGCGTTGGTTGGCGGCTGGTGGCGTTCCGGCCCGTGACACGGCAACAAAAGTATGTAAGCGGAGCAGACTCTGACGGTGGATTACCCTAGCGAGATACGGACCTAGATGCGGAAATCCATTGAGACAAGCGACTTTGACAAAGTGAAGATTATGTAAGCAAAGCCTATGAACGTGCATCTCGAAAACGTCGAAGCTGGTGGAATGTTCACGTGCTATTGTCTTGAGCATCTACGGAAAGAGGCAAAAATACAGTGAGACAACCACTAGGCGCTAAATGATTGGACGTTCACGACTCATCACAGAACGTAGGTTTGGGAGGATTGTCTGCTCTGTAAAGCAGGATAGATGGTGATCTGTGGCATCTTTGCCAAAACAGGACAATGTTGGAGTTCGCACAAGTGTTTCGGCGCAAACCGTTCGTCGTATTTTGTTGAAAAGGGTGCTCGACAGCAGACCACCCCTGCGTGTTGACATGTTGACCCAACCACATCGTCAGTACGATTGCAGTGGGAACAGGACCGTCGGGATTCGACCGTCGGTCAGTGGAAACGTGTCGGGTCCTCGGGTGACTCAAACTATTGTCTTCTCCAGAAACGCCGTCATCGAGGCGGACGGCGGCCCGAAACGTGCAGCGCGCCACCGACGCAGGATGGTGGAAGCAGTATTATGCTGTGGGAGACATTCTCCTGCGCTTGCACTGGACTTGGCAGCTGCGAACCACATGCATCCCTTCATGCTTTTCCGCCATGGTGATATCATCTTTCAGCAGTATAACTGTACGTGTCTCGGAAATACATGACCTGTGCGTAGACATCTGATACCATATACCTCCACAAACGTACCAACGAACTTTCGGATCCCTGGGACGCTGAATTAGTGATGTATTACGTTCCAGGGACGGACAAGAAAGCTACACTACTGGCCATTAAAATTGCTACACCAAGAATAAATGCACATGATAAACGGGTATTCATTGGACAAATATATTATACTAGAACTGACATGTGATTACATTTTCACGCAATTTGGGTGCAAAGATCCTGATAAATCAGTACAAAGAACAACCACCTCTGGCTGTAGTAATGGTCTTGATAAGCCAGGGCATTGAGTCAAACAGAGCTTGGATGGCGTGTACAGGTACAGCTGCCCATGCAGCTTCAACACGATAGCACAGTTCAACAAGAGAAGTGAATGGCGTATTATGACGAGCCAGTTGTTCGGCCACCGTGAGCAGACGCTTTCAGTTGGTGAGAGATCTGGAGAATGTGCTGGGCAGGGCAGCAGAAAGGCCCGTACAGGACCTGCAACATGCGGTCGTGTATTATGCTGCTGAAATGTAGGGTTTCGGAGGGATCGAATGAAGGGTAGAGACACGGGTCGCAACACATCTGAAATGTAACGTCCACTCTTCGAAGTGCCGCCAGTGCGAACAAGAGGTAACCGAGGCGTGTAACCAATGGCACCCCATACCATCACGCCGGGTGATACGCCAGTATGGCGATGACGAATACACGCTTCCAAAGTGCGTTCAACCCGATGTCGCCAAACACGGATGCAACCATCATGATGCTGTAAACAGAACCTGGATTCGTCCGAAAAAATGACGTTTTGCCATTCGTGCACCCAGGTTCGTCGTTGAGTACACCATCGCAGGCGCTCCTGCCTGTGATCCAACGTCAAGGGTAACCGCAGCCATGGTCTCCGAGCAGATAGTCCATGCTGTTGCAAACGTCGTCGAATTGTTCGTAGAGATGGTTGTTGTCTTGCAAACGTCCCCATCTGTTGACTCAGGGATCGAGATGTAGCTGCACGATCTGTTACAGCCATGCGGATAAGATGCCTGTCATCTCGACTGCTAGCGATACGAGGCCGTTGCGATCCCGCACGGCGTTCCGTATTACCCTCCTGAACCCACCGATTCCATATTCTGCTAACAGCCATTGGATCTCGACCAACGCGAGCAGAAATGTCGCGACACGATAAACCGCAATCGCGATAGGCTACAATCCGACCTTTATCAAAGTCGGAAAAGTGATGGCACGCGTTTCTTCTCCTTACACGAGGCATCACAATAACGTTTTACCAGGCAACGCCCGTCAACTGCTGTTTGTGTATGAGAAATCGTTAGGAAACTTTCCTCATGTCAGCACGTTGTAGGTGTCACCACCGGCGCCAACCTGTGCGAATGCTGTGAAAAGGTAACCATTTGCATATCACAGCATCTTCTTTCTGCCGGTTAAATTTCGCTTCTGTAGCACGTCATCTTCGTGGTGTAGCAATTTTGATGGCCAGTAGGGTATCAAGCAGGAGGTCATAACGTACTGTCTAGTCAGCGCTCTCTATATGTACTAGAAGTACAGGAATTGTGAAGAGGAATTGTGGAGCACACTGTATGCTTTTCTTATTGCTTCACGTACACAAAACGTTACCAGGTGACACTGAATCCGGCGGTCAGCCGTTGATATAATCATGTGACTGCTTTTGAATTCACGTGCGTTAGAATCGGGTCAAATGGTTCAAATGGCTCTGAGCACTATGGGACTTAACATCTTAGGTCATTAGTCCCCTAGAACTTAGAACTAGTTAAACCTAACTAACCTAAGGACATCACACACATCCATGCCCGAGGCAGGATTCGAACCTGCGACCGTAGCGGTCGCGCGGTTCCAGACTGAAGCGCCTTTAACCGCGTGGCCATACCGGCCGGCAGAATCGGGTCATCTTGGGTACTGCGGGTGTCTCCTTTCTATGACCAGTAATGTAGTAACATTTTGAACGTGTCTCCTTTTTCTTGCAGAGTGAAGCAACGGGTATGAAGGACAAGGACATCCCCTGGTCAGACACTTCCCTGTGGCTGGTGGCCCGCGTGCTGGCCCTGGGCGGCTCCTGGCGGCCACCCGGGGTTCCCGGCTTCACCCTGTACCGCATCTGGGTGCTCTTCACGCAGTTCAGCTTCCTCTACGGCCAGGTGCAAGGGGTGTTCTACTTCTGGGGCGACGCCAACAAGGTGATCCAGGACGTGTGCCTGCTGGTCACGACCATCCTGGGCATCATCAAGTTCATCATCTTCGTCGTCAGGCAGGAGGACGTCTTCAAGATCGTTCGCACCATCGACGACCGCAGGCGCGAGCAGAGCGCGCTGGGGAACGCGCGCATAGCGGCCATCCTGGCCAGGTCGTACAGGTCGGCCACGAGGATCACGGTGCACATGGCCCTCATCGGCGGCTGGCTGCCCGTCGTCTTCGCCATCACGCCGTCCGTCATCCGGGCCTTCGGCGTCGGCCCGCCGGAGCGCGAGCTGCCCGCCACGGCGTGGTACACGGGCCGCGACTCCGCCACCCCCATCTACGAGCTGCTCTCCGTGCTGCAGTACTTCAGCATGCAGTACTCGCACTTCGCCGCCATGTGCATCGACCTCTTCTTCGCGTGCCTCATCATCCACGTTGCTGCCCAGTTGGAAGTCCTCAACGTCAGGATCACCCAAATTGGGGAGGACATCTACCGTAACGGACATGTAAGTGAGTCACCAGCAGGCACCAGGGACGAGGGAACAGAGGAAGATTCCGCATGGAGAGAACTGTGTGAGTGCGTGGAGCACCACAAAGACGTCATAAAGTGAGTATGCCTTTGTTGGCCTTCTTCCTCTTGTTGTCTACTGCTGTAATCTGCATTCTACACTCGTTGCCACGAAGCTAGGCGGGTTTTTCTTTAAACTCAGTACCGTCATTAGACTCATCTGACTCTACTCATCTTGACTCAAGATGGCATACTCGGTGATAAAACAAAGCAGTAGTCTTTTACCAGACTTATTGACCATTAGACAATAGTATATTTTAAATACGACATGGCTCTGGGCACTATGGAAGTTAACTGCTGAGGTCATCAATTTGCCAGAAGAGCCAACACCGTTTTACGAGGGGAGGCCGAAATGCACGTGTTTTAGCTCAAGCAGGCTGGCGTGAGGAGGGAAGGACTATACTGACGTGAGCTCTGGAACATGACAAGGAATTACAATTCAGAAAGCGGACGTAATTAGTTGGATACTTAACTTTAATCCATTAATGATGAATGTCGCTCTTGACGGTACATGAGTCACAATATTATCTGTTCAGAAGACATACTAACTGAATATGGCGCCTTGTTAGGTCGTAGCAGATGACGTAGCTGAAGGCTACTGTCGTATCTGCACATGAGAGCGTATGTAGACAGTGAACCATCGTTAGCAAAGTCGGCTATACAACTGGGGCGAGTGCTAGGGAGTCTCTCTAGACTACACCTGCCGTGTGGCGGCGCTCAGTCTGCAATCACTGATAGTGGCGACACGCGGGTCCGACGTATACTAATGGACCGCAGCCGATTTAAAGGCTACCACCTAGAAAGTGTAGTGTCTGGCGGCGACACCACAATCAGTCCCCTAGAACTTAGAGCTACTTAAACCTAACTATCCTAAGGACATCACAAACATACATGCCGGAGGCAGGAGTCGAGCCTGGGACCGTAGCGGTCGCGCGGTTCCAGGCTGAAGTGCCTAGAACCGCTCGGCCACCCCGGCCGGCTTAAATAGGACAGTATGACATCTTAGGCACTGTTTAACATTAAAACACTTGATAATGGCAACTTAAAGCCGGAATCATGATCGTGTGAATGTGAAACTGCAGATAAAAAAACAGCCTAATGGTGGTACTGACTTGAAAGAAATACATTATGACTGTGGCCCCATATAACGAAAAAAATATTAGACGGGTTTTGGACATGACAGCATTCGACTGACAGCATTGTTAGCGCGTAACGGTTTCCGATGTCAGTAAAAATTCCGGAAATCGTATGATGTATGTCAGTAAACTGCGTAGTAAATGAAGGAGTTGTTTCCAGAAGAGTATTCTTTTCAGTCGCTAAAAATGAAAGTAAAAGTTAACGGTACAAGATATTTTAAAGAAAAATTTTTTCTTCAAACTGTGGAAAGGTCCAAAAACACTAAAATATTTAATAAATACATGTCACATAAATCTGATCTTGAAAACATAAATTCAATCCGCCATAAAACATAAAATAACGCAAGAGGTGTGAAACTGGTTTAATTGAATGACGAAAAACGTACAAGACAAATAACGGCGATTAGAAAAACGTTCAAATGTGTGTGAAATATTATGGGACTTATCTGCTAAGTTCATCAGTCCCTAAGCTTACACACTACTTAACCTAAATTATCGTACGGGTAAACACACACACCCATGCCCGAGGGAGGACTCGAACCACCGCCGGAACCAGCCGCACAGCCCATGACTGCAGCGCCTAAGACCGCTCGGCTAATCCCGCGTGGCCGGGGATTGAAACAGTAACAACGATGCATTTTCCTGTCCCTAGAGAGAGTGATAATCAGAAAAGCTGAGGTAAATTTTGGGAACTGAGAATCACCACGGAAAGTAGTCATCAGGAATCACGTAATGCGAACACATGGACAGTGGCAACGCGACAAAGCTTACCGCCTTAACTTCGATAGATTCAAAATTCTGTTTGTTTGTCGTCCAAATAGCGTGTTTGCATCTTAGTCAAGGCCGAAGTTCGCACGAGCATTTTACAGCGAAACATCTTGACTAAAGCCATTGAATGTACCAGATGTAGAAGTATGGAACCAGTGTTTCCCTACAGATGGTGCTAGCCGTCGGTGTAGGGACCATGGAGGTAAGAATAAGGGGAGATGGCGCTACGGATCCCAGCCGTACTACGTTTTGAAGCCATGGGGGCGTGGCTCACTGCCATGACACTCTGACCAAAACATTGCCCGTGTGCTATAGCGCTGCGTGTATTACAGTCGCTAATTACACCATATACGCATGTAACGTCATCAGATTGGTTGTTTCAAAGTTTTTGTTTAAAATAAAATCTCGTAAAGGCGAAATTCCGCATTTCTTCTGATTAAAAATAGTTTTTAATGTAATATTACGAATAGCTAGCCTTCAATGTAAACGACACAATTTTGTTAATTCAGTAATAAACGTGTATCACAAACTAAATAATAGAAACTGAAAACTAAGTTTGCTATACCCTCCCTCCAAAGCCCCATAAATACATCTTGTTTGTAATACGTTCTGGGACATTTCAGTTACGTGACACTACTGGGAAACACTGTTCATTACCACCTATATTTACTGAAATACGGTACATAGATGGCAAATCTACACAGTGTTATGTTTAGGCCTATACTTTACGCCAGTTAATGTAGTGTTAGCTTTTAATTTGGTACATGATGAAGACAATGTGAGTTACTCAACACTTCGATTATCGACGATACGTACGTATTATACTGAAACGTGAACCTGAAAACTAAGAATTTAATTCTTTGAATTAACATACCTTTTGCAAATGTTTTGGGTGTGTAGGGAAAACGGATGGTACAGCATTTTCTCGGAGCCTTACTGTTGAAAGGGAAGTTCGGTCTATGTCCTCTTCTCGGAAACATATAGTGCTCCATTTAGACGCACGCCAATTCTTCCTCCTCACGGCATTCTCCCACAGAGCTTTCCGACTTTCATTTTTAGGAAATCTAAAATCATACAGGAGAAAAACACGCTATAGTACAAGTACCGATGTAGCACACGGTCATTCACAATGAAAAAGTAAAATCACACTTAACGAGACAACTTACACATGAAATGTTATCCCCTTCGATTTCGCATCACAATCAGAACGATTCGTACATCCGAACACCACACAAGTCACCATAACAGCGCAAAATCCTTCCAAAAGCGAGCGACAAGCCTATGCACACAAGCTTACAGCAGCAATGTTTTGGTCGGATTGAGATGGCTACCCTCGGCTTCACATAGCTTCACAGCTGTGACGTCACGGCGTCTCCCTCTATTCTTACCTCCATGTCGGGACCGCGAGACTGCGTCTGCAGCGCCATCTGCTTCCTGTAACGGCTGCTGATGAATGTCGACACACAGTAACCCCAGTTCCATATATATCTGCATCTCTTTCAAACCCGTAAATATGTCGAGTTCTGTGCCTACAAACTACTATTTGCGGACTGCATTGGTTTTTCTGTTATCATTTGAAGAAAACTGTTGCAGGATTACATAGAATGCTAGCCGGGGCTTTCGGCGAAAATGCTCTTGGGAAAACACAGGGTTTCGAGTGGTTCAAATAATTCGAACATGGTGATTTGACGTGAGAAACGACGAGCGCGGGAAACCATCGAAGAAGTTCGAAGGCAACGAATTGCAGGCCTTATTGGCTAAACATAATACTCAGACACAAGAGGAACCCGCCGAACAGCTGAATGTGACGCAACAGTCGTTTCTCTTTGGTTGAAAGCTATGGGAAAGGTGCAGAATGTGTGAAAATGGGTTCCGCATGAACTGAATGAAAGACAGCAAGCAAATCGAAAAACCACTTATGAAATGTTGCTCGTCAGATACTAAAGAAAGCTGTTTCTCTGTCGAATAGTGACAGGTGACAAAAAATGAATATATTTTGAGAATTCTAAGGGTCGTAAATCGTGGGTGAAGCCAGGCAAACCATCGACATCCACTGCACGACCAAATCGCTTTGGGAGAATACAATGCTCTGTGTTTGGTGGGATCAGAAAGGTATCTTTTATTATGAGATGCTAAAACCGGGTTAAATAGTTAACACTGATTGCTGACAACAGCAAATGATCGATTTAAATCGAGCATTACTTGAAAAACGAATGGAATATGGAAAAAGGCGACATAAAGTCATATTTCTCCATGGCCACACACAGAAAAACGGGTCGGGGAAACGATCGAGGCGTTCAGTTGGGAAATACTAGGGCATGTGGCTTCTTCTCCTGACTTGGTTTCGTTCGATTAACATCTGTTTGCATCATTGGGGGACGCTCTCGCGGAACAAAGCTTCGATTCCTATGACGATGTACGAAAATGGCTCGCTGATTGGACTGCTTCAAAAAAGAACCTTTTTTTCTGGCGTGGTATTCGTAGCCTGCCGGAGAGATGGGAGAAATATACAAATAAGAACGCAGATTATTTTGAATAAAATATTGCTTATCAGTTTCAAACAACAGAATTGTAATTATTGCAACTTAATTCCAGTTTCATACTTCTACGTCTGGTATAACTACATTCTGGCAGTTCCCGCACTTCTACTGACATATAACTGAATGCTACCAAATGCTGCAACGAAATTGGTCTGGGAGAGTGTCACACCTCAGTTTGGCACAGTGTGCCTCCTCCGATAGAAAAGGTCCTTGTAGCCAACTTCGCACAGTGTGGCAATGGGAAAGGTTGCCACTGCTTTCGGGCAGGAAGGAAGGGAGGTGTAGGTCAGTCTATGCAGCTCGGCCTTCTGGCGGCCAGGAAGGTAACCCTGTGACGGTTGCCAGTTCTGCGTACTTGATGGGTGGAGCTACACGCCTCGGCGTGACGACAGCTCGAATTTGAAAATAACGGCTCTCCGCTTCTACAGAATTTTTCAGTCCTATGAATTTTCTGAATAAACTGGTTGGTGATCATTGCTCTTTTGCAATGAAATTGCAATGAAAATTGCTCTTTTGCCAACGTTCGAAAATCTCCTACACAGGTACACCATAGGTGGTGTCAGATGGGCGCGGAGAAAGTTGGTTTTCGTCCATAAATCAAACGATTACTTTCACTGATTTTTTAATTAATTCATTTATAGGTCAGTTCTTACTGTCACTGAAATCGTCATTACACACGCAATATGAATCTGTGACTGGAAGTGTGACTTTTATTTCAACTCACTTTTTTGGTTACGGACTGGACTGTGCAGCTGCTGTGATTTATCCACGTGCTTACACGTATCAGGAAAGGCTCCTGGTCCCAGTAGGTTGCATAACAGCTTTTGGATGGATTTAACGTCCGGGCTGTTCCGACTCGTTTTCAAACAGGACAGGTCTGAGGATCTCCCAGGACATAGAAATATCTCAGCATCACACAGACTGTTCATAGAAGCACAATTAATTCGTGGCACCGTGATAATATAATGAACAGTATCACATGAGGATGCATGATGACCGTATGACACACTGTTGTACTGTCAGGTCCCATCAGTCACTACTGCCCACGACCTGAAATTATATCCGATGACTCCTACGTCATGATCCCAGGAGGAACACTGCTGTGCCTCACCAAATCATTGGAAGAACGGCACTTCTCCTCCTGTCGTCACGGTACCCCCTGACGAAGTCACACTGGGTATGGCAGAACTGTGATTCATCACTGAACATAATGCAAAACCATCCATCGGTAGTCTATGCGTCCCAGGCACACCGCTCCAAGCGAAGCTCTTCGTGTTGCATATGAATGGGAATGCAGCGTATGAATGGGACGGCAATTCCCTGGTCCATCTGCAGTTACTCTCCGACTGATTGCGTGGGATGATGTAGACTGTTGCTGCCAGTCCATTATATACCGTCAGAAGCCACGCGCAGAGGCGTGGTCGGTGCACAAAATGGCGATGCTCTCTTTAGGTGCTCAGACGTGGTCTAGTGGAGCCTTTACATGCTTGGTATCACGTTTCCAAGCAGTCCAACATCAGGCTACTGTTACATCCGATGCACCAAGAATCTTGATACTGCACGATTACACCAGTTGACCGACTGCAGCGTCACTATTGCATTCTTGGTATGCAAATGATTAGGGTTTCAATCCTCTCTGTCAGGCCGTTCTGTGTGGCAGAGTACATTGAAACCCTATCATTCACATACCTACCGATGGTATGTACGTGGGGCAAGCTACGGTAACATCCGAAATGTCTTCTTAGTGCTTCACTTTTTTTGTCAGGCAATGTATTTGCATCTTTCAAAGACTCTTCATCACTGCACCCATCACCTGAAACACTTCCCTTGGAGTCACGTCAAAAGGACTTCTTCCTGTTATTTTGCCAAATTCATCTAGATACACGACAGGGCTTTTGTACTCGGTACAGATATGCTATAAATGCATAGTCTGCAAAGACGTAGCTCACACTGCCTCAACCAATAACACCAGCCAACGGTTAAAATGTAATTTTTATGTATTAAATGCCTGGCAACTATATCGACCACGCTGATAACGAAAACGACAATAAAAATCTCGAATTAGCTCTCGTTTCATGTTGGGGGATGTGCATTTATCCGTGTTTTGTTAGCATTCATTGTCGATACCCTCACATATAGGTTTGGAAATCCCGCTGATGAAAGACAGACCGATGAAATTTGAAACAACAATATCTGTATGTATTTTGTCACTAATTTTACCCCTGCCTCGTAGCAATAAGGAGAAAGGGGAGCAAAAGGGAGGAGAGGAGCATGTTACATTTACGCCTAGTTGGATTCTGTTACGAGTTGTGTTCTCTTTGTGTGCTGCAAGACGTGTTACTCATGCCTAGTTAGTGCATTCCATAACAGCCTTATGCCATTTCTTCCACTGTTTCGAATGTGAAAAGAAATTGGTATTTTATAGCGATGTGCGGGGACTAATTGCAACTGTGGGCATAGAGCAGAAAAGTAATGAGTCGAGGTTCTTTATTGACTACTCCAGAGTAAGTCTCAAACTGGTGCTACTGCGTAATGACAACGTCCTACCATCGAATCCGACTGGGTCTGCACCTTACATGAAAGAAACATATGACAGAATGAAACAATTATTATTGCGATTAAAGTATGACAACTTTAAATGGCAGATTAACAGGGATCTGAAAGTCATAGGCATATTACTTGGACTGCAACACGCCTACATCTAATTCCTTTGCTTCTGGTGACTTTGGGATAGCCATGCCAAAGCACTTCATTATAAAGGAAAGATGAGTCTAAGCGTCAACTACGTGAACAAGGATCTCACAATGTAATGCACGAAGCACAAGTCGATTCCAAGAAGATAATTCTCCCTGCTCTTCTTATAAACTTGGACCTAATGAAAAACATCGTTAAGGCCATGGACAAAATTGGGGAAGCATTTCTCTGTTTATATGAGATATTTCCACTCCTCTGTGAAGTGAAAGTAAAAGAGGCGATTTTAGTTAGTTTCCAGATAAGCAAATTGTACAAAGATGAACATTTCAGCACCTTCCTGACAGGTGATGAAAAGTTAGCTTGGGATGCGTTTATTAAGTGCCAAAAAACATTCGAGGAAGTAAGAGGGCAGAAAACTGTAACGGCTCTAGTGGCAAATCTTCTGCACTGCTACAACAGATCAAATTTCGGACATGGATATGAGATACCAGGAAAAGTGGAGTGCGTCGATGTTAGCCGATTACTGCTGGCCACTAATCAGGGAATCATAAGCAGGAAACTACAAACTCTAGCGAAAGCGGTTAAGCCTTACTGATCTTCTTCTGAAGGATACAAACGAGGTAAATACATACATAAGCTTATACGGGCAATAACGCAAAGGTATCATAGCTTCAAAACGACAGCTAATCTTGAATTTTCAGTAATATTTTCGTTATTAGCACACCCGAAAACATAAAGATTTCATCCCAGTTCCAGAAAAAAATTAATTTTTGTTGACTAGTACAACTTATGTCTTCAAGAGGCGAATAAAGGACGTTTCTGAGACTTCGTACTCAATTTCGTGTTGTAGTTGGTCAAACCTCTTTCCTCGAAAGAGCTGCTTAATTTTATAACAAACGTCACAGATTAAATACACGTGCATCTGTTCGCGTTGTATGTTTTGCAACAGAGAACAAATACCACTAGGAATCAAATTATTCGTAAAATAATAATTTTGGTAAAATAGATGTACTAATTTTCATTACTTGTTTTTTCCATTCGATTCATTTGGACTTCTTTGTTCGCTCAACAGTTAGAAGTATGCGTTGAAATTAATTATTGGAGGGCTTTACGTTTCACATAAAACATTTAATTTTCTTATTATGAGACATTACAATTTCAACATTCAGAAACCTCTCAGGCTCAAAATGCGACGTGACACACACAGTACAACAAATTATCGCCAGATTCATACAGCAGCAACTTCTTACAACCGCTTGCCAAGGAGAACAAATATAGTGCATGTGTCAAAGATATTCTTTCCCGTTACGAATGAATTACTCATGAATGATCTTTGAATGTCAACGACTTCAAATGGAATTAATATTGAATAAATAAATGTGAGAATAAATCTGATAATAGTAAGGAATTAAGTGTTTTGAAAAATTATAAAATTAATATTTATATGCGTTAGATACATGTACAAGAATGCATATTCTGTATAGATGTATACAAAACTACTGCCAGCCTGAGTGGCCAAGCGGTTCTAGGCCTTACAGTCTGGAACCGCGCGACCGCTACGTCGCAGGTTCGAATCCTGCCTCGTTCATGGATGTGTGTGTTGTCCTTAGACTAGTTAGGTTTAAGTAGTTCTAAGTTCTAGGGGATTGATGACCTCAGAAGTTAAATCCCATAGTGCTCAAAGCCATTTGAACCATTTTTGAACAAAACTACTTTACTGTTGTTACTAAAGCTAAACCGAACGCGAAATTACAATTTCGACCTTGTGTTTATCGTTTCGTAAATGTATGGAATATAATGAATGATACATTTCTTTTCATATAACGACAAGTAATACGTGTAGTACATGGAGAATTATTGACCACTTGCATTTCGGTGAGCACCGACTTTATTGTCCATAATATAATTTTCTTCAATGTAGTATTGAAACACAGTTCTCAAGACAACTTCTTTACTAAAATAGTCCGTTTCAGTTAATCTGCGTACCTGTTTATATCGCTTCCATGATGAATAGAAGACGACACACACGTGCACAACAGCCTCTGAAAAAGTTGCGATACAACTAACGCAATGAACTGTTCTTTCTCAGACTGTGTAGTATTCTGCCGCCAATTTTTGTGCATCTACAAAGTTAATGTTCTGCCTAGCTTCTTCATCATCAGAAGGTTTGTTGAAAGTCTTTAAGTTGTTATATATTACATATTTAGTTTGTTGACTACCGTCTTTCGGGGCTGGTGGACTCTAAGAGGACGATGGTACAACTTTGCTCTTCTATATCCCTCACAAGTACACTGATCGACAAAAAAAATAAAACACCCAGAAAATATTGTGTGATGTCAATGTAATTACATTCATACGCACACCCTCACTTAGTATGCAAATGATTAGAGCTGTTACTCTGTGAGAGAGGTAGAAGAGCCACTATAAAGCTTTACTATTGTTCGCGTTTAGTGTTGTTAGCAGCCTGGTAGGGAGCGTAAGGGACATGAATACAGTTGAATGTTGAGTGATGATTGCGAAGGATACGGAGATGTCGTGTACTCGAGTGAGACGCTGTTATCAGATGTGACAGAATTTGAAAGTGGCGCCATTGTGGATCTCCGCTAGGGCGGCTAGTCGAATCGCATAAAATCCAGACTCGTAGGGCGTTCGGATGTTACAGTGTCTCGATTGTGTTCTGCACATGGTAACGAGACCGTGGGCATACTTCTAGTCAAGGATTCAGTCGACCATGCCTGAGCAACTACAAGGAAAGATCAACGTATTATTTGGGAAGCATATCGTTAAATATGTGCCTGCCGCCCAAAAACAGCTAAAATACTCTCTGCTATATTCTGTTCAAATGGCTCTGAGCACTATGCGACTTAACTGCTGAGGTCATCAGTCGCCCAGAACTTAGAACTAATTAAACCTAACTAACCTAAGGACATCACACACATCCATGCCCGAGGCAGGATTCGAACCTGCGACCGTAGCGTTCACGCGGTTCCAAACTGAAGCGCTAGAACGGCAAGGCCACACCGGCCGGCGCTATATTCTGTGTCTTCCTGTACGTTAGGTCAGAGACTAGCAACAGCCTTACTGGGGAATAACCGTCCTATCCACAGGCTGCCGTTAACATCACTACACGAGCGGCCGAGTTTGTAGTATTGCTGTGATCTAGGTGCATGGACTGTCGATCGATGGCACTGCATTGTGTTCAGTAACTGCTGCGATTCTGCACTACACCAAATAGCCATCGTTGGCAAGAGTGATCGCGGCTCGATTTTGAGAGGCTAAGCAGTTTTACTTCTGTCGTCATGGAATAAGAGGCCGTCTTGTGTGCCTTTAGATGATTGTTGGTAGTGATTGAGGGAACCCTGACGGCATAAAGGCACGTCCCAGGTATGCTGAATCCTCAAGCTTTATCCCTCATGCGACGGAATTCTGTTGTTATTCTTCAACACAGCAATGCTCCTCCACGCATAGCACGTGTGTCTATCAATTAACAGCGTGAAGATGAGGTACTCCCATTGGCAGCAAGATCCCCAGGTCTGCCCCCGAGGGGTCATATGTCGGACCGGCTCGCATGCAATTCCGATTCATTGCCAGTATACAGCATATGCAGGACAACTTAACAACAGTTGTGGGCCACCTCGCCTCGGGCATTCGGGAGGACGACGGTTCAATCCCGCGTCCACTCATCCTGATTAAGGTTTTCTGTGATTTCCCTAAATCGCTCCAGGCAAATGCCGGGATGGTTCCTTTGAAAGGGCACGGCCGAATTCCTTCCCCGTCCTTCCCTAATCCGATGAGACCGATGACCTTGCTGTGTAGTCTCCTTCCCCAAACAACCCAACCAACCAACTCGCCTCATGAAAGGATACAACGCAAAGGAGTTCACATATCCAGGCCGTATGGGGTGCCATATTGGTAAGTTGGCTCGCCCTGCAAAGTTATTTCTACTTTTGACTCGATTTTGTCACCGTTGAAATAATGTCACATTTACTCCAAAACCTTGAAGTTTCATTTCGTTTCTTAAAGGCCTTTGTATGCTTCCCTTTTTTTTTTTTCTCAGGCAGCGTGTTGCAAAGCAGAACAAATTCATGGAACAAAGCGAAACCAACCACCTGAAAGTAACGGACTGTGACGGGTGACCAGCTACTATCTGACAGACAACATTGGTTTGTCAGCGACGAAGTTAGGTGACGCATTAGCAGCAGACAATAGCCTGGTTTCCAGACGGCGACTAGACACCAGAATGGAAAACTGATAATACAAATAGCGCCGCGTGGAGAGTAGTGAATTAAACAAAATTTTTCCAAAATGCTATTTTTGTGGCCTTCACTACGTAACTAGTCTGCTGAGGTCCCCAAGCTCTCCATCCAGTGCACTAATTTTCTTTCCTCCATATCCAAATGGTCTATTATTAGATGCCACAGGATATGTTCTGTCAATAGTTGCCTTATGATAGTCAGGTTGTGCAACAAATTTCTCTTTCCCCAATTCAGTTGAGTATGGCCTCACTAGTTACTCGAACTATCACTCTAATCCTCACTATTCGCGTGTAATACGCTATTTCAAAAGCTTCTTTGCTCTTCTTGTCTGAAATGTTTGTCAATGTGTGTTGCTTGCTTTTGACAGTAAGCATATCACGTCTAACTCGACCACACTGAGTTATTGTGCTGACAAGATACAAAAACTCCTCTGTTAGTACATCTTTCTCATTTCTTAATTCAGTTTCCTCAGGATCGCCTCATTTATTTTGTCTACATTCCCCTACCTTTGGTCTACATTTGGTGATTTACCTCTTATACCTCTTTTTAAGACTGTCTATTTCTGCCAACCGCTCTTTGAAGCACTTTGCCCTTTCTGATAGAAAACTTAAGGTTTATATTACTTCTTCCTGAATTCTTCATCTCACACCCTTCGCAACTGCTGCTTTTCTCCCATGCCCCGTGCATTATAACGGAAGTCTGGTTTCTGTGCCAGTTGCAGATAATTCTCGCAATGTCGTATATCCCACGTCGTTTTCTTTTATTTTCTCATCCGTTTCAGTGATGATGTTTTCAAGTTCAATGCACTCATAAAAGATTTTAGACCCCTCTGTTGTGCAGCCAATCAGTGAGACGCGCCTGGAAGTGTGTGCACTGACACAAACATGGCCCAGCCAAATACCTCTCACTCTAAAGAGCGCTGGTAGTAATTAATTTGGATGAGTGTAGTAGTTTCAGTTCCTGTCGCGGTCTAGGGGTAGCGTCTTTGATCTGTAAGCAAAACATTCTTGTTCCCAGGTTCGACTTCAGCTTTTGCTTAAATTTGAGTATCAACTGTGTACAACAGAGGCTGAGAACTTCTGGCGTAAGATGACACCCTTGTTCTGGCAACGGCATTATCAGTTTGAAACGTCCCCTTTGAACAATTGTACACGACTGTGGTTAAACTGACACACAATGTTTTTAGCGCAACGCAATCTGACTATCAAAGATCCCTGCAAAAGAATGGCCCTGACTAACATTAAACTATACCTTTCAGAAATCACTTCCCTCACAAAAATCTTCATTACTCGAACTACTGCAATACAGCGAGCGCCACTACTGCCAGCTAAATAAAAGGTTCAAACTACGGAAGGCACTAACTACTGATAGGGATAGTTAGCAAATGAAAGATATTAATAGAGAACAAACAATGTATTTACCTTAATAGTCATAATATATATAGCAGTTCATGACAAATTACAAAACTCCGGAATCTCTCTCCCCACATCTACCACTGCTGGTGGCTCACCTCCAACTGCGCAACGCTATGCGCTGTTCACATCCAGCTGCCGCTGCCCAACACTACAATGGCAGATAACAATGCAAACTAGCCACAGGCTGCACACAGCACAGCCAGTGATTTTCATATAGAGCGCTACGTAACGTTGCCAATAAGAAAACATAAACAGCCTACTTACAAGTTAACTCGGACACGCTGAAAGAGACGAAGGCCATCCTCTTACCTTCGGAGTGGAAAGGTGGAAGAATCAGCAATTATCAATGGCATGAGGATGCAGACGGCAATGGAAACTACTGCATTAAAATCACTTAATGTGTCTACTCACTACGTATGTCCTGTAATTGTAAAAGTGTCATCCTCATCTCGCCAATGCCTAAAGATTTTGAATTAGTCCCTTCCCCCACAGTGGGAGGAGTTGGGTGGGGAAGGGGGGAGGTGGGGTGCGAGGGGAGGCGTGAGAAGAAGGTTCAATAACCAATGAAAGGATAATATTGTACGAGTCCAAGTGTCGAATGTCAGATGTTTGAATGTGGTGGGGAAGCGTGGAAACCTGGAAAGACCAATGCAGAGTTCCAATCTAGAGACTGAGGAGGTCAGTGAAGTGACATAGAAAAACGGTAACGATTTATGGCCAGAAAATATTGAGTAATGTCAAAAGCAGCTACAACTGGTGCAGGACCCGTTATGAACGCGATGGTAGCGTAGAGAGTGAATTACTTTGAACCATTCACGGATGGGATTAATATCATCATAATCGAAAGGTAAGCAACATCAACAACAATAACTGAAGTTTACATGTCGATATCTCAACCACAAGATGAAGAGACTGAGCAAGTTGATGAGGATTCTGAACGTGTAATTCACTATATAAAGGGGGATGAATATCTACTAATTATGACTGATTGCAACACTGTTGTAGGTGATGGAACAGAAGGCAGCTGTACGGGGATTTGGTAGTTGAAATTAGAGAAGAGAGAGACTACTAGCGCTCAGCAGTATGCCTCATGTGGAAATGGGATATACACTGTTCATAATAAGCGGAGGAGGTGGAAGTCGCTTGGGAAACACCTAGAGCTACAGGAAGCTGCCAGCTGGTCTACATCATTGTGAGACAAAGGTACCGAAATCAGATACTGCATTGTAAGATGCGCCCTGGACCAGATAGAGCCTCCAATTACAATTTAATAGTGATGAGAAGGCCGGCGTATAGGAAACAATTTGGGAAGAATCAATATGGGAGAAATTGGGATTCTAAAGTAGAGGAATGATGACGTACGACTGGAGTTCACTAATTCTGTAGATACTGCGATAATTACAACCGCAGCTTAGCTTTACGGGAGTGGCTATCTCTAACCTGGAGAGACAAATGTATGTGTAAGGAAAATAACTTCGAAGAAACTTTGGATGACAGAAAAGCACAAAAATGCAGCAATGAACGGCACTTAGGAACGATATAAACAGGAAGTGTAGATAAGCCAAGGTGACGTGACTGAATGAAAAACGTGAAGAAAAGAGAAACAGTCGACGGAAGGACAGACTCAGCTTATAGGAAAGCCAAAGCCACCTCTGGTGAAATGAAAAGTAAAGGATTCAACACTAACAATAAGTGTTGAAGAATTCCACTGTTAAATGCAGAGAAGAGAACGGAGAGTTGGAAGCAGTACATTGAAGACCTTTTAGGTGCGGGGGTGGGTGGGGAGGAACAGTCTGAGAAAGAAATGGGAGTATATATGGAAGACACTGTCGACTCGGTATTAAATGAAGAGATTAACAAAGGTTGTGAAGTATTGCTATGAAATAATGCCGAAGATATAGATACAATACCTCCTATACGTCTGAAGTGAGTGTGCGAGGTGGCAACCATACGGCTATTGAAGTTCGTTTGAAGAAGACATGTACCATGAGACTTTTAGGAAAAATATCATCCATGCAATCCCGAAGAGAGCAACTAGGATACGTGCGAAAGCTGTAGTACGGCCAGCTCAGCAGCTCATTCATCAAAGTTGCTGTCAAGAATAATGTACAGAAGAATGAAGAAAGTGAAGATCTTCTGGATGACGATCAGTTTCGTTTTAGGAAAGCTATAGGCACCAGAAAGGCATTTTTACGTTGCGCTTGATAACGGAAGCAAGACTGAAGAAAAAGCAAGATGCCTTGATAAGATTTTGCGACCTAGAAAAAACGTTAGACAGTGAAAAATGGAGCAAGATATTCGAAATTTTTTAGAAATATAAGTGTAAACTATAGGGAAAGATATGTAATATACAATATGTATAAAGACAAACATGGAACAGTAATAGTAATAATAATAACAATAATAATAACGGAAGACAAAGAACGAAGTGCTTGGAAGCAAAAGGGTATAGGACCAGGAGCCAGCATTTTCCCCCATTGTTTAATCTCTAATTCTAAAAGCTGTAATAGAAATAAAAAAAACGTTTGGAGAATGGGATTAAAATTCAGGGTGCCAGAATATAAAAAAAAACACTGACAAAGCACTGCTACACACAGTGAAAGCGAAAAAAGTACTACAGGACATACCGAACTGAACCGTGCGTGGCTCTCAGTCATGCCATTTATTGTTTTTATGGTTCTGTCGCTTCGTTTTTCTTTTAATTCGATTTACTGACGTCACTAGGTTGCTACTTTGCTTGCCCGTGTGTGGCAGCAGCAGCGCTTATCGATGCGTGCACTGTCGCACTGTGTCTGGAACGACCGCTAGTATTTCCGGGTCGTTGTGTGTCGGGACTTCAGTCGGGGACGGAGCGCCAGGGAGGTGCGTACAGCCAGTGCTCGCCGACCCCTGGCGACACACATCGTCTGTCCGAAGGAAGGAGTTTGGAACGGGAACGACAGCTGGTTTGTCGTTCGGTTGGTCGTCTCATCTGGCGACGTGTATTTGGTCTTTTGACCGTTTCTCGGCCTCGTCAGTTGGTCATCTTGCAGGACGTGTATCGGTTCCTTCCTCGTGCAGAGATGTCGTCGCCGATGGGGAGGAGTTACCTCTGCATGGGTGGGTTCGAGCCAGTGGGCCCGGGTCGCCGTGTCTCCGAGTTCCGAACGGACATCGAGTTGAGGCTGGTTGGAGCTGCAGTCAGCTTCGGACAGCCAAGACTCGCCCGACCGTTGCCGACACACGTAACTTCAGTGGGAACGACCTGGGCTGGTCGTTCGGTTGGTCGTCTCATCGGACGACGTGTATTTGGTCGCCGACCGCTTGTGGAAACTCTCTGTGTGTCGAATGGACCGTCCTCGTTGTTCCACAGTGATTGCTTTTACGATAGTTCGAGTCCTTGTGGAAGTGTGTTTACGTGGAACTGTGTATAGCTTCTGTGATTTCCACTGAGCAGATGAATGCTGTCTGCGTACTGGAGTAGGCAGTTGGTCGCTTGCGACAGACGGAATTGATAAGTTGGTTGATTCTTCAGGCATCACTAGGTCGTGTTTCCACCAGATTATTTAGTGTTACGCTTGGCTGCCGGTCTCAAATGAACTGTTGTTAGAGTTTCTTCCCCAGGCCGACCACTGGGGCACTTTTGAGCACCACTGTTTGTTGTTTGTAACTGGCATTTTCTTTGGTCGCAGGTACCACATATTAATTTTGTCTGTTCTATGTTTAGTATATGGCTTTCAGCCAAATCTAATGTGAAGTATCTTAAGATTAGGCCTTCAGCCGTATTTAATTTAAAATTTTTGTTTGCTTTGTATTTAAGCCTTCAACCGCGTTTGTTTTAAAATTTGTGGCGTTCAGCCGTAATATGTAAATCCCTGTCCGTAAAGTTTCTCTTTCATTATCTTGAATTCTTAAAATGGCCTTCAGCCGTTCTGTGTCAATGCTTATCTTAAGGTTTGTCTTTAATTTTTTAAATAATTGTTTGGGCCTTCATCCATCAAGATATTTCCAGTCTTCTTAAGATGGTTTTCTGTTATACTGTGTAAATGCTTGTCTTTAAGGTTCCCCTTTATTAGGCTGAAATATTGTTGGCCTTTCAGCCGAGGAATTAATTTAAATTTTCCTTAATATGGCCTTTAGCCGAAATTTTTAAATGCTCGCCTTTTAAAGAATTTTCCTCTGCTGATCTGAAATATTATTTGGGCCTTTAGACGAGAAGATATTTTATTTTACTTAAGGCCTACAGCCGTTTGTCTGAATCATTGTGTTTTAAAAGTAATTATTTAAACTTTATTATTGAAAAGTCATTTGGGCCCTCAGCCGTGAATTGATCCTTGTTATTTTAAAGAGAAAACTGTGCATTGTGTTTTGGAGGAATAAAGTTGTGTGTTCTTGTGTAAGTAACAGTAACTGATCTTGGCCCCTTTCTACAACCTGATACGCTCTGTCCTACGAAACCGTATTTCAAGAACGAAATGGACATTCCAATGCAGAACGTGGACTGATGGTAAAGCAAAAAAAAAAAAAAAAAAAAAAAAAAAAAAAAAAAAAAAACAGTGATGAGGAGTAACAAAAATGAAATTAATAATAAAATTAACATCATATTTGGAAACCACAAAGTAAACGAAGTTATGAAATGCGGTTACGTTGGAAGCAAAATGCGTTCGGCGGACGAAGTAAAGACGTCATAGAAAGCAGACTAGCACAGTAAAAGACGGTCAAAACAAGTCTACTAGTTTCAAACATAGCCGAAGAAGAATTTTCGATCAGTGTTAGTGTGGGCCAAAGAATTTTATGGAAGTGAATCGTGGGCTGTGGAGGACGCTGAGAAGAAGAGAATACAAGATTTTGAGGTGTGGTGATAGCAGGATGCGGAAAACTAGATGGACTGATAAGACAAAAAATCTCGAGGTTCACCGCAGATTCGGCGAAGGTACAAACATACGTGTAAACGCTGACAAGAAGAAGGAACAGGAGGATGAGACATATGTTAAGTCAAGAGGGAGGCGTACAGGGTAAAGCTGTAGATTGTGACTGGATTAATTCCGACAAGTAACTGACGGCTTTCAGAATGAGATTCACACTCTGCAGCGGAGTGTGCGCTGATATGAAAATTTCTGGCAGATTAAAATTGTGTACCGAATGTTTCATTAGAGGAACCTCTCTTCTGGATCATAATATGACCACGGACTTTAGTCTTCGTAAGACAGTGGTCTACCAATAGAACCATCCGAAGAAACTTCATAGCCGGAAGCATAGCCCCAATTTTTCCTCATCTCCCAGATAGATATTACCGGTGTTTAAATGACTGGGGTGGAATCTGAGAAGAGCATAGTGATAATCGTTATCCAGCCACGAAAATTACGTGGTTCTTCTAGATTATTCGAGACGAATTCCAAGATGGTTCTTTTGAAACGAAAGTATCTGTTACCGTTTCCGTTCTCGACCCAACGGATCTTACGTTTTGTCAATCTTAAATCACAATTTACGCCGTTCCTACGTCACGCTGTAGCCTTTTTCAAGTTTATGAAATTAGACAAGGGGTTTTCCTTCATACCCTGATTGATTAGCAAAGTATTCTCGAGGATTTATAATCTGAAAAACACTATTCTGTTAGCACTGTTGGTATTTATATTTATTACTCTTATTAATGCGGGAACGATTTAAGTAATGTGTTTCACATGGTTGCACAGGCTTTCATAAATACAGAACTGATTACATCTCTGAAAAATAAATGCATGCTGGTACTGTAATTAAAAGTTATACAGCGATTACCGATTACCGGAGTATAGTGTAATAAACTGTTACAAAATACACGAAATTGCTTTAAAGATAAACTACCTTTGTGGGGCGATAATTTTATCTTACCGTAGAGTAAGTGGTGTTATCCTATTGTTTAGGCAAATGATTGTTATACTTACATGTGTGTTTGTATACTGTACCTTCTTTACTTAACCTTTTGTTTTAATTCTTTTGCAGGTTAGTAGGCGACTTGGAGGGCTTAGCAAATATTGTTATTCTTTCCCAATTCATGGGAGCCACTATTATCATCTGTGTGACGTTATTCGTAATTACAACCGTAAGTGCTCTCATTTTCTTGTAGGTGTAGATACTGTATCATTTACATAGCGATCATGTAGAGGTGCAAACACAACAGCAACCTTTCTAACTTTATTTTGTTCTTACTATGATTATGTATTGTAAATTTCTGACTGTGCAGAGCAAACAACACTTCGCTGCCCTGGTGAAACTAGACGGGTACCTTGTGGTGGTCGTGTACGAAATATTCATGTACTGCTGGTTCGGTGACGATATTATGTACCAGGTAGAACTGCTCATTTACTTTTTGTCGCATTTATGTGTTTGGACTTACTGACGAGATATGATGATAGTTTGAGCAAATTTTGGCGATCAGTTTGGCGTCTTATAATGTTTACTCATAACTCCTCAATCTGAACAGCTACAAAAAGTTTCCTTTTTATCCCATATCATGGGAAACTCTTGTCATTCGTCGCAAATTCTAAGAATAGTATTGGACGACGTAACTATTTTACTGAAAGAGCTTATCAGTTTGTCTCTGAACAATGACTTTACTCTGCTTCCGGTGTGCACCCACTGTAACCGTTGAATTTTTACTGGAAACAAAATTTAAAATCAAGAAAACAACAAACACGCTGAATCTTAAATGGAGGTTGAAGTATGCACTGCTAACTGAGATAAAAGTGCATTTTTCTCCTCTTTCCCTCATGACGTAATCAGTGTGTTTGATATGATTTAATACTGGCAATCGTTGGTACATTACGGAGGCTTGTGTTATCTATGGTCTTACTGAACACAGTCGTATGCAGGAAACAATGAAAAAACTCAGCTACATCAATTATCTTTTCGGCAAGTGTGAGCTCCTACTAAAAATACAGGAAGAAAATATTTGGCTATAAATGAGCACTTTATTAAACGAAATTACTGCAACGAAAACTTGTTGCAACAGATAAAATGTGCCGAAGAGAGACGAGTTGCAGAATATCACAGAATATTTTTCACTCGTAACTAAAGAACGCACCAACTGTGATAACAATGTAACGACTGACACAGAAAATGTTGCGCAGAAAATTTTTCATCACTAATGTAAAAATAAGCGTTATCTTTCAATTATCTAGGCTTAGTTCAGATGTGTATATCTTCCATGAGTCATATTTCCGACATCTCTGTGATGTAAAAGTGGAAATGTAATAAACTTTAAATGTAAATACTACTACAATGTAAGCTCTTATACAGCTGAGATTTTGTTACGCACATTGACAATTTCTAACTCTTTCTGTTTGGAAATTCATTTGCAGAGAACGTAAGCATCCGCAAATTTTTCCCTGGGATCGGCGTGGGAGGTTCAAAGACAAAAAATTGGCCATTTTTTTAAAAATAAATAAGCTGGTCAGTTGTCGAAACTTGTATTTCAATAGGAACTAAATTTTATACTTGACACAAGAAACTTATTATATGATAGGCAGTTGATGGTTATCCAGATGTGAATAAGGACTGTGCTACAAGTCATGGGGGGGCACCCCCCCCCCTCTTCCCATCCCATCCTTTGTGGACGCCCATGACGGTACAGAATGTTTGTCGTGTGAAACGAAGTTGAATT
The DNA here is from genome assembly GCF_023864275.1 of Schistocerca cancellata. NCBI lineage: Eukaryota > Metazoa > Arthropoda > Insecta > Orthoptera > Acrididae > Schistocerca > Schistocerca cancellata. The sequence goes on from NC_064633.1 coordinate 12,340,026, forward strand.
TGTATTTAAAGTGGTTTGACATTGGGATACATTAGTATACCAGTAGTGCTGGCATGATATTCAAAAATGGAAGATGGCTCTGGTGAGAAATTCTAAATGCTTGTTCGTGCTGGTGGGAAATTCATATTTACTACAGGAAATTACTGGCAGTATATTTTTAAATATCCCGTGAAACTGTCAGTCACGGACCATTGTCTTATTAGCAATTAAAATGAGACAGACAGTACCAGCCCAGGTTTGTACCATGCAATAAATTGAAACTTTCCAGTATTCACTGGCCATTAAAACGAAACACCCTATCCCCAGTTTTATTCACCACATCTCCCATTTCTCAAGGAGAACGGTTCAACCATCGAACCACACTTGCTGCAAGGCACAATCGACGTAAAAATTAACGATTTCTATGTCAAAAAGTGCAGAAAATGTAAGCACAGACACTGCTCAAAGCAGTTTTATAACTATGTCTAATCAGTAATACTTCGGAGTTCCACCTAGGCGTAAATAATGCTATGTTACTGGCAGTACAAAACTGATGTATTATTTATCAAAAATATGTAAGCAAACACACAAGGTTATGTCAATATTATTAACATCTGTAAGTTGTACTAGTGTTCTAGGAAACACATATTCGCTAAACTAATGGTTCAGACCCTGCAAGAGTGCTATTCAAGTGTAACTTACACTTGACGCCTAAAACATCACTTTGTACTCTCAAATTAGACGCAATACCCTTATTTACATCTATAAATTGTTTCAAGCAGGATAACATTCTTGCAGCTGACAATGCAATAATATTTGACAGTTCATCCAAACCTAAATGAGACTGTGTAGAACAAATACCGACAGATCATGTACCATTTTAGCTGGAAGGAAGGTAATGCATCAAGAAAACGATAATAAGCGTTACTGAATAAATAATGTAATTTTGTTTCCTTTCCTTCTGGACTTGTGTGGTAGCATCTCTAGGCATTTTTTATGATCATTTAGCACAACAAACCATAACACATGTGGGGCAGTTTGACGAGATCATCAGTGCAATGAACCGCTGAAACTACACACATTCTTAATACACAAGTTTAATTTCATAACGTTCCAGTTACGAAATGTAAACAAAATAGATTCAAATGGCTCTGAGCACTATGCGACTTAACTTCTGAGGTCATCAGTCGCCTAGAACTTAGAACTAATTACACCTAACTAACCTAAGGACATCACACACATCCATGCCCGAGGCAGGATTCGAACTTGCGACCGTAGTGGTCATGCGGTTTTGACTGAAGCGCCGAGAACCGCACGGCCACACCGGCTGGCTAAATGTAAACATCATATGCTCGAAGAAAGATATGGAAATGGTCCACAAAGAGGGAAAAGTTCAACAGCTTGAAAAGGCGACATTTCAACCATAGTACAATTGTTTACCATATTACATAATTCTTCTAAATGCTAAACTCATGTAGGGTCTGTATCACAATACGCAAGACTAACTACTGATCTCTGATCACATGCGACATTAAGGTATTTGCACCAAGACAAAATGTTTACATTATTAAAAAAACCTCAAAGTTTAGAGTTTAAAACACACGACACTATTCTCATAATTTAACTCTTCCACACGATTAAAGAAAAAAAAAGAATGAATAAGTGACACCACGAAGGAATTGTCCGAATGGGGGTAAACAGACAGATATTGTGTAAACGTAAAGACAAACAAATGTTTACAATTTAAGAAAAACTGGATGCTTTATTCAAGAGAAAAAACTACGCAAATTGAGCAACCCAATAACGGATTGATTCACATCCAGCCCTTACGCAAGCAGTCATTCGGCTTGACGTTGATTGATAGCATTGCTGGATGTCATCCGGAGGGTTATAGTGTCAAATTATGTCGAGCTGCCATGTTAGACCGTCAAAATACCGAGACAGTTAGAGGTGTCCAGCCCATAATGCTCGAAATTGGAGAGATAACCGGTGACCGAGGTGGTCAGCGTAAGGTTTGGCAAGCACGAAGACAAGTAGTACAATCTATGGCCCTGTGCCGGTGGGCACAATCTTGCTGAAATGTAGGCTCAGAATGGCTTGCGATGGAGGGCAATAAAACGACGTAGAATGTATTGCTATACAGTAAGGGTGCTGCGGACAACAACCAAAGGGGTACTGCTACGAAGAGAAATGACCACCACTCCGGTTAACAGCCCATATTTTAGACAAAACGCTTCTCGAGACACATCTTCGCTGGTCTTCAGGGCTCATTTCGAAACGGGACTCATCACTGAAGACATTCTACTCCAATTAACGACATTCCATGCCGAAGACTTGTCTGGTGACGCCTCAGACTGTGGTGGGAAACCAGTATGGCTGTCGCTTGCTATACAGACTGGCAAGCAGGAATGACGGTCATTGCTTTTCACAGCAGGACCATATGCACTGTCATACACAGCTCCCTTACAGCACAGCAGTACATCGATGATTCTGTGTACCTCGCTTTGTTGCCCTTCAATGCAAGTCACCCTGGACTTACATTTCTGGAAAAGAACACCCGCCCTCACAAGGATAGAGTTTTCTACTGGTTGTCTTCCTGCTTGTGAAATCACACCAAGGTCAGAAAGGTCGCCGGACCTGTCCCCCAAATGACAACGTGTCGAGCATTATGGGCAGGGCCCGCGAACCATCTAGGGATTTAGACAATCTAATGCGCCAATTGGACATAATTTGACACGATGGCTCTCAGGATGACATCCAACAACTCTGCCAATCAATGGCAATCCGAATAACGGCTTGCACGAGGGACAGAGTTTGACCATTGCGTTATTGAATTGTTAGGTTTCTGAATCTTTTCTCTTGAATAAATCAACCAAATTTTCTTAAATTGGAATCATTTGTTTTGTGCAGATGTACATCATATATACAGAATTCCGTCCCATTTATCTTAAAGAGTCTCTTAGAGGCAAAGCTCTATTTCTTGACAACCATATTTCGACGTAGTACCACAGTTATTTACGAAAATAACTAAAGATTTGCTTCATAATGTTACAAAACAGACATGGCACTACAGCTCATCTAACGTACATCGTCAAGCGTACTCGTAACGTAAATAATTAGATTACTGTACCAAATTTTAACCAAAAGTTGTGTGAATATTGTATCAAATTACGACAAGAACTTCCTCTACGACAGTAAAAAACACACACCGTTCGATTATTGACGCTAGCGGTCTAATATAAATGTTAAGCTGCATTTGGCAATGAGCATACTTCAGTTGTTGTGCTAGGTGGTCATAATTAAACTGATGGTGTTCCACGTTTTGCAGTACATGCTATATACATCACAGGATGCTGAATCTTTGTAGGATAGTTCATTAACTGATGCACTCACAGACTGTGCTGAAAAAAATAATAGTTCTACATCCTGCCACCACTTGAAAATATGGCGCCATAGGTTCAAATGCTTCCCCCCCCCCCCTCCCCCCATGAACTGTGGATCTGGCCGTTGGTGGGAGGCATGCGGTCCTCAGCGACATAGATATCCGTAGCGCAGGTGCTACCACAAAGGAGAGGTATTTCTTGAGAGGCCAGATAAACATGTGGTTCCTGAAGAGGGGCAGCAGCCTTTTCAGTGGTTGCAGGGGCAACAGTCGGGATGACTGACAGATCTGGTCTTGTAACACTAACCAAACCGACTTTGCTGTGATGGTACTGCAAACGGCTGAAAGCAAGGGGAAACTACAGACGTAATTTTCCCCGAGGGCATGCAGATTTACTGTACGGTTAAATGATGAAGGCGCCCTCTTGGGTATAATATTCCGGAGGTAAAATAGTCCCCCATTCGGATCTCCGGGCAGGGGCTACTCAGGTGGACGTCGTTATCAGAAGAAAGAAAACTGGCGTTCTACGGATCGGAGCGTGGAATGTCACATCCCTTATTCGGGTTGGTAGGTTAGAAAACTTAAAAAGGGAAATAGATAGGTTAAAGTTAGATATAGTGGGCATTAGTGACGTTCGGTGGCAGGAGGAACAAGACTTCTGGTCAGGTGAATAAAGGGTTGTAAATACAAAATGAAATAGGGGTAATGCAGGAGTAGGTTTAATAATGAGTAAAAAATAGGAACACTGGTAAGCTACTACGAACAGCATAGTGAATGTATTATTGTAGCCAAGATGGACACGAAGCCCACGCCTACCACAGTAGTACAAATTTATATGCAAACTAGCTCCGGAGATGACGAAGAGACTGAAGAAATGTACAATGAGATAAAAGAAATTATTCAGATACTGAAGGGAGACAAAATTTTAATAGTCATTGGGGACTGGAATTCGATAGTAGGAAAAGCAAGAGAAGGAAAGGTAGTGGTAAATATGGAATGGAGGCAAGGAATGGAAGAGGAAGTCGCCTGGTAGTCTTTCGCACAGAGCATAACATAATTGTAGCTAACATTTGATTTAAGAATCATGAAAGAAGGTTATGTACGTGGAAGAGACCTGGAGACAAGGAATGTTTCAGATATATTACATAATGGTAAGACAGAGATTTAGGAAAAAGGTTTTAAACTGTAAGACATTTCCAGGGGCAGATGTGGACTCAGACCACAATGTGTTGGTTATAAGCTGAAGAAACTGCAAGAGGTGGGAATTTAAGGAGATGGGACCTAGATAAACTGAAAGAACCAGAGGTTGTAGAGGGTTTCAGAGAGAGCATTATGGAACATTTGACAAATAGGGGGAAAAATGGGTAGCTTTGAGAGATGAAATAGTAAAGGCAACAGAGGATCAAGTAGGTAAAAAGGCAAGGGCTAGTAGAAATCCTTGGGAAACAGAAGAGATACTGAATTTAATTGATTAAAGGAGAAAATATAAAAGTGCACTAAATGAAGTAGGCAAAAAGGAGTACAAACGTCTCAAATATGAGATCGACAGGAAGTGCGAAATGTCTGAGCGGGGATGGCTAGAGGACAAATGTAAGCATTTAGAGGCGTATATCGTTAGGGGTAAGGTAGACACGGCCTACAGGAAAAATCAAAGAGACCTTTGGAGAAAAGAGAACCACCTGTATGAATATCAAGAGCTCAAATGGAAAACCAGTTCCACGCAAAGAAGGGAACGCAGAAAGGTGGAAGGAATATATAGACGGTTTATACAAGGGCGATATTCTTGAGGGAAATATTATGAAAATGGAAAAGGCCATAGATGAAGAAGAAATAGGGGATGTGATACTGCATGAAGAGTTTGACAGTGAGTGAAAGACCTAAGTCGAAACAAGGCCCTGGGATTAGACAAGTTTCCGTTAGAATTACTGATAGCAACGGGAGAGCCAGCTCTGACAAAACTCTTCCATCTGGTGAGCAACACGTATGAGACAGGCGAAATACCTTCAGGCTTCAAGAAGAATATAATAATTCTAATACCAAATAAAGCAAGTGTTGACAGGTGTGAAAATTACTGAATTATCAGTTTAATAAATCACGGGTGCAGAATACTAACACGAACACTTTACACATGAATGGAAAAACTGGTAGAAGTCGACCTCGGGGAGGTCAGATTGGGTTCTGTAGAAATGTTGGAACACTTGTGGTAATACTGACCCCCACCATTTATCTTAGGAGATAGATTAAGAAAAAACAAACCTACGTTTCTAGCATTTGTAGACTTAGATAAAGCTTTTGACAATGTTGACTGGAATAATCTCTTTCAAATTCTGAAGGTGGCAAGGGTAAAATACAGGGTGCGAAAGGCTATTTGCAATTTGTACAGAAACCAGATGGCAGTCATACCAGTCGAGCGGCATGAAAGAGTAGCAGTGGTTGGGAAGGGAGTGAGACAGGGTTGTAGCCTCTCCCCGATATTATTCACTCTGTATATTGAGCAAGCAGTAAAGGAAACAAAGGAAAATTCGGAGTAGTAATTGAAATCAATGGAGAAGAAATAAAAACTTTGAGGTTTGCCTATGATATTGTAATTCTGTCAGGGAGACAGCAAAGGAGATGGAAGACCAGTTGAACGGAATGGACAGTCTTGAAAGGAGGATATAAGATGAACATCAACAAAAGGAAAACGAGGGTAATGAAGTGTAGTCGAAGTAAATCAGGTGATTCTGTGGGAATTAGGTTACGAAATTAGACAATGAAAGTAGCAGACTGATGATGGTCGAAGTAGAGAGGATGTAAATTGCAGACTGTCAATGGCAAGGTAAGCGTCTCTGAAGAAGAGTTATTTGTTAACGCTGAGTATAGACTTGAGTGCCAGGAAGTCTTTTTCGAATGTATTTGTACGGAGTGTAGCCCTGTATGGAAGTGAAATATGGACGATAAATAGTTTAAACAAGAAGTGAATAGAAGCTTTCGAAATGTGATGCTGCAGAAGAATGCTGAATATTAGATGGGTAGATCGCTTAGTTAATGAGGAGGTACTGAATAGAATTGGGGAGAAGAGAAATTTATGGCACAACTTGTATAGAAGAAGGGATCGGTTGATAGGACAAGTTCTGAGGCATCAAGGGCTCACCAATTTAGTATTGGAGGACAGTTTGGAGGGTAAAAATTGTAGTGTAAGATCAAGAGATGAATACACTAAGCAGATTCAGGAGGATTTAGGTTGCAGTAGATAATTGAAGATGAAAAGCTTGCTCTGGATAGAGTAGCATGGAGAGCTGCAGGACTGAAGGCCACAACAACAACAGGTTCAAATGTTTAAATGTGTATGAATTCCTAAGGGACCAAACTGCTCATCGGTCCCTAGACTTATGCACTACTTAAAGTGGCGTAAACTAAATTATGCTAAGAACAATACACACACACACACACACACACACAGACACACACACACACACACACACTCACACACATGTCCGAGGGAGGACTCGAAAGGACGGTGGGAGGGCTGCCATAGGGAGACAGATTGTGGTGTGCATGCAGGAAAAGGGAGAAACAATCAAACACAAGGTAACGGTGGGAATGGCATACTATTAAATAAATGTAGACTCCAAAATTATTTTCTGAAACTTCAAAGTCTCACCTTTCATCTAAAACATCATTTTTTTAAACTGATAGTTTAAACTTTTGTAAAAATAGTAGGAACTGAACCTTTAGAGTGCACCTAAAATTGATACCTGCTCCTAAAGTCAACAATTTTGGGACCTATAGTTGACATAATTCCCATATCACATTTTCTTTTATAAGTGACTAGAGCTCAAAACGCGGCGAATCCAATGTTAGAAGTTTTGACACGAGCCCACTCTTACCGCTTAAAAGAATTTTAATGACATTTTACTTTAATTGATAGTTTATAGTAATTTCGTCCCGCTGCCCACCAGAGGGGCGTTGGATGTATTTGTTAGATTTTATAAATGGTACTGTGAACAAATCCAGGTCAAATGTAGTTCTGACATAATTTTTCGCAAATAAAAAAGTAATTTTTGTTGGAAGCGTTTGGCAGTCAACTGAGAAATGTGGGTGAAATACGATACAAACATAGGATGGCAGACCGCTGATTTGAAATCCCGCCACGTTTTGCCAACAGTCACGTGGTTTATGTTGGAACCACACCAGCCCTATAGATTCTGCACAACAAGGCCAGTCTACTAGTATCTATGGTCGAAGGTTCCAACTCGCTGCACAACAGACGTCAACCGAGGAGCAACAGCAGTCAGCAAAGATAATACAACAGGGCTATATCGATAAGCTCTGCTGTTGCCTCTCACGGGCAGGCAAAGCAGCAACTCACTGACAACAGAAATTGAAACTAACATAACGATGTGGTAGTTAAAAAAGTACAGGATGTATGATAAGACATGGTGGGAACACGAGCCACGCTCGGCTCAATTGCCTCAACCTATAGTATCAGGGGTAGTTCTAGTCACCCTACCAGCTGGTCATTATTGACCCACCCTAAAGCATTAGGGGTAATGGTAGTCACCCTGTCACCTGCCCATCTTTGTCCCAACAATACTGAGCGCAGTTTTCAACCTATGGGGCAATATGTAATAATTTTGTTTTAAGCTGGTGATATATGGGGGAAAAGTTTCATGTAGTTTCCACGGTGCATCAACAAAACACTCAGTTGCAAGTTGGACCAGCAGGAGTACCATGTGCTTTGTAATGTAAAAGAATAAATCTATATGTATTTGGGTAAAAAGGCAGACCAATTTTGCTTTGTTTCATGTCTGGTAGAATAATTGAAAGAAAATTCGCACTTCGCACCAAAAGAGGCAAGTGAAGCACAACATGTGGATTATATGAGTAATGCAGTGTGCGTGTGTATTTTTTATTAGTTTTGTAGAGCAATTAAGTTACAACGGTTGCACCATATGTGGTTGTACTGAAAATATTTATAAAATTTGAAAAATAAAGCAAACAATTTTATTCTGGTACAAAGAGCGAATTTTCATTCGTGATTGGAGTTATTAGCTATAGTTGTATATTATGATAAACAAACTGTGTATGTTTTAAGATAAAATAACACTTTAAACACACAATCATAAGCATGGGTAATTGTACCGAAATGTCAGAAAATGTGACATCGGTCAATAAACATGATACTACAGGTGGATCCAAGATCAAAAGTAATGAAAGCAAAGTTACTGTATATTATTTGGCCAGTAACATTAACTAATTTTTCCTGATGCGTTATCTTCTTCACTCCAAAAACGTGCTTGATAAATTGGTTGTTATGCTACCGGTAGGATGGACAGTCAGATATTACTTCAGTGCCTGCTAAATATATTTTGTACGCTTATAGAACAATTTAGATGCAGCAATATTATTGAGGCACTTCATTTGATTGGCCATAATAATATTCCAGATGTCAAGTGGAAGTTACAAATTAACTGCACTCCTCCTCTAGATGAAAATTATAGAACAATATAATACAGGCAGCTTCTTTCTTTGTATCAAGTTTGCATATTATTGTAGCTGTGGTGAAGATTTGTGGTGGAGCAGAGTTTGGCTGGGGGATGTGTGAGAATATGCATGTAGTAAATATATTTTATATTAAACAATATATTAAAATATGTAACTCTTTAAGTAAATGAAAGCTTTGGCGGTCAGTAACACAAACAATGAATTCAAGAAACTCGTTGCAGTAGAAATAAAACGACGTTACGCTCAGCCAAAATTGGCATCGCTAATATACAGCAGAACTTATTGTCAAACCTATTCAGATATAAAGGGCAGTCAAGCAAAAACCTAACACCGTCACAGACCTTGTAATTGTTCAGTTCAACAATAATCACCACACTGGTTAAGACATTAAGACACTTATCCCACGGTGCAAAGAGATGATAAATTCCTGTTGAACAGAACACGGTCGCACGCTGAGGGGCCGACAACCGCACCTGCTCTTGCATTTTCTCATCTGACTGAAAGCAAGTGGGATACATATCTCTACACGTGTGGTGATTACATTTGAATAGAACTGTTCCACGATCTCGTGGCGATGGGTGATCCGTTTTCATCTGATTGCTCCCCATAACATTTTAATAAAATACAGGTCACCTTTATCGGCCCAGATGAGCTATATTGGGCTCCAACTAGAAATGGCAACCTGTTTTAATCAGAGAATAACATTACAAGTAGCTACACTCAACAAGGACAGCTACCGACTCAATGTAATAGACTCTAAGAAGAAACAAAGTGCGCCACAAAGGAATTCTCCGAACGAATCATAAATCAGTAGCGGAGATGCACATGTACAGACAAACAAATGATTACAGTTTCAGACAAATTAGAGCATTTATTCAAGAGAAAGAGCAATTGAACGAGACGGTAGTGTCTTAGTCCAGCTCTGATCCTCGTGTAAGCAGTTTTTCCGATTGATATTGATTTATAAAGTTACTGGGTGTTCTCCTAAGGGACATTGTGCCAAATTCTGCCCAACTACCGTGTTAGATGGCCAAAATCCCGAGATGGGAGAGCCCTGTCCATAATGCTTGAACGTTCTCAATTGCGGAGAGGTGCAATGACATTTCTGGACAAAGTAGGATTTGGCAAGCACGAAGATAACAAGTAGAAACTCGCCTTGGGCGAGTGGGAATTATCTTGCTGAAATAAAAGCAATAGATGGTCTTCCATGGAGAGCAACGAAACGGGACGTACAATATCATCATTGCACCGCTGTGCTTTAAGGGTGTCGAGGATGCGAAATGCCACTCTGTAACATCATGCCTTGTTGTCAAACAATACGGAGGGTGGCAATCAGGTTGGTATCCCACCGCTGTGTAGGGCGTCTTATTGACTGGAGCGGAATTGTCCTTAGCGATAGAGTATCGCTTCGAACTGAGTCTTGATGATCAGTGGAGACCTGTCTGGAGGCGCCCTAGACGTCAGTGAGATAGTAAAGTGATTGCCTTCGCGTTTGTCAGACCTTACCTTGGCTACCAAGGTTGCCAGATCTCTCCCCAATTGGGAATGTTTCGAGTACGATGGGCAAGACTCTCCAACCAACTCGGGATTTTAACGATCTATCGCATCTCTCGATGAATCTTCTGTCTCCTTCTCTTCTCGCGATCTTATATCTTAATTTGATGCTCATAGGTTTGAATGTTTTATGTATGTAAAAGACCACTTGAAATTTGCATTTAATCGTACACTAATGGTGCCACGTTGAGTCCGTGGAAAATTCTTCATAACACTTGCAGTGATCCTCAGGAATCTGCCTCAGTCTGCTTGCTTCTTAAAATCTTCTCTCCATCTAATATCACTCTGCGGATTGCTGTACATATTTGACATTAAGTGGAGGTATTCACCCATAAACTGTCGAAGTTTAACAGCCGTGAAGGCAATAACGACAGGAGAGCACTTATCTGCAGCTTCCACCGATTTATCTTTAGTTTCAGAGATATTTCTTAATCTATATGGGTCATGTCATTTGCAGCAGGCAGTTATTAATTGCGTGATTAATGTAACAAAAGAAGAGAGAAATTTCATTAAATCAGATTTTCAGTGGTCGGATATCACTAAAATTGACTGTATTAATTTACAGCGGAGAAAAAGTTCTTCGCCGGCAGGAGTGGCCGTGCGGTTCTAGGCGCTACAGCCTGGAGCCGAGCGACCGCTACTGTCGCAGGTTCGAATCCTGCCTCGGGCATGGATGTGTGTGATATCCTTAGGTTAGTTAGGTTTAATTACTTCTAAGTTCTAGGCGACTGATGACCTCAGAAGTTAAGTCGCATAGTGCTCAGAGCCATTTTGAGCCAAAAAGTTCTTCATAAGCTGACTTTTTATTTGCAGAACTCCCGTCTGGTGAATTCTGTGTACATGTGCGGGTGGCCAGGCGCTCCACAGAAGATGCAGAAGGCTCTCATAATTATTCTGCTGCGAGCTCAGAGGCCCCTTGGGGTCACTGCTGGAAAATTCTACCACGTTTCACGCAGGGCATTTGTGAGCGTGAGTATCATTCACAAGCTATGATGAAAACATTGTTTCAGTATTGCCTGTTCAAGTTGATAATGGTGTTACCCGCTTACTTATTCATCTCTCAGTATGCCACATTACTCTCAACCTGGCCGAAAATTTGACTGTCCAGGAAATTCATTTCGTCGTAATTCTAGAAATACCTAGGACGCATTGGTATCTTTTTCTGGAGAAAGCGGAAGAAGCGGGCGGTATCATGTCGGGAGAAGGAGGTAATGAGGCAATGTCTGATAGCACAGAGTCCTGGACGAGATCAGCTGCTGTGTTGTCTTGGACCAAACGCAACCCCTGGACAGCTTCTTGGTGCTCTCCTTCTTGATCGCTTTCCGTAATCTCGTCAGGCATATGACGACCTTAATTCATTAGCCTTTCTACACGTTTGACGATGCCCCCCAACTCTTCCCGACCCAAAGCTGTGCCAGCCTTCAGTTTTGTATCAATACTACGGTTTTCTACTAAGCTTGATCATATTCAGAGTACCGAGGTATCAGCTGAAATGATGCAAGTGTGTTGGGCGACACCAGATAACTTTACATTTAGCCGCCTAATCGCCTTGGATGAGAGTAACATTGCGTCCGTGAGAAAAAGAGAAACAGCACTAAACGGAAACATGGGGATCCATCGCTGCCTGAGTCGACGAAGACCTCAGTCATCACCGGGTAAGACGACGCTGTGGTTTATGTGACTGCCAAGATGTGGTGCTATCAGATTGTGCTCGTAACTGGCACTCCGTCACAGTACTGTGTTTCCGAAATCGCCTGACGAGCTTACGGAAAGCTATCAAGAAGGAGAGCACCAAGAAGCTGTCCAGGGGGTTGCGTTTGGTCCAAGACAACACAGCAGCTGATCTCGTCCAGGACTCTGTGCTATCAGACATTGCCTCATTACCTCCTTCTCCTGACATGATACCAACTGACTTCTTCCGCTTTCTCCAGAAAAAGATACCAATGCGTCCTAGGTATTTCTAGAATTACGACGAAATGAATTTCCTGGACAGTCAAATTTTCGGCCAAGTTGAGAGTAATGTGGCATACTGAGAGATGAATAAGTAAGCGGGTAAACCCTTATCAACTTTCATTATCGCTTATTGATTTTATTTTATTTTCTAACTAGCTCACAAACCAGGCATTACAGGGTATTCATTTTGTCAGTTTTTTAGGTTAGTGTTGTTTAACGTCCCGTCGACAACGAGGTCATTAGAGACGGAGCGCAAGCTCGGGTTAGGGAAGGATGGGGAAGGATATCGGCCGTGCCCTTTCAAAGGAACCATCCCGGCATTTGCCTGAAACGATTTAGGGAAATCACGGAAAACCTAAATCAGGATGGCTGGAGATGGGATTGAACCGTCGTCCTCCCGAATGCGAGTCCAGTGTGCTAACCACTGCGCCACCACGCTAGGTCAGTTTTTTTTTATTAGAAACGAAAATAAAACTGTTGGTAAAGCAATATCAAAAATATTTCATTTCCATATATTCCTAAAAACACCTTTGAAATTAACAAACAGTTCTGTACTTTGGGCGCATCTGATAAGCGTGTCTACAGTGCGATAATGCAAACGTCTCTGTGGCAATCCCTTTTCATTTCACTCTACACTGCGGTGATAAAGTCATGAGATAGCGATTGCACATACAGGTTGGTTCATTGATCGTGACCGGGTCAAATCTCTCACGAAATAAGCATCAAACGAAAAAACTACATAGGACGAAAATTTTATAGCTTGAAGGGGGAAACCAGATGACTGTATGGTTGACCCGCTAGATGGCGCTGCCATAGGTCAAACGGATATCAACTGCGTTTTTTCTTTTTCAAATAGGAACCCCCATTTTTTATTATATACTCGTGTAGTACGTAAAGAAATATTAATGTTTTACTTGGACCACTTTTTTTGCTTTGTGACAGATGGCACTGTAATAGTCACAAACATATGGCTTACAATTTTAGACGAACAGTTGGTAACAGGGAGGTTAAAATACAGAACGTAAGTACGTTTGAACATTTTATTTCGGTTGTTCCAATGTGGTACATGTACCTTTGTGAACTAATCATTTCTGAGAACGCATGCGGTTACAGCTTGATTACCTGTAAATACCACATTAATGCAATAAATGCTGAAAATGATGTCCGTCAACCTCAATGCATTTGGCAATACGTGTAACGACATTCCTCTCAACAGCGAGTTGTTCGCTTTCCTTAATGTTCGCACGTGCATTGACAAAGCGCTGACGCATGTTGTCAGGTGTTGTCGGTGGATCACGATAGCAAATATCCTTCGACTTTCCCCACAGAAATAAATCCTGGGATGTCAGATCCGGTGAACGTGCGGGCCATGGTATGGTGCTTAGACGGCCAATCCACCTGTCATAACATATGCTATTCAATACCGCTTCAACCGCACGCGAGGTATGTGCCGGCCATCCATCATGTTGGAAGTACATCGCCATTCTGTCATGCAGTGAAACATCTTGTACTAACATCGGTAGAAAGTTACGTAGGAAATCAGCATACATTGCACCATTTAGATTGCCATCGACAAAATGTGGGCCAATTATCCTTCCTCCCATAATGCCGCACCATACATTAACCCGCCAAGGTCGCTCCTGTTCCACTTGTCGCAGCCATCGTGGATTTTCCGTTGCCCGGTTTACGTTACCGCTGTTGGTGAATGACGTTCGTCGCTAAATTAAACGTGTGCAAAAAATCTGTCATCGTCCTGTAATTTCTCTTGTGCCCAGTGGCAGAACTGTACACGACGTTCAAAGTCGTCACCATGAAATTGCTGGTGCACAGAAATATGGTACGGGTGCAATCGAGGTTGATGTAGCATTCTCAACACCGACGTTTTTGAGATTCTCGATACTCGCGCAGTTTGTCTGCTACTGATGTGCGAATTAGCCGCGAAAGCAGCTAAAACACCTACTTGGGCATTATCATTTGTTGCAGGTCGTGGTTGACGTGGCTGAACGCTTCCTGTTTCCTTAAACAACGTAACTATCCGGCGAACGGTCCGGACACTTGGATGATGTCGTCCAGGATACCGAGCAGCATACATTAGCACACGCCCGTTGGGCATTTTAATCACAATAGCCATACATTAACACGATATCGACCTTTTCCGCAATTGGCAAACGGTCCGTTTTAACACAGGTAATGTATCACGAAACAAATACCGTCCGCACTGGTGGAATGTTACGTGATACCACGTACTTATACGTTTGTGACTATTACAGCGCCATCTTTCACAAAGCGAAAAAAGTGGTCCAACTAAAACATTTATATTTCTTTACGTACTACACGAAAATGTAATAAAAATGGTGGCTCCTAATTTAAAAAAAAAAACGTTGTTGATATCCGTTTGACCTATGGCAGCTCCATCTAGAGGGCCAACCATAGCGCCATCTGGTTTCCTCCTTCAAGCTAGAAAGCTAGACGAGTATCGTTGCTTGCAATTTTTTCGTTTGATGCTTATTTCGTGAGACATTTGGCCCGGTCACGATCAATGGACCACACTGTACACACATGGCGGTAGTATCGGTTACACAAGGTATAAAAGGGCAGTGAATTGGCGGTGCTATTATTTTGATTAATGTGAATAGGTTTCCGATGTGATTATGGCGGCACGACGGGAGATAACAGATTTTGAAAATGGAATGGTAGTTAGAGCTAGATGCGTGGGAAATTCCATTTCGGAACTACTTAGGGAACTCAATATTCCGAGATCCACAACGTCAAAAGTGTAGTGAGAATAACGAATTTCAGGCTTTACCTCTCGCAACGGAGAACACAGTGGCCGACTGCTTTCACTTCAGGACCCAGAGAAACGACGTTTGCGTAGAGCTGTCAGCTCTAACAGACAAGCAACACTGCGTGAAATAACCACAGAAATCAATGCTGACCTACGACGAATGTATTCCTTAGGACAGTGCGGATGAATTTGGCATTAATGGTCTATGGCAGCAGACGACCGACGTGAGTGTCTTTGCTGACAGCAAGACGTCGCCTACAGCGCCTGCCGTGGGCTCGTGAGCGTATCGGTTGGACGCTAAACCACTGGAAAACGGTGCCCTGGTTCGATGGGTCTCGATTTCAGTTGTGTAAGAGCTGATGGTAGCTTTCGAGTGTGGCGCGGACCACACGAAGCCATGGACCCAAATGTCAACAAAACACTGTGCAAGCTGATGTTGATTCCAAAGTGGTATGGACTGTATTTACGTGGGATGAACGGGATACTCTGGTCAAATTGAACAGATCATTGACGGTAAACGTTTCTGTTCGGCTTCCCGGAGACCATTTACAGCCATTCATGGACTTCATGCTCCCGAAAATCGGTGCACCATGTCATCGTGTCACAATTGCCAGGTGGCCAAGCGGTTAAAGGCGCTACAGTCTGGAACCGCGCGACCGCTATGGGCGCAGGTTCGAATCCTGCCGCGGGCATGGATGTGTGTGATGTCCTTAGGTTAGTTAGGTTTAAGTAGTTCTAAGTCCTAGGGGACTGATGACCTTAGAAGTTAAGTCCCATAGTGCTCAGAGCCATTTGAACCATTGAACCACAATTACCCGCGGTTCGTTTGAAAAACATTCTGCACACTTCCAACAAATGATCCCGCCACTCAGATCGCGCGACATGAATCCCACAGAACATTTATGGGACATAATCGAGAGATTAGTACATGCACAAAATCCGTCACCGGCAACGCTACCTCTATAGTGGGTGGGTGAGGGTGGGGGGGGGGGGGGGGTTTGTTTCAGTGTTTCTGCAGGAGACTTGCAACGACGTTTTGAGTCCATGCCACGTCGAGTTGCTGCACTACGCTGGGGGAAAGAAGGTTCGACATGATATTAGGAGGTGTCCAATGACTTTCGTCACCTCAGTATTATCGGAAATTACTTTTAACACATGCCCTACATGAAATAGAAAATGCTTTACAAATGCTTTCGAAACAGTTTTCGCAGTAGCTTTGCGTAACGGAGTGAAGGTAACAAATTTTGAAGTGAGTTCAACAGCGACTAAAATGTAGCAAAAACCTCTATTAGTTCTCGGAATCGGACCAAAAATGTCTACAGCGGCCATATGTCTTAATTTAACAGGTATAAGGGGATATAACGGAGGAATGTGTGAACTGGTGTCTGACTTAGCTTTCTGGCAAATTTTACATGACGCTAAAACTCGTCGTATACGTTTCTCCATGTTGTTAAAATAACAGTTCAGTTTCAGTATAAGAAAACATTTTCTTGCTCCGTAATGTGCATAACTTAAATGAGTATACCAGATTAATTTGTTAACAAGTTCATCAGGAATGCATAATAACCAATTGTTGCTGTCAGGATGAGAACGGCGAAACAGAATGTCATTGCGTACAGTGTAATGGTGTCTAATCGTAACATTATTCTTATCTTGCCAAAGGTGTTTAATTTCTTTCCACACGTTGTCTTTATTTTGCTCTTTTGCTATGTCCTGTAATGACGATGAAATAAAATTTTCAAATGCAACTTGCTGGATGTACATGACGCTGAAATTTGCTTTGCAGAAGTTGGTTGCGACGTCTTGCTGATTGTTGCTGAGAGAACGAGATAGTGCGTCTGCTACAACATTTTGTGTGCCGGGAATGTGAACTATTGTAAAATTAAATTCCTGTAAATAAAGCTTCCATCTGCTTAATCTGTCGTGAGTGAATTTAGCTGAAAGTAAAAATTGTATCGCTCTGTGATCTGTGTAGACGGTGGTATGTGTGCCATAAAGAAAATGCCTAAATCTCGTGAAAGCCCAAACAACACATAATGTTTCAAGTTCAGTAACGGAATAATTTCGTTCAGCAGGTGACAAAATGCGGCTTGCAAATGCGATGTTTTTAATTACTGTAGAACCATCTTCTTCAATTTCCTGAAAAATGTGTACGCCTAAAGCGGTGTTGGAACTGTCGGTGGCAATGGAAAAATTTCTAGTAAGATCTGGGTGCGATAAAAGTGGAGCATTCAACAAGGCTTCTCTCAGGTTCACAAATTCAGAGTGTGCTTGCTTATCCCAAGACCAAATAGTGTTTTTACCTGTTAATTGGCATAATCTAGGTGTGTCTAAAGCAGAGTGGTGAATAAATTTACGAAAAAAGTTAATTAAACCCAAAAAGCTGCGTAATTGCTTCTTCGTTGTAGGAACAGTAATGTCACGTAGAGCTTGAAGTTTTTCCGGAACAGGCGCAATGCCTTCTGCTGAAATTACGTGTCCAAGAAATTTTATAGAAGTTTTACCAAAGTGCGATTTACTAAGATTAACTGTAAGTCCTTGCGCATGAAAAGTTTGCAACAGTCGTTCTAGAATCATATTGTGTTCAGACCAGGTAGCTTCTGCAATAAGAATGTCGTCTACGTACGTCGTGATTCTGTCTTTAAGTTCTGTCGGAAGTATTGTGTTCAAATCGCGAATAAAAGCTGCAGATGAAATAGTTAAACCGAACGGTAATTTACAAAATTGATAACAGTCACCATAACAGAGAAAAGCTGTATACTTTCTGCAATTCGGATGAAGTTGAATTTGCCAAAATCCCGATTTCAAATCTAATGTAGAATAAATAGCAGTACCGTGAAATTTCTGTAACAGTTCCTCTAATGTCTGTGGTCGATCTGTTTCATTAATAATTATGTCATTAATGTGACGTGAATCAAGTACAAGGCGAAGTGAGCCATCTTTTTTCTTAACAATATGCAGCGGGTTTATGTACGGACTAACTGCTGGTTCAATAATTCCTTGGTCAAGCGTATCCTGCAATTCCTTTTTAACTTGTTCTCTATGGATATATGGAATGGGATAATGTTTAGCTTTAAATGTATCATGCTGTTTGACTTGAAATTCATACATAAAACCGGACATAGTACCAGGAATTTTGTCAAAAACTGGAGCTTGCTGTAAAAGAATTTTGTGTAGTTGCGTGCGTTCGTCGTCTGTATTTGCACTGCTTTGTTTAACTTTATCAGAAATCATCTGCATTACGTCGTAGTCAGCTTCGTCTGGAGTGCTATAGTTATATACGTACGTATCTGTGAACAGTGTGGAATTACAGTCTATGTTACGCGTTACGGAAATGACCTCTGTACGATTAATTGTTTGTTCTTCCGCAGATAGTGAGTGCTGAAATTCTAAAGCCAATTGTACATCTTCATCCTTTAGCATTAAATAGGAATTCTGAAAATCAACCACTGCGTCGAGTTGTACGAGAAAATTGGTACCTAAAATAACGTCTGTTGTTAATAAAGGAACAATCCAAAAATTTGAGTGAAATGTGTGACCTGCAATACAAAATGATAAATGTGTCTGTAATTTAACGTCTACTCCTTTTTTCGATACTGCTCCTTTCACTTTCGTTTTGCCTAGTGGTAATGTAGGATAGGTATTCTCTCTGTTACACTCGTTGAAAGTCTCCTCATTTATTACTGACATAGGTGAGCCAGATTCGATTACTGCTGAGAATTTCGATGAACCAATTTTAATTTCGATGACAGGGTGTGAAATAGTTTTTTGAACAACTGGTCTTTCCTGTAAAAGAGTGTCTCGGATATCGTCAAAAGTAATTACATTTTCGTGAACAACATTCTGCGTGTTAAAAGAAGTGCTTGTGTTACTGGAAGATGCGGCCTGTACAGTATCTAGTCAGATTCTATCTGACGTGTTATTATTGTCAGGACGATTCTGTGGCATTTCTACTATTTGATCTGTTCTATTACTTCTTACAGACGTATTACGCTCTGGAAGAAATCTACTGTCGGGTTCATTCATGAGAATATGTTCTTGTGGATAATTTTGCTGCTGATATGACCGACTGTTAGATGTACGCTGAAAACTGCCCTCATCATTTTTACGTCTGTCGTGATAGTCATTCCTATACGGTGCATTGCGATAGGAATTGTAATACTGTCTTCTCTGTACATAGTTATTTCCTTGCTGCCGTGCGTTACTATTTGTTGTATCAGGGACTGTACGCGCACGCGGCGAAACATTAAAGCTTGGCTGACCTTGTGCATAACATTGTTGGTTAGGTACGCTAACCGACTGGTTTTGATGTTGTTGCGGAGAAAAACGTCTATTGTTACCAAAATGTGATTCCTGTTGCTCAAAATTTTGACGATATTGATAATTAGAATTTTGTCTGTTATTAAAGTTTTGGTGGTTATCGGTCCTAAAGCGTCTGTTACCTCTCCTATTGAAATTACGTGTCTGATCATAATTGCTGTATGTTTGTTGACCTTGGTTGTTATACGAAAAAATTTTTATTTACGAAAGAAAAATCTGATTGCTGCACTTCTAAAAGCTGCAATAGATCTCTGAATGCTGAAATGTTTTCCTTCTGCTGACCCGTTAGAAGTGACACTCTTAATGACCTTGGTAATTTAGAAATGCATAATTGTATGAGTGCAGATTCACTATAAGGTTCACTTAAATACTGGTTTTGTTGCACCATGTGCTCAAAAAATTGCGTCACACTGGGAAAATTTGTGTTCTCATAATTTGGTAAACTAATTAACTGATCTTTAATTCCGCACTGTGTCGTCTTCGACCAATACGCTGACAGAAAAGCATTCTGAAATTCTTCTACTGAATAACATTGCCTCGCGATCGGTCTCATACGAGTTGCCGGCTCGCCTTCCAAAAAACTGCAAATAAATTGAAGTTTATGCGTAACGGGCCAAGTCGGTGGAAAAGCTAAGCTAAATTGTTGTATCCACTCCAGGGGGTGAATCTGTGTTCTACCGTTCTTAAATACTTTAAATTTTCTCACTGACAGAAAATGCTTGTAACCAAAATTATCGTCTCTGTATGATGGAGCAGGTTCTGGATTGTAAGAGAATCTGTTGAACTGTGGTTGTTCGGAATCTAAGTCCCGTACTCTCTGTAGATCACTCAAATTATACGCACTGCGTGAATCTGACAAATGTTCGCTAAGTGGCGTCTGCTGTGGTTTGTTATTAGCTGAAATATTTTTTATCTCTGCTACCTCTTGCTGTAAACTCGACAATTTTCTATGCAATGTGTTATTAGATGAATCGATTTCATTGATTGTCTGTTGTAGATTTTGGAATTCAGGTGTTTGGTTAAATGAAACCGGTGAAGTATCGTCTGATTTGCTGTCATTATTACTTTCAATAGCGTCAATACGACTGGCCAATTCATCACATTTTTCAGACAGTATTTTTACCTGATCATCGCTTTTAATGTCAGAAGTATTAATCTGTTTTTGTAATCTACGTGTGGTTTCGTTTAATTTTTTAACGTCAGCTTTGATGACATCGCAATCCTGTGTTATTTCTAATTGTTCAAATCTGTCTGTCACTGTCTGAATATCTACTGTGTGTGTATCTGTTTTTGATTTAAGATCAGAAATTTCATCACGTAATTCCGCGTTCGACTGTTCGATGGTATTAATTTTGTCGGACACTGTAGCAATATTGTTGTCTACGTATGTTTTTGCTTTCGCAAACATTTTACGTTTGTCTTCCTGTCTCTGAGCAGCGATTGTTTCCATTACTTGACGTTTTACTTTATTTTGATCCTGTATAAATTTACGGAAACGTGTATTACTGTTTTCTATGTGAAGATTAAAACGTTCGTCAATCTGAGTGTTCTGTTGGTCGAATTTCGCGTCAATCTTTTCATCCATTGTGCGCGAAAGTTCTGCTGTCATTGCTTTAAACTCGTCGCGTAACTGTGTAGTCTTTTCAGAGCATTGTTTAGCGACTCCGCTAATTTCGTCTCTAAGTGTTTCTGTTGCAGCTATTTGCATTTCCCTTAATTCTTGCGCAACAGATCTAATCTCTTCGCTACTTTTTCTTGAACAAGCCTCAACTTCCTCGCGAAACTGTTCCTTAGTATCATGACACTGCGCGGCAACGGCTTTAATCTGTTCACTAAGCTGTCTCGAATTGTTGTCTAATTTTTCACTAAGTTTGTCTTGTTTTTCATTCTGTTGTTTGGAATTGCTGTCTAATTTTTCATTAAATTGTTTACCCTGTTGTAGCAATATTGCCATAATTTGTTCCAAGGTAACACTACCTGCTCTATTCTCTGTGTTGTATGATTGCGTATCTGCAATTGTCACGTTTTGTGCGACCATTTGGCCATTCTGTAATTTACAAAAAGGTTTGCCAGTCGAATGTACACTGTCGGTCACTATTTCGGAATTATATGGATCCGTCGTACTTTCAGTACACAGTCCATTTTCATTAGAGAAATTTGTCTGTACATTATTTGAATTTTCCAAACCGTGTGTATTAAGCTGGGCAGCGCTCATTACAATAGAGCCCCCGCGTCATCAATTGTCGTCAAATTAATAGAGGAGACAACTGAGTTCGTTTGCTCATCAGTAGGATGATTGTCAGTAAACGGTGGATTGTCATTATTACACTGCGCGTCACAAAAACTATCGGTGAAGTTCCTTAAGTCGGTAATTTCATTCATAATACCTCGCGATACACTATTCACAGTCTTTCGCGGCATTTTTACTATAGTCACAATTATTCACACATGAAATAAGCACAATGCAAAAAGCAACTAACAAAAATACAACAGAGCAACGAATTGCCGATGATCTGAGGAAAGAAAGTCACAAAATTAGTAAAAGCGTTGCGCCAAATGCTAATTATATTAAAGCAAATAAGAGCAGATTTCTGACTACTTTTCAGAAGATTCTCAACGAAATACGATCCTGGACCGGATGTCGCCAAGTGTAACCTCCCCCACAAAAATGTAAATGAAAATATTTTAAATGTCAGTGGACATAGTGCCAAGTGTAACCTCCCCAAAAAAAATGAAAGTCAATTTAATAAGAAATGAAATCTCATTGACAATGAAAACGCAAATAGACCGAAATGTCGATCTTTAGGCCCTGATTAAACTCAAATTTTTACCTCAGTAATACTGCATCTGCTCTTATTTTTCGCCATAGCTTGGAGGAAATGCATCGCAAATATACATTTTTTTTTTAATTTAAGTAAAACTTGTCTTTAAGGAAATGCAAGGAAAATATCATTTCAAAAAAGGGATTCTTTGTTAAAAATTGTTGGTTTCAAAACGAAATTATTATTAGGGCGATTCTTGAACAAATTAATTACACTTAAGATCCATTACAATACATTATTAGCTGAGCGCAAAGCTGCTTCATTACCTTATTTAACAATATACCTCGTCCTGAATCTCGACCAGAGTTCCATGTCGGCGCCCGCCGACTAGTGACACACAACTGCTAACTCGCAACAGCAATTACCGACTCCCGCGACTCGCTACGTACCACTACTGCCTCGCAACGGAACTGAACTCTCGCGCGGTCAAGCGCAGACTAGCAACGATAAGTGACTCTCTGGTCAGAGATTCTCTCATGGCTCGCCATCGCTGTTAATGTATACCCTGCATACATACGTGTTTCAAGCTGTCTGCACTATACTGGTGCGTTAATAAAAAAGATTACATGCATTTAACAAAATGCAATATGCGACGTTTTATCGTGCATCTCAGTGTTTACGTCATACGTCTTGAGCTTTCTGTCGTACAATAATTATGTGGCGGCACATTCAGCGGCATATGTGGATACTGTATACGAAATGAGTTACGAATCGAGTTAGTAGCAAAGACTTAATAAATTTAAACATCATGCATGAGTTGACAGATTCTCACTTTTCTCACTGTTTATGAGGCCGTATTTCCTGAACTGCGATAGATGGATGGTTCTTACCAACAGCAGTTTTTGCCCAGCAGGAAGGGATGCGTGTACGTAGTCTGGTCGAAACCGATACAGTGGTTTAGGAGGAGACGAGGAACATACACACATACACATACACACACATATCGTCATTGTTATATGTATGTATTTACAACTTTATCACTATCCCTTGTACAGACGTTGTATTTTTGTTTTTAATTAAAATGCTATATTATTGGAAACGTTAGTTATTTGGTGTGTGAGCGTGGGTGACCCCCTGTAAGGTGCATCTAAGGTCATCTCACCTTTTATACCCATACACGCACAGTTAAAAAGGAAACAGCAGAAAGCCATTAGCAAGGCGAACATTCGTGCCGTGTCTGATTTCCGTTAAGGGGAGCATGTATTGAGGTTTCCTGCAGGACTACCAGCGTCGAATTGAGAGTCACGTAGGCCTCAAACCTGCCGGTCAGTTCGATTTCCATTAAGAAAAGGAAGGTTAGGATTTAACGTCCCGTTGACATAGTGGTCATTAGAGACGGAGCATAAACTTGTATGGTGTCAAGGATGCGGTAGAAAATCAACCTTGCCCTTTCAAATGAATCATCCAGGCATTTGCAAGAAGCGATTTAGGGAAATCACGGAAAACCTAAATCTCCATGGCCGGACACGTGTTTGAATCGTCGTCCTACCGAACTCGAGTCCAGTGTGCTAACCACTACGCCAGCTCGCTCGGTACCTTCCAGTCAACATTTTCCTCATTTTAGACAGAGCATAACGTCGCGCTGGACAAGGATGAGGCAAGGGATAGGCTCTAGTAGTTTTACAGCAACCATCCCAGTATTTGTCAGAAGTGATGTAAGAGAAACTACGGAAAGGTAAAATTAGGACGGCCGCACAGGGATCTGTATCCACTCGTTGAACTTCCATGTTCTTTTCGCATATTCGACGAAAGTGGGTGGAAACTAATCGTCAGTACTTAATGTTTCATATTAAGTGTGCAAAGTACCTTGGTTTAATATATCCATGGAGAAGAAATAAAAACTTTGAGGTTCGCCGATGACATTGTAATTCTGTCAGAGACAGCAAAGGACTTGGAAGAGCAGTTGAACGGAATGGACAGTGTCACGAAAGGAGAATATAAGATGAACATCAACAAAAGCAAAACGAGGATAATGGAATGTAGTCGAATGAAGTCGGGTGATGCTGAGGGAATTAGATTAGGAAATGAGACACTTAAAGTAGTAAAGGAGTTTTGCTATTTGGGGAGCAAAATAACTGATGATGGCCGAAGTAGAGGGGATATCAAATGTAGACAGGCAATGGCAAGGAAAGCGTTTCTGAAGAAGAGAAATTTGTTAACATCGAGTATAGATTTAAAAGTCAGGAAGTCGTTTCTGAAAGTATTTGTATGGAGTGTAGCCATGTATGGAAGTGAAACATGGGCGATAAATAGTTTGGACAAGAAGAGAATAGAAACTTTTCAAATGTGGTGCTACAGAAGAATGCTAATGAATAGGTGGGTAGATTACATAACTAATGAGGAGGTATTGAATAGGATTGGGGAGAAGAGAAATTTGTGGCACAACTTGACTAGAAGAAGGGATCGGTTGGTAGGACATGTTCTGAGGCATCAAGGGATCACCAATTTAGTATTGGAGGGCAGCGTCGAGGGTAAAAATCGTAGAGGGAGACCAAGAGATGAATACACTAAACAGATTCAGAAGGATGTAGGTTGCAGTAGGTACTGGGAGATGAAGAAGCTTGCACACGATAGAGTAGCATGGAGAACTGCATCAAACCAGTCTCAGGACTGAAGACCACAACAACAACAACACACATTAATAGTCCTAAGAGATTTCTGCTTCTTTTTACTACTTGCTCGATTTACAGATTGAATAATATGTCACTAACGTCTCAACCACTCCCTGCCTGTCATGTTCGTCGACTCTTAAACAAGTCTGATTTTCGTACAAGATGTAAATAAACTGCACTCTCTTTGGATCATCCTCACTGCCTTCAGAAATTCATAGAATTAATTCCAGTCGCCATTGTCAGAAGCTTTCTCTAAACTGAAAAATGCTAAAAACGCAAATTTTCCTTCCTGCAGCGTATTTTCGAGGATACGTGGTAGGATCAGGATTTCCTAGAGCGTTACTACATTACTACGGAAACCAAACCGATCTTATCGACGGTAGGCTTCTACTGGTTTTTCCATTTTCCTTCAAACAATTAGAGTCAGTATTTTGCAGCCGTGATTAGTTAAACTAAAAGTTCGATAATATTCACAACTGTCAGCACCTGATTTCTTCAAAATTTGTGTTATTACATATTTCTACAACTCAGAGTGGATTAGTTTTGTCATGGATGCCTCCCCGAAGGATATTGGTAGTTCTGATAGACTGTCATCTACTGATAGACTTAAGTCTTTTAGTGCTTTGCAAAATTCTTTTCGCAGTATCATACCTCTCTTCTTATCTTCACCTGCTGTACGCTCCCTTCCGTTTCTATAATATTCCTTCAAATTCAATTCCCTTGCATACCTCCTCTGTCAATTCCTTCCAAATTTCTTTTCTGTGTTTTCACTTCCGTGATAGTTCACATCCATCGGTGAACAACAGTTCATATAAAGGACTTCAGTCTCTCAGATTTATCATTTTCAATACAGCGAGAACATCTCAGACGAAGATTTTACAAATCCTTGCGATTAACTGCTTTTTATATAACAACAGACGACTTTACCATATCTTTAGATTATACATAAGGTTTTCACATCAATTTTTTCTCATTAGTTAAGATGTATTGAAGTATCTCATTTGACGATACTAACATATATTACCTAGCTTACAAGAGAGAAGTACATCGAGACTTTCAGAAATCTCATAACTAAATGTAATTCCTTGACTAAATTGCTAGCGTTCCAGTTTCTGATCGACTGTATTGTTATATCTCGGTAGCTACGTATTTTGTGCACTGCTCTGTTCCAGTGATCATATTATCCAAACTGTATTAAACCTTTCCGACACTGAGCTCAATTCTGCAACTCATAGGTTTGAAACCGATCATTTGTTTTCGATAAAAGTTCTTCCACATTTTAGAAGCTCTAATACAGTCGTATTTTTATTCACTTCATATCCTTTCACTAGCATTTTACAGCAGAGATCTAAAATGCCCAAAAGTATATTACTTTAATGCTTTACCTATTAGAATTAACATTTATTGTATACTTTGTCATACGTCACTCTCTTACACTGGAATAGCTCTGAACACCTGTACATATCGCAGTTTTAAAAGCTTCATTTTGTTTTCTCTTCGTATAATTTGTTCTTAACTACTACATGCTTATTCGTTTCCCTTTTTATTTACTAACTTGAAAACTGTTCACAGAGTTAGTCTTTGCAAGTTTGTCTTAGAAACTTAGATCCCCCTCTCATCACATTATGAATTGTTTTGAATGAAAATCTAATTCTAATAAAGATGGAGACTGTTTAACAATCACACGTGTATTCAGTCTCCTTTGTTGTTCATTTGTTTTGTTTCTTGTTTCAAGTGATTTAGATACAAACAAGACATACATTGCTTCTACTTCTTCATCATCTGTCTGCGTTATTGACATGTTGGATGGCTTTATTTTGTACTCATAAGATACTGTTCTGGCTTTGGAATGAAGTTTCTTAGGAACCATATGAGTCGTAATGAAAGTAACGCAGTATTCATCAATTACAGTTATAGTTCTCGTTACCTTCCATTCAACTCTAAATATGTTGCCATTATCAGCCCATCTCTCTGCTCATCTTACTCGCCTCTCTGTTCAGTAATTTTTCAGATGGCTTACATAACATTGAATCTTTTACGCCTAACCTTTTTTAAAGGGGTCATGAATTGCCATTAATACAATATAGTATATCTTCTTTCTCCACATATATCTGACGTAATGTAGCGTTTCTCCTAGCTTCCTATACACTGATATTACTAACTTTAGGTGTGGATAAATAAAGAAGCTGACCTTGCGTCCTATCACTCTTGTGTCTTCCCATGTTTGCAAATTTCTTTCCTGAAGTTAGGAGGCGGAATGTTCACCCTAAATTTACAAACCGGAACAAAATTTTTCTTTTATTCGTAATGTAAGTATCGCAGTATAACTTTAACATCGAAATATATTCCATACGTTACTTCAACTAATTTCTTTCCAAGCACAGGTAGTCTTCGCGTCACTTCAACTGACTTCCTTTCCAAGCACAGGTAGTTTCCAAAAAAAGGAAACTAAACAAATTTCTAATCCATAAATATTTGATTATATTTATTACTGAACATTTTCCCTGTTCTCACACTTCTCTGAAGAAATGGGGATTAAAGAGAGTCCTTTTATTGTACAGAAATGGACATAAAATAGATTCATATACGTCAGAGTAATATCTGTGTCTGTCGATATGAACTAAAGTGGTAGGTAGAAACATACTTTCCTATTGCTATTGTTTACAGTTAACTAATAGCATTACAACATTGTTTCGCTGTGGACATCAGTCAGAAGATCGGTTTGTTGCAGCTCTGTTTATCCCGTATAAAGCCTCTTTCATTCTGAATATGTGCTGCAACCTACATTCTTTTTAGCCTGGTTGCTGTATTCACACTTTGGTCTTTCTCTACAGTTTTCACACCCATACGTCCCTCAACTACCAAAACTGGCGACACCATGATACCTCATGATGTGTTCCATCAACTGTTAAACCAAGATAGATAAATTTCATCATCGAAGTCTTACGCCACAACGCTTAAAGTCAGACGGTAACTAGACGATATAAAACACTAAAAAGGAAATTATTGCAGCTGAGCTTTTTTCATATCATATTGTTAACAATAAGTTCGAGGGAAATAGTACAAATATTATTTAACCACCGCACATAGCCATTACCTAATTTATGATTCTTTTTGTCGTTATATTGTACATTCGTTGGTGACTCTGAATCTTCTTGTTTCAGCTGTTGAAGGCGTCCTACTCTTACTACGCACTGCTCAACCAGATGAACAAATGAAGTCTGCGACACTGCGAGTACACACGTAGCACACATTTTTATGCCCTTATTTGGTTATTTTGATCGGATATTTTGTTTCAAAATAAAGTATTTAATGAAATTATGGTAATCAAGGCATACATAGTCGTGTTCGTTTCAGCGTAACGCCATTGTAATTAGGCACAAGCAATGAAGTTACGTATATATTGCTTTTAAAGAAATGCCTTACACGTCATTGTTAGTACAGGGAGTATTTCAAAATCCATATATGGATTTTAATGCTCTGTAGTCTTCATTACATTCAACTTACACTTATAAATAATACATCAAATGAAACAGTAACTGAAACATTTTTCTTACAAATGTCCGGTGTGAACCATTCCTCACATGTCGGGCATGCTAGTTATTCACACACCTGGAGGAATGGTTGCAACAATGCTGCTTCTAATGTCTGGTAGGTTAGCTGGTAGTGGGCCCACATATAGATGGACCTTTATGAATACCGAAAGGTAAAAATCGCGTTAAGTCAAACCGTGTGTGAATGTGGAGGTAATGCAAAACAAGCTCTGACATTCGGCCCCTTACACCCAATCCAGCTTTAGGGTACAACATCATTTAACCAATCTCGCACTGAGTCATGTCAGTGAGGTGGCGTACCATCTTGCTGCCAAATATATGGTTCAGTTTCTTCCAACTGAGGAAAGACCCGTAGTTCTAGAGCACCTACATAAGGAACATCAGCTACAGTTGCTTCACCATAAAAAAAATGAAAATAAACATTCCGCCGGGATATGACGAAAAATATAAAATTTAGGCGAGTGTCGTAGTAACTATACCATCTCGTGGAGATCTGTTGATCGCCATTAGGGTACATCATGTGTGTTCACATTTCTACTTAGGTGAAATGTCGATTCATCACTGAAGCCGACACAATCCAAAAAATCTTCATCGTCATGCAGCAACATTTAGTCTGCAAAATTGGCATGGAAACAGCTGTCTGTAAGCTTTAGAGCTTGTAATGGCTGTCAGAACTAAGGACAGAGTTATAAGCGCCCCCTTAAATATCTCTCAGAGACGTCACTGGAGTTACTAATTCACGACCAACCTCCCAAACTGATTTCTTGGCATTACGCGTGAAAGCCACACGCTCTTCAGTCACTCTTGGACGTTCTGTACACTTCTCTTTGCGCACAGGTAAAAAAATAAAACTGCTTTGCTCTTTCAATTGATACATTATTTACAATTGTAAGTTAAATATAATGAATGATACAAAGCCTTAAAACTCTTGCATTCCTTTTTGAAAGACCTTGTGTATTTGAATATAATCTGTAGACATTATAAAAAAATCTTTGATGTAATAATGAACTAATAAAACAATGAAGGACAGTGAAAATATTTTCTGTCGTTAAATTTAAACTTTCAGCTACAGACTGCTGTCATTTCGCTTCAAAGCGCGCTGTTCACTCCCAGTGGTAAGTTGCTGAACTAGAGACACTCATACCATTATACGATTCTCCTCAATAATATCACGCATGTTCATCAGCTTGCCATCTGCTCCTCAAATAACTTCAGCTTCATTTCACATGTAATAGCGCAAAAATGCTCTCCAAAATGGATAACTTAAGCAGTTTACTATTTCGAAATGCATCTTGTTGCTCTAATTTTCAGTCTGAAGATGATATATGGACCAAGTAAAAATGAGCAGTCACAGTATAAAATATATAGTACGTAAGCCATATGTTTTCTCATTACGCCCATGTAACATATCTGCATCACCAATTATCAATAATATATGAACACACCTAGAGGACTTCTTACAGGAACGACATAACTCTTGATTGCCCCTGCAACATCCCTGCAAGTATATTTGATTACTGATAACATAATTCAGGTCTATTAATTTCTTCAATTTGTTTCTGGGAGATGAAGTTATCTGATTTTGTACAATTTTGTAATTGGTTTATTACTTCTTGAAACATTTGCAGTTACATGGTTCGTTCACCAGTGAGCATAGAATGTTTGTGTGGATAAGGTTCACACTGCTTCGTTACCTTCCTGAAACACTATCCAAGAAATATGTTTGCATTTCATAGCTTTTGATACTGGTGATGCGAACAATTTTTAAACTTTGGATGAATAACAGCGACCTTTCATGAATACATTGTTAATTTTGGTTTACATTCTGCGTAATCTTTAGATACACATTGATTTTCTTTAGAAAACATTATTTGGTGCAAGTAAAATTAAGTATTTTTCTTTTTCAATTTTGAGATCCTACATGTCTAATGCACAACGAGAGCCTTTTAGACCGCTTAGTGAACAAAATTAGTTTATCTTCTGTCTGAATATCAAATTGATGTGTAGATTACTGACAACAATTAACAGTTCGACACACATCCAGTACTGAAAAGTCAGATGTAGCGCCAAAAGTTGCAGCTGAGTACTCTTTTGGAAGGTAAGTATATTTCTTTATGCTAGAAATATTTCAGGTGGGCATAGGTTTTGTATCATGAACAGAATAATTTTGCAAGATACATTATCCTTTATTTACAGCATGAATTCCACATTACCTGTCAGGAGAAAAGTAAATTATTTGAAGTTACAAATGGTCAGAAATTTGAATAAACTATTTCTGAATCATCTGTAGATGAAGCTCTTTTTGATCATAAAGATGCTATTGATTCAGACACTGATGCCTCCCAGGGTAATGACTCCTCCTCTTCTAGCACCACAAGTGGAGGGAGAGCACTGAAGTGCTGATTTCTTCATGGGTCGCGATCTAACTCGTAGGAGCAAAACACCGACACCATTCAACTGAAGTCGTGTACACTATATCACGAAACGTCCTCCTGAACCGGGTTGTGTACCTGTGACTATGTAAGCATGAAACTGTTTTATCACGCACAGAATTTCATCTGGTTGTTCTAGAGCTTTAATGCGTGCAAGTTGAAATGCATTACGAATCAGATGGCTAAGCTCTGCTGATAAGCTCCCTGCATCTAACCCTATGATAGAGAGTCCGTAACACGCCACAGTGTTGAGATGGTTGATGACAGCTCGTATTTTGCACATATAGGTCAGTGTGAGTCTGTTTTCGGAAAATACTGTGATCCAAGGAAACATCTTTTCTGTGGACCAAGGCATCTGAGGACGGTAGGTCTCCGTTTTTCTCCACTTCCATGTGAAGCAAATGTTCCGGTGGAGGGAGTTAAGATGTTCCAGAAATTCAGGAGCCGTTGGTGCTTCACTTGGTCGCCCATATATCTCCAGAAACATTTAGGAATTAACACTGCTGACCGAAGTGCTTTTTCCTAGAAGTCTTCCATAAAAAGTTTAGCTTCTATGGGAGATAAACAGCTGCCTATAGCAACATTGTCAGTTTGCTCAAAATGTTGTTCACTAAACCAAAAGCAATTCTAGGCATGGACATGTTTGAATAGATGTAAGACGTCCTCCTCCAACTTGACGCCTATCAGTTGTGATGAATGCACAAGAGGTACTAGTGTAACAAAGAGACCACATTGAATCTCACTAATATGTCAATCCGTTCGAGACGAAATGTCTTTAGTTGCTGTATATGAAGTTCACATTTTCCTATCAAAGGGCTCAGGAAAGACCCCAGATGTTTTGCTAGGTAATATATTGGGGCTTCTAAATTGTACACAATGAGGGAAAGCGGAACTCCTTCCTTATGGATCTTAGGTAGCCCATAAAGTCGTGGTGGAACTGGCGGTTGTACTCTTACTCTCTTTCTAAGACGTTCAGGACGCTCCCTTGATTTGAGGAGCGCGGATATCTTCCGTTGTACTGCATCAGTTGAATCCTTCTGGAGATGACGATACGTTGTGTGTATTTGTGAAAAGAAATGCGTTTTATAAAGTTTGCCCTCTGATGATGTGGTCTCAGTAATATCATGTCATCTATGTTGAGATCAGGATTCACACACTTAAAACTATGTCACTTCAGCCTCTCATGTACATTTTCATGTAACGTTTGACTACCGTGACCATGTATATGAATTTGTTGTTTTTTATTTCTAAGTTTATGTTGTGTAAGCTATGACGTGTACTGGCTGTCTTCTGATGTTGCAATTTGATTTGTAGCCTACTCGACGATGGCGATTGCTATATCGAGCGATTTTATTGCGTTTCTACACACGTAAAGAGTTAGGAACCCAACACTTTATGACTTGTTCAAACTTCCCTAGTTGTTACCATTAAGAAGGAATGACATGTATATATATATATATATATATATATATATATATATATATATATATATATATATATATAAAAATCGCATCTAAGAAACTATGGCAGTCACTATGGTCCAGCGTACTTACCGCCAAGGAGCAGCATCGAGCATCGTTGTGCTACAAAATTATTTCCTTAGCACTCTGTTATTACGAAAGGACTTCCAACGCGGTGTTGAGTAAATGAAATCATATTCTGTACACACTGCACTATAAAAGTTACAGAAATAGATGTGTATGCAGAATACTCTTGGGCACCAAGCAGACGAAGATGTAAATTAAGTACTAAAAATCTATACAAAAATGATAAGGAACTACTTGGATATATAGAAACAGATTTGAGTAAAAAATTTTACAATTCTAAATTTAGATTTTTAATGGAAGAACTGAATCTCTATTATTACAATATTATTTATTATTCCTATTATTATTATTTTTATTATGCGTATTGTAAGTAGAAGACTTCTCTCGCTTAACAATTTAACAGAACTTTTCAGGGATTTAAGTTCAAAAAATGTTAAAAGTATTTTCCGATAGTCTGACCCCTCCCACATCTAATCGAAAAATATAAAGAGACAAAGTATTCTACTTTTAAGACGAGTCCATTTGAGGTAAATGATAATCTCCTACTATTTGCGGTATATAATACAAGAAATTTAAGGGGGATAGTTTGTAAGAACCAGCAGGCACAAAGCAGTATTTGATGAGTTTTAAACTCCAAACACGTTATTTCAAATAGTTAAGGTAATTAAAAACCAGAAATGAATACAAGAACATATAGGTATCATCCAACTGCGTAACATTACTAACTCTAGTTACAGAAAACCGACTATCCAAAAACATATCGTGTAGTAAACGTTCTCATGAAGCAGGCCTCAGTCACAGTTCTTTGAATACAAAGAATTCAAAGAGCTGTGTCTGACGCCCGTACAACAGGGACTTACATGCATTGAGCATAGAAAAAAGTGCATTGACAATGGCTAGCTACTAGCCGAAATCAGGATATGCGTAAGAAAATCTAAAAAAGGACGACTGATTGCTGCACTCTGTAAGTTATAAATACCTGTAGATTTCTCAATGTGAAGTGCTAGTTGCAATACTAATTTACACGAAGCTCCGTGGTCACTCCTTTTGCGCATCAAAATACGGTGCTATGCAAAGTAAAGCGTACAGCAGCGAAAGCCACTGGAGAATATCTGTAGCAAAATGGTCAGGAGCAGCAGACGTCTATGAGGCGGTGTTAGAGTATCCATGTCAAGTAACAGATATCCTCAGACTGCGTTCTGTCAGGCAAAACTTTCATGTAAAAGTGTGTTAACCATTTCCTTAATAGTTCGACATTAAGTTTTGCTGTCGTACGATGATTTTTTCCTACATCCAACAGCATTAAGGGAGGGGAAACGCTTCTTTTCTACACTGGAAATACAGCACTCTAGCAAGAGATCTCTCACTCCTTATATCTTTGCTTTACTTGTCACCGTACTGCAGTGTGTACGGGTAGTATCCAGTTATCGACCTGAAGAGCACTCCCTAACGGCACGTCAACTGAGTCGGTGTCAGGTGATCATGATTCTTGGTTAATCACGCAGTTGTTGCCAAATCCAAATTAAAAAGTAATGTTCTGCAATCATGCATATAGCATTGTGATGCTATTACATTTGCCGTTACACGACACACTGTAAGAAATCGTCTCGATCACGGAGACACTGTTGGCGGTGTGAAAATTCTGACAACTGAAGATGATGGAATACATTCCGCCGAACATAGTTACCGGCACTAAGCGTTTATCAAACAGTATCTCACAGCATCACCGTGTAAATACGACCCAGACTCACATTTCGTCAGCGTACACTCCGCATAATAACCCATTCTCATTCATCTGAAACAGGAATCTGATTCTCGATAAGTATTGCATTTCATCAACTGTGCAGAAAATCTAACTACTGCGGTAAACATTTCATCAGCAAATATAACAATGTACTTACATAATGAAGGATTTGACATTTTTTTAGTTATGAACATGCTTTCTAGCCAGCCGTTGTGGCCGAGCGGTTCTAGGCGCTTCAGTCTGGAACCGCGAAACCGCTATGGTCGCAGGTTCGAATCCTGCCTCGCGCATGGATGTGTGTGATGTCCGTAGGTTAGCTAGGTTTAAGTAGTTCTAAATTCTAGGGGACTGATGGTCTCAGGTGTTAAGTCCGATAGTGCTAAGAGCCACTTGAACCATGCTTTCTAATGCGTTGAAACGTTATATTTTGTCACTTGTAAAGATCTTAGTAGAGCGATAGAACTTTTCGTCTGCGGACAGCTCGCTGACCACTGTCTCACAACGGATTTTTCTATAGTTATAGCTTGTTTTTAATGGCAGTGAATCACAAAACTGGGCTCAGAATGTAAGGAACGTTTAGGAACGTTCATCCACAGACAGTTATGCATTGCATGTACTGAGTTACACAGATAAGCTGTTAAAGGATCCTCTCTCCTGGAAACTGGATGAACTTTAGATACACTTTCTGATCAATAATGTCTTTTAAATCGAATGGAATTGAGTCTTTTTCACTTTTATCAGACAACCCGAAATATTAGAATGACATTCCTAGCAGTTTCATGACATATGATGAATCAAATCCCTTCTTCCTCATATAGTGGTATCATGTGACCATCTTGGAGACACGTGGATGTTACTGAATCCGTTGTGTGTCCTGCAGTTACTGGCATGTAAATAAGATGATTAAGTATTTCCTCAATATTGTACCCAGGGGCTACTGCTGGCTAGAATTGATGTACTCTGATGAGCCAGAACATTATGACCACTTAGCTAACAGCCATTATGTGCACGGATAACAGTGGCGACAAGCAGTGGAGAAAATTTGAAATTTGACCGAAGTGCTGAGGTCATCGGTCCCTAAGCTTACGCACTACTTATTCTAACTTAAACTAACTTACGCTAAGGACAACACACACACACACACACACACACACAAACACACACACACACACACACACCCATGGCCGAGGATGAATCGAACGTCCGACGGGGGGAGCCGCCCCCGGACCATGACAAGGCTCCTCAGACTGCGCGGCTATCACGCGCTGTGGCATGGAAACAATGAAAACAATGAGACCTTGGTAGGTCGCTGGAGGGAGCTAGCACCACATCTGCACACACAAGTCACCTTGCTCCCGTAAATCCGGAGAGGGGGGGGGGGCAATGAACTCCGGCGTCACATTCAATCACATTCTAGATGTGTTCCAACGGGTCCAGATCTGGAGACTTGCGGGACCAGAACATCAACTGGAACTCTCCACTGTGTTCTTCGAACCACTCCATTCCACTCATGGCATGTGACATGTCACATTATCTTGTTGAAAAATGCCACTTCTGTAGGGAAACATGATCGTCATGAGAGGCCGTACGTGGTCTGCAACAAGCGTACGATAATCCTAGACCGCTATGGTGCTTTGCACGAGCTCCATGGGACCAATGGATGCCCACGTGAATGTTCACGAGAGCGTAATGGAGCCGCCATCAGCTTGTCTCCGTCCTGCTGTACGGGTGTAGAGGAACTGTTCCCATGGAGGACAACGAATTCGCGCCCTCCCATCGGAATGGTGAAGAAGGTATCGGGATTTATCAGACCATGCGAAGCCCAGCCATTGTGCAAACGTCCACTCGTAGTTTCCGATGTCGTTATGTTAATATTGGCACGTGCATGGGTCGTCGGCTGCAGAGGCCTGTTGTTAGTAGTGTTCAGTACACTGTGTGTTCAGAGGCACTACTTCTCTGCCCGGCATTAATGTTCGATGTTAGTTCCGCCACAGTTCGCTACCTGTCTGTTTTACAAGTACGTTCAGCCAAGAACGTCCGACATCTATAATGAGGGGTGGTCGCCCAACCACACGAAGTTTTGACGTAGTTTCACCTTGGTTTCGTCACGTGTTGAAATTCTCGAACACCCGATAAGACGGGCAGTTTCTGAAATGCTCGTGCTAAGACTCTGGGCCATCACAATGTGCTCTCTGTCAGACTGGGATAGGTTTCGCGCCTTCCCCATTCTACACACGGACGCCACGCTCACAGGTACTGTGTGTCTAACTGACAGTTATTCCTCGCGAGATGCGCTGATGTCGTCTGGACGGGTTTATATCGATAGTAGGTCGGTGGTCATAATGTTCTGGCTGTTCATTGTATAATACATGTACGTTCACCACCAGTGGAGGAAAATGCTGTTAAATCTCATTCTACTTTTAAAAGATTTATTGTTTGAATATTAAGAGAATGTTCTGTTACTACCGTAGTTGTATGTATCATAAGACCAGTATGTTCCGTAAAATGCTTTCAAAATATTAGGAATGAGCCAATATTATTTTCTAAAACAAAGATAGTTACATTGCGCTTCATTTTGCAATGTTGAAGTTTTTCGTCATGCTCAAATTCAAAGAAAATCTCTTTAGCATTATTTGGAGGTTTGCAATTTCACTGATCATAGTGTCTCAAAATTTCAACAAAAGTATAATGCTGGTTATTAGAACCTGTCAGCAAGTTAAATTTCGGAAATGTATTAGCTTATTTAGGATGATGATAAAAACAGACATTGCAGTTTGATAGACTGAAGAAAGTAACTTAATTTTATGGCAGATAGTTTAGAAGCCCTGTGTCATATACACTATTTTATAGCTCCAATGTGAGTTTAAATTTAGATACTAAAACTAAATTCCACAGCAGACTAAAACTAAACTTTTCCCAGCTACAATTAACATATGCCTTTTTATAAGTTCCATTACGCAAGTTTACTTACTAAATGTAGACTGAAGATATAGACATTTTAAACACACATAACAACAACTGTAGCCATTTATTGCTTAGAAAATTGACAGATTTATTTAAAATTACAGTTTCTTAAGTATTTCGAAATTCTAACAGGCGGCAGTAGATTGCAGAAGCTGTTACAATAATATGCAGTACTATCCTCCTTTTTGTGTGCAATCCATGTGATCAAGGTTTCTTTAATCTATTTCGGTTTTCAATTCGGCACTCCACCTTGTTACATCTTTAGGTTAAATATGCTCGCACTATGAAAATCAGTTATTTCCTGCTTTGTTGCATAAACATATATGTGGCATTGCAGTATATGGTTGGATTGGTAAACTTTTCATTTGGAGCTATAGTTCAAATTTTTTTCCCATACAATTTTTCTTGTGCGGTGTTAAATACATCCCTTTGCCCCTGTGTAGTACTGTAGCATAGTCATCTGATTCTGGCGTGGCATCCCTGCCAAGAATTTTCAAGTATTCTTTGCACAGTTAACTTCTATCCTTTTCCTAATGCACCGTCTACAGGACGTCAGATGGCTCACAAAATTGTAAAACTTGTTTAATGATATGGCGTACCACCACTTTTTGGGATAGGGATGAAGTGAGTTTTATCTTCAAACCATTTACAACAGCCTTTTGAACACTGTGTATAGGCAGTTAATATACGCATTTGGTTGTTTTAGGAGGATTACTTTTCTTTTTTTAATCCTTTTACGGCTCTTCCTACTTTTATAATTCCTTTTTTTAATGTACTTACGTCCTTTATTGCACACTTCTTAACATCGTTTCCCAGTTTAACGTACGCCTTCATGTCACCAGCAATAACTAACGCTACCAGTTTCAGTCCAGTTTTAGGTTTTTTTAGCTTATATTTGCTTCCAAGCTATTTTCACTAGTATTTCATCTAATCTATGTCTCTGAGAAAGAACATCTGGAAATCTGTCACGTACTTTACATACATTATGTAATGGATCATGGCAATTACCACATAGAGGTGTCCTCTGAATTTCTGTGGTACGACCACAATAACCATACCCATGTAAGTGGAAATCTATTGGCAGTTTGTTAAAAGTCTTGTCGAAAAAATGTCTGCCAGTCTTCCACTGTCTGCACCCATCGAGTGAGTGATTAATTTGATGGGAAAATAGACTTTGATATGCGTTCAGCCATGAGGAAAAATACAGCAGTTTTCATCACCACGCGTTTGAAGAAACGTTCTTTCCACTTACCACTTAAAAGTATTATATTAGAAAATGACAGACACAGAAAAGACAGTTTTTTACAAGACTCCATTTGACACATTACTTATTGTCCTTTTACCTCTAGACAAACAGGAGACGTTGTAAACCTGAAAATCCTCGAAAATGATCTAACATTTCAATATTTTTACACACAAGTATATTCAAAATTATTATATCACGATAAGAGCAAAATTCACATATTTTATCTGGACTGGAAGGTAAACAGATTTTCGCATGTTCCTTCCCTGAGGTGTTTTTGGTTTGATGACGTCAGGTCTGACAAAGAGGATAATATAATAGCTTACTTTTGCATGTGAATTCCATACATATATACAGGGTGAGTCACCTAACGTTACCGCTTGATATATTTCGTAAACCACATCAAATACTGACGAACCGATTCCACAGACCGAACGTGAGGAGAGGGGCTAGTGTAATTGTTTAATACAAACCACACAAAAATGCACGGAAGTATGTTTTTTAACACAAACCTACGTTTTTTTAAATGGAACCACGTTAGTTTTGTTAGCACATCTGAACATATAAACAAATACGTAATCAGTGCCGTTTGTTGCATTGTAAAATGTTAATTACATCCGGAGATATTGTAACCTAAAGTTGACGCTTGAAACCTCTGACGTTCAGTTGCGTGTTGTAACAAATACGGGCCACGGTCGGCGAGCAGCATCTGCAGGGACATGTTTACGATGACGACCGTGTTTACGAGTGTCGCTGTAGTGCACTGTTGTGGTTTGGTCTAGCTGTCGCAGTGTCCGCATGTAGTGCTTGCTGCTATTGTTATTCTGCATTCGTCTCCGCACGCAGACTAACTGTGGTACACCGTGTTGCCAGACGTCTGTGATAGTGTAGTGTCGTAGGAACTGTGACCATGGTGTATTCGAACTCTGAAAAGGCGGAGATGATACTCATCTATGGCGAGTGTCGCCGAAATGCAGCTGAAGCCTGCAGGGTGTATGCAGAACAGTACCCGGACAGAGAGCATCCAACGTGCCGCAAATTGCAAAACATCTACCGCCAACTGTATGCAACAGGTACGGTCGTAGCACGCAAATGGTTCCGTAACAGGCCCGTCACAGGAGAAGCGGGTGCAGTTGGTGCGTTAGCTGCTGTTGCCATGAACCCACACATGAGTACACGGGACATTGCGAGAGCCGGTGGACTGAGTCAAAGTAGTGTCATGCGCATACTGCATCGTCACCGCTTTCACTCGTTTCATGTGTCGCTACATCAACAATTACATGGTGATGACTTTAATCTTCGAGTGAAATTCTGTCCATGGGCATTAACAGAGAATGCATTGCAGTTCTACCTGTTTACCGATGAAGCGGGTTTCACAAACCACGAGGCAGTGAATTTATGGAACATGCATTACTGGTCCGTGGACAATCCTCGTTGGCTCAGACAGGTAGAGCGACAGTACCATGGACTGTAAATGTATGGTGCGAAATCATTGGCGACCACCTCATTGGTCCTCACTTCATTGCGGGTGCCCAAACAGCTGCAACATACATCGCGTTTCTACAGAATGATCTGCCAACGTTGCTCGAAAATGTCCCATTGGAAACGCGTCGACGTATGTGGTATCAGCATGATGGTGCACCTGCACATTCCGCAATTAACACTAGGCTGACCCTTGACAGGATGTTCGACGGCCGTTTCATAGGACGTGGAGGACGCATAAATTGGCCAGCCCGTTCTCCTGATCTTACACCTCTGGACTTCTTTCTGTGGGGTACGTTGAAGGAGAATGTGATGTGCCTACAACCCCAGAGGATATGAAACAACGTATTGTGGCAGCCTGCGGCGACATTACACCATATGTACTGCGGCGTGTACGACATTCATTACGCCAGAGATTGCAACTGTGTGCAGCAAATGATGCCCACCACGTTGAACATCTATTGGCCTGTGTTGAGTGGTACTTAAGTAAATAAATTAGTGAAATCGAAGTGAAGTAGAAATTAGAATATAAATGAAAAACTTGGTTTAGTTTAGAGAGTTACATACTGGCAAACAGCGGGCAGAACAGCAGAGCAGAAGAGACAATGACCGTGAAGTCAGCAAGTTCCACATAATCGGAGGCTGTCGATTCAGCCGTCAGGGCATCGCCCGAACAGCTCACGTGTTTCTCAGTTGTCACATGTGAGCAAAGGCCCTCGCCTACATTCCAAGAGCCAATGACCGACGTTAAGAAGATTCTTCGAGAAGGTTTTCAACGTGACAGAAGAGGCAATGACCATGAAGTCGTTCACCTCCAGCAAACTAAAGTGAATAAATACGCAAGACGCAGTGGGCCCGACAGACGAAGGAAGTGAAGAAGAGTAGCAGTAGTTTCCAGTCAGTTTCGGTGCTGAAGACCATCATGCAAGAAGAGACTACATCGTGCACAGACGCACCAAGTCCGCCGCTGTAATGGAATAGCAAGCAACAGCCTCAGCGCCAGAAGACAGAAGTTAAAAGGTATTTTAAGTCTGATTTTTACGTACCCGGGTGACTCGTGAGGACGGGAAGGAGACGGCCTCACATCAGCAGTCACCTGAAGATCTGACAGCCGAAGACTGGCAAGCGGGAGTCCGTTGTTCGAGTCCGTGTCACTGGCCTTCCCCTGCCGCGCCACTCCGCTGGCCGATGCACAACACACGTGGCCGCTTAGAGAAGAGAAACACTGGGACGCCACATCCGAGGTATCACCATCCGATGCACGACTTTGTTCTCAATAATTAAACGGGCCACAGCACGATGCGCGTCTCCAGTCAACTGGGCGAGACGGCGACACGAGATACACACCGCCACGTGTAATCAGACGCCGCCGCTGCCGCAGCAGAAGGCTTCGCAAACGACACAGCTGCCGCTCTCCGAACCAGAACATCGAGTAAGATACAGTTGTACGAAACTTTCAATAAAAGTTATCTTATGTAAAAATGCTGTTTCATTCTACCTCATACCCGAGCCAAGGAAGAACCGACCCTGCCCACATGTTAAGAGAGAAAAATTAATTTATTTAGTATTTTCACCCTGACATAATGCTTTAGAATCAAATGCCCTTTTCAGTAATGTTCATCCTGCAATTGACTAGCATCAAAAGAGAAAACCCAGTTACATTTAGTGTCAGAACAGTTACACCTGATATGTCGGGACACACTCTATTCCACTCCGTAATTGAAAATGGAAACCACTTGTGTACGTGTACCACCCCTCATGGTAATGTACACGTGCGTCAGTGAAAAAGACCAAAAAAAGGTGTTAGCATGTGGCCGTAATGTGCTGTTCCAGTCTCTTCTGTACCTAAGGTCCATCACCGTTCCCTTTGGATCCCTAGGTAATTCGGTACTCTCCGATACACACGATCGAACAGCGGAGTGGTACTCAAGCGTCAACTTTAGGTTACAATATCTCCGGATGTAATTAACATTTTACAATGCAACAAACGGCACTGATTACGTATTTGCTTATACGTTCAGATGTGCTAACTAAACTAACGGGGTTCCATTTAAAAAAACGTAGGTTTGTGTTAAAAAACATACTTCCGTGCATTTTTTTATGGTTTGTATTAACCATTTACACTAGCCCCTCTCCTCACGTTCGGTCT
Source organism: Schistocerca cancellata (assembly GCF_023864275.1). Taxonomy (NCBI): domain Eukaryota; kingdom Metazoa; phylum Arthropoda; class Insecta; order Orthoptera; family Acrididae; genus Schistocerca; species Schistocerca cancellata. The sequence goes on from NC_064633.1 coordinate 12,382,035, forward strand.
GTGGAATCGATTCGTCAGTATTTGATGTGGTTTACGAAATAAATCCAGCGTTAATGTTAGGTGACTCACCCTGTACATAGGGTGTCCATTTTAACTGAAGACATTGAAATATTTCGAAAACTATACATGGGATGAAACGAAGTTTGGATTCCATTTTGTTTGTTTCGGCGGGAGACATCCAATGATACCACACTCCAGCCGCCATCCCACCCCATGTGTAGGTGGTAGGGGACTACTTTGAATTCTTCAGTGTGAACCACAGTTCTTTCTTGTAGGTTACGTTTCTATGGAAAAATCTACATACTATTTGTCTGAAGTATTTTCTTCGTTTCGCTACAGAAAGCGCTGTAATCGCAGGGACAGAAATGCGTAGGCCTACACAATCGCAATTTCCGTCATAATACAAAATGGCCTTGAATATTTAATGGCACGTAGAACCTGGCCTCCATGCTACGGAGGTAGGACAGGCGAGTATTTCATAACTTCTGATTGGAAACTCCATTCAGAACGTTGTATTTCTCCGACATATCGAACAGCCGACTATTCGACGCTAAACTGTGGCCTTGTAGCAAACTGCGACTTACCATAACAGGCAGTGCACTGTGACCAGAGCTGATGTGCCGAACAGAAGTAGAACAGATAGCGGCTCTAAACATTACAATACTTGCGCGGAGTTTATTGCCTGCACTACTACCTATCAATTGGAGAACAGGAGGGTTATAAATTTCGGGTTGGTAAAATTCTTTCCGTAAACGTTCTTGACGACTCAAGGACCAATTTTTCGCCAAGAAAACCCTTTCATATTCTGAACACGTATTACACGTTTCGCTAATTTCCGCGGCCCATAAGCAGCTTCTCCTATTATCTTAGACACGATAAATTGGATATTATCAAATTCTGACCAGCTGCGCGGAAATATTCTCTTAAATGAATTTATGAACACTTTGGGATTAATGTTGTTTTTCTCACTAGAGAATGTAGGAAACTGCCTGCTCTTAAATAAGCTGTGTTCCAACTTTAAAGAAGAAACACAACTACGTTGGACATACGGGTCATCCACAACTACCCAATGTGAGTTTAAATCCCACGGATCACTAGTAAAAGTGTTAGACTGCATATACGGACGCTTTGGCTCGCAGTTGGATTTTCTTTTACTACCTATACGTTCAATTTCTGGTTTGGCGTCTATATGTGATTGTCGCTCTGATACTCCAGCGAACTGAACATAACAATCACGAACAACTTTATTTTCAATTTGATGAATTTCATCAACAAATTAATACACTTCGGGAAATGGAAAAAAGAACACATTGACACCGGTGTGTCAGACCCACCATACTTGCTCCGGACACTGCGAGAGGGCTGTACAAGCAATGATCACACGCACGGCACAGCGGACACACCAGGAACCGCGGTGTTGGCCGTCGAATGGCGCTAGCTGCGCAGCATTTGTGCACCGCCGCCGTCAGTGTCAGCCAGTTTGCCGTGGCATACGGAGCTCCATCGCAGTCTTTAACACTGGTAGCATGCCGCGACAGCGTGGACGTGAACCGTATGTGCAGTTGACGGACTTTGAGATAGGGCGTATAGTGGGCATGCGGGAGGCCGGGTGGACGTACCGCCGAATTGCTCAACACGTGGGGCGTGAGGTCTCCACAGTACATCGATGTTGTCGCCAGCGGTCGGCGGAAGGTGCACGTGCCCGTCGACCTGGGACCGGACCGCAGCGACGCACGGATGCACGCCAAGACCGTAGGATCCTACGCAGTGCCGTAGGGGACCGCACCGCCACTTCCCAGCAAATTAGGGACACTGTTGCTCCTGGGGTATCGGCGAGGACCATTCGCAACCGTCTCCATGAAGCTGGGCTACGGTCCCGCACACCGTTAGGCCGTCTTCCGCTCACGCCCCAACATCGTGCAGCCCGCCTCCAGTGGTGTCGCGACAGGCGTGAATGGAGGGACGAATGGAGACGTGTCGTCTTCAGCGATGAGAGTCGCTTCTGCCTTGGTGTCAATGATGGTCGTATGCGTGTTTGGCGCCGTGCAGGTGAGCGCCACAATCAGGACTGCATACGACCGAGGCACACAGGGCCAACACCCGGCATCATGGTGTGGGGAGCGATCTCCTACACTGGCCGTACACCACTGGTGATCGTCGAGGGGACACTGAATAGTACACGGTACATCCAAACCGTCATCGAACCCATCGTTCTACCATTCCTAGACCGGCAAGGGAACTTGCTGTCCCAACAGGACAATGCACGTCCGCATGTATCCCGTGCCACCCAACGTGCTCTAGAAGGTGTAAGTCAACTACCCCGGCCAGCAAGATCTCCGCATCTGTCCCCCATTGAGCATGTTTGGGACTGGATGAAGCGTCGTCTCACGCGGTCTGCACGTCCAGCACGAACGCTGGTCCAACTGAGGCGCCAGGTGGAAATGGCATGGCAAGCCGTTCCACAGGACTACATCCAGCATCTCTACGATCGTCTCCATGGGAGAATAGCAGCCTGCATTGCTGCGAAAGGTGGATATACACTGTACTAGTGCCGACATTGTGCATGGTCTGTTGCCTGTGTCTATGTGCTTGTGGTTCTGTCAGTGTGATCATGTGATGTATCTGACCCCAGGAATGTGTCAATAAAGTTTCCCCTTCCTGGGACGATGAATTCACGGTGTTCTTATTTCAATTTCCAGGAGTGTATGTTAATTCTTCAAATTGTATACCTTGACCGATTACATAATTATCGATCCTTTTGACCGTCTTTTGTTCAATTTCATTCAGGTGGTCTGCGATATTACTATAATTATCCGTTAATGAATTAACCCTTATGGATACCACATCGCATTGTTCCGATTAATTACTCAGATTTACTTGCAATTTATCGATACAATCCATAATTTTAACATCCTGTTTTTCTTGTTTGGTTAACCTGGATTCAACATCTTCAAATTCGTTATCTACTTTAACTTTTTGATCCTCAAATCTAGCTTCAACATCCTCCACCCGACTCCCAACTTCTGAAATTTTACTATTTACGGTTGCCTGCAATATTGCCTGTTCGGCTAATTAGGAACATTTACTATTAAACGATGCTTGATGTTCTGAGAATTTAATAGCTTGCTGTTCGAGTACTTCAGAAAATTTATTATTGAAAAATGCCTGCTGTTCTGAAAATTGCTCACTCATCGTATTTAATTTTGGTAACATAGTACTAAGTGTGTCTAAACCTCCAGAGATGTTCGGTGCGACATTCATTCTACATTCTCGATCGGTACCTTCTCTAACATCAGAATCATTGTCTGGTAATTCTACGACTTTATCCATTGTTCTCATCCCCGATACACTTGGTATCGCTTCCTTCTCTTGTTCAGTAATCGTGTCACCTCCCACATTGACAATATTCCTATTATTTTCTTCCTGTCCTGGCAAATCACTAATCTCCTCTTCTGATTCAGGAATTCTCATATCTACATCACTACTCAGTTTTAAACTTCTTTTAGGCATCATGATAACTACTGAACATAGCCACAATGAAATCTCAATTAGCACTATAATACAAAACATACTCAAATGGTCACTTATTTTGTGGATTGCTTATTTTTCTCTGTCGTGATGGATTGTCGTGGCGTGACTGCTGTCCGACGCGCTGCGTCGTTCTGCTTGTAGCTCACTCGATGTCGTGGAGCTTTGTCTGCGTTGTGGAGGAGTCAGCCCCCACATCGTCTCTGCAGTTGTCGTTGAGAAGAAACGTCGGACGGTGTGATGTCCGGCGTCGTTATGTCCTGTAAACAAACAATGTGTTGTTGTTGCTCACAACTAGCACTTCGTCCTTACAACGATCCGTCTAGCTTCGTCTTCTCTTTGAGGCGTCTACTGGCGTCGTTAGGCGCTGCGTTGTGTCCCAGATGAGACGACTGCTGGCGTCTTCGAGCCCCACGTTGGGCGCCAAAATGGTGTGTGCGGCGCGTGGCCCCGGACTCCAACCGCGTGCTGATGTAGTCGACGCCGTAGAGCTGCTACTGCCACAGCTCTCGCGGCAGAGTAGAGACACGATGCGATATAACGTCAGTCCCCGTAGATTAACGGGAGAAGAAACCTGAAAAACTTCCGAAAAGGCGTTCCTCCTGTAGTCGTTGTATATCAATTACAAGTCAGCAGCGTTTCCACTTATGCGAACTCGAATAATTGATGCTTTTTATTATTAATATTGTATTGTTAATTGGCCGGATTTGCAGTAGTTATTAATTCTTCTCTCGTTCGCATAGCACACACACCACTGATTGCGAGGAAATTTCTAGTTTACAGTTTTTTCTTACGCTCAGGGGGGCGCAGAAAGCTATGCGCAGAAAGCAACGTGTTTTCTCAGTTGTGCGCATGACGTCACGGTGGAAGCATCTGTGCCAAACAGTACACAGTTCGAATTGTGTGTTATTGTTTTTCTTGTGTTGTTCTGTGTTTGAAGAAGTATTTTGATTGAGTTCTTTCTTCTGAGGTACTCAGTCAACAGCGGAAACATTCGGAATTCGGGAGTGTTAACGGTTTTTGCTGTAATTGATATTTGATTCGGAACTGAAATAGTTAGCGATAGTGGACAGCGGAATCAACATTGTGTTCGCCAGCTCTATAGTTTATGGTTCGTCCTGTGAAATTCTTATTGGAGAATCTACAAGTGAGTGAGAAAATTAATTTTTACAATGCCAGGCTGGGCTGTAACGGGCTGTTTTTCCTACAACTGGAGCACAAAGGGAACTGACGTAATGTATCACAGTTTCCAGCGTAATGAAACATTGCAAAAACTATGGTTGTCGAAATGTTGTAGGAAAGACAGTGTAAATGTTGCGCATGCAAGAATATGTTCTCGCCATTTCGCAGAAACAGATTACTTAAGGGATTTACAGTCTGAATTGCTTAATTTGTCCCGAAAAAGAATGCTCAAGCCAGATGCAGTTCCTTCGCGCAATTTGCCGTGCAGTAGTGCGACTGTCAATGTGTCACCCGCAACAGAAGACAGAACCAAACGGTATAAGAAACGAGAACTACATAAGAAATCTCTGGAAACTCTGGAAAAGCTGTCACCAAATAAGAAACATCATAATAAGAGCACATGTACAGATGACAGTTTTTTTTTTCAGACACAGATAAAGTTATTTGATGAATACTATAGCGGCTTTAGAAAGAAGGAATGCTGTTCTTACAAACAAGTGTGTGCAACTTCGAGGTCTTAAGTAAATTCATTTCAATGCGATTAAATGAATAGTTTCTGATTTATTTGAGCCGAGGTTTCGAATTTCAAGTGTGTGTCAGTGTGGTTGTGATCTGACATTTTACTGATGTGTAATGCATAAGCTGCGAAAGAATTTAACTCATCAGTTTTAACTGCAATATTTTAGCAGCAGAAAAGCAGTTTAGACATCTCATTTCTGATATAAACAAAATCTTCCGCCAAAAACTTGACGTAAACGCCCATGCCGTGTCGTCTGCTTGTGAGCGCTTGCTTCCACGCTGACGTCACTAGGCCAGCCAATGGCAGAGCAGAGCGCTTACTGCCCAACCATATTATTTAGTAACCTTGCTTACGCTGTTGTCTCGTTGCTATGGAATTGTTTTGCTGGTATGCAGCGAGATCCAGAGATACTCTTTGATTCAGTCTTTGTAAGATTGCATCATAATACGAAAATATTTTAAAGTTCACTTCTCAACTAACGACGTGAATATTTGCACTTCAATGAAATAGTCTTTCATGATTAGTTGTTGATTCAGTCGTTTATCAAACTATTTAATGATGTAGTCCACACCGGGTATTTAACTGGTAACGCACAGTTTATTGTTATTTTATCACTAAATACTTATCCCTCCCGCACCACACGCACACGGAATAGTTTAGTTATGTCAGTTCGATTGAGTTATAGATTCTTGGCAATTACCACAACTCAGCACTTTAGCGTAATTGTTTTATCTGCATGATGTCGTGTACTTGGGTCCTACTCAAGACTAATTGCGTGTATTCTTTCATAGAATGTTCACTTCTCCTTAAGGTCCAACTAATTTAAAGTCAAGTCCAATGTTCACTAATTCCGCTATTAGATTTCTATTATCCCGTAGTACACGGTTAAATGAGTCTATCGGTTCCTGTTTCAGTTCATAAAATCAGTTTTTTAAGCTGCGAAGCCCGTCACGCAACAAACACTTCTAAACTCGAAAACAATCTCGTCACGATTCGCAATCTCAATAATTCAGATCAGAACTGCTCTCATACGTCTGCACTGGATGAGTTCTACCAAGCGACTTCTTCTGTGGAAGAGCATTGTAGGCGCATTGAATTTCTTCGTTGCGCTTACAACTCTCTTCCACGTAAAAGTTGTCTCTGATGACATTACTTTGGACTTAACTTTTGAGATATTAATTTCACATTTGTCACATGGATATTTGTCCATTGCTGAAATACGACGTTTCTTCTTTCTCTTTCGCTAACAAATATGCTTAGTGGTGTACAGTGCAGTTGTTGACAAAATTCTTTCGTGTTATCTCATCGGCAAAGATGTCGTAACTGCCAAGATATCTTTCCCTACTTCATGCTCTTTCTTAACTGACTTTAAGGTGGTCGTTGGGGCGTTACACTGTCAACTGGAGAACAGGAGTGCAAGTGACTCATGAATGTTGCAACCACAGAAGAAAAAACTCAAATGATGCTGATTTACGGAGTTGTAGGAGAAATGCTGCTGTTGCCCCGTCCGCCGAGCATTTTACAGAGAACGTTCGTCCTTGTTCGTTCTTTTATAAGGCTGTGAGCGCGTTTATGTCTGATGGCAGCGTACAGACCGACAAAAGGAAACGAAGCAAACGTGTTACAGAAGAAACTAATGAAACAGCTGCACTGGCGGCAGTTCACCACAGTCCACGGATAAGCGGCCGGCAATCACACGGCGATTCCGGTATGTACGTAGGTAATATTGTCACAGTACTGCACCGTCGTAAGTATCATCCATATCACGTGCCGCTGCACCCATAACTGGGGAGTGTTTTGTAAATGTGGAAGTCAATAAACGACTCCCACGACCTTTGCCGAGGAACTATTTTCCAATGAGTCTACATTCACAAACCATGGTAGCGTTAACCGGCATAACTTGCATTACTGGTGTGCAGGCAGTCAGCACTGATTACTGCAAGTTGACCATCAACGTCCTTGGTGGGTTAAAGTATTGTGTGGCATCATGGGGAGGAACTCATTGGTCTGTGTTTTATCGATGGGACGTTGAATGGAAGCAAATATCGAACGTTTTTGGAACAACCAGTACTACTACAGGATGTTGCCCTGGACGTTCGACAACTTACGTGGTTTCGGCATGATGGCTGCCAGGCGCATTACGCAGTGAAGCAAGGAAGGCATTAGACCCTGTTCACACTGGTCGGTGGATCGGAAGAGGTAGGCCTATTAGATGGCCCGCTAGGTCGCCGGATTTCTTTATTTCAAATATAAGGTGTACCAAGAAGTGCCAAGAGGCCGTGAAGCATGGTCGACCGTATCAAAACGCCTGTGCTGACATTCCCGCAGATCTGCTTCCGTCCTATGTACTGTCACTTGAAAAACGGATCACAAAGTGTATTGAAGTTGGCCGCACTAACTTTGAACACTTACACTAATTGGAAAGTCGGGTGGTCCCATTTTCGATACATCGGAGGAATACAACGTTGTGAATGGGGTTTCCAATTAGAAGTTATGAAAGTCTGGTATGTCCCACCCAAGCAGCATGGAGATGGGGTCCCACGTGCCGACGAGATACTCAAGAGCTTTGAGTAGTATGTCATAAATTACGATTGTGTACCCATTTCTATTCCTCCTATTACAGCGCCATCTGTGGTGAAACGTAGAAAATGCTTCAGAGACTACGTATGTAGATTCTGCCGTAGAATCATAATCCGCAATACAAAGCAGGGACTAGTACTGAATTTTTCAAAGATGCGCCCCGCCACTTACGCACGGGGGTTGGTGGGTCGTGTGTGGTATTTCTCCGAGAGGAACAAATTGGAATTATAATGTTTTTTGATCCGATGTATAGTTTTCGAGATATTTTAATGTCTTCAGTTGAAATGAACACTGGATTTAATATATAATGGTATTCTCAAGGTTAATCCAAAACTTATCAATAATATTTCAACACCTTCTGAAAATAATCATGAGAGGGCAAATAGATATGTGGATGAGCCCTGTCAAAATCTTAGGAACGAGCTTGAGCAGAAAATAGATCCTATAATGGCAATAACATAGCACAGCTGAAAAGTAAGCTACTGAATGGAGTTGTGGATCCATTAATTATGAGTGATGTTGCTAAACAAATAATATATAAATGGTCGTTGGAATCAATTACAATTAAAACACTGACGTCCTCTACATTCTCATGGGATTTCGCAGCATCAGCTTCGAATCGTATAACAATAGGACGGACAATTTTACAAAATACAACCGCATATTTCAAATGTTTCCGATCCATTCGCACACAAGATATTCGAAGAAAATTCACAGTAGAATATGAGTTTATTAGGTCTTTTCTGTGTAACAGGAAGAGTGTTTGGTATGCAAAATATACTTGTTATACATGAGAACCGGTAGCTGAAACTGATACAGTCAACTATGCGCATCTAGATAAAAGAATTATCAAAATACGATGAAAATTTCTTTTTGTGGAGAGACAATGTCATCCACAAATCCTAATGACATGAGATACTTGTTACATAATCGAAGGTTTGAAGATGAACTACGTTACACAGGTAGCATGACACTGTGCTCTGTAACATCTGACTTAGAACTAATAAACGTTGAAAACAATGGAATAAAATCTCAGCTTACATTACATATACATGTTAGTGCGAAGGAAGGCATAAATTAAGTTTCAAACAACAGCATCCATTTTAACTGAGAAAGTACGAACCTCATGTACAGTCTGAGTGTGAACTAGTGGAAAACTAGAGGATTAAAGATACCTTGCGCAGATAAGATACATCTCATTAACTTGTTCAAATTACTCAGTATTTTTGACCAGCTCAGATGATATAAAACGCTTCCATGTATTGCTGCTAACCACAATATCCAGTTTAAAAAATATATGTGCAGTAGAAAATAGGCGCAGAAGATTTTTTATCCCCTAAGGATAAAGGAAATAAAAGAAAACTACAACTAGAAAAAACTTACTACCAATTTCTGAATCTCTAGGTGTCTTTTGGTAAGCAAGTGTAAAGATCATCACATGACTGCAAACTTACTTTGCCTAATTGCTTCTTCAAGAAAATTTCACCTTTCTCTCTCTGAACTGGAAGCGGTTCTCAGCGAAAGAAAGCTATTTTCAAATGATGCACATCTATGAACTGGATTAAATGACGCCAAGGAAAGACACGTGTAAAACAACGTTGTTTTAAAGCAGAAACTCTAGGTTCATTAATATTAATCAAAATTTATAATAGCGATGGTGATTATGTGTTTGGGATGGGATATGAATCTGGTGATGGATGTATGACTGAAAATAAGAAAGAGGTAATTGATGAGAATGATATAGTTATTCAAGCTGTTATGTATAACGGTAAAAGACGGATATATAGTTTACTCATAAGAAAGATACCAGTGAGAGAAATGAATACAAATCTGATGTTTGAATGTATGTAAAAAGTATGCAGGGTACTAATGACCACAGGATAAATTGTTCTAGTCGTAAACCAGTCCATGCCAATAACAGTTAAAAGCATGAAATAATAATGTAAGAGCTTCATATATATATGAAGTGCATCTTCTGCATCTGGTTCCATATATATATATAGAACCAGATATAGAAGAAGTTGGTGGAGCATCCAGAGAACGAAACTAGAAAAACGTTGTCAACTGAGTGATGAAGTAAACCCACTGCCCACTGTTCAATCTTCACAGTTTAAAGCACTGGAAAATATACAAAAATACTTTAGCTGTAGATTACATATATTGAAATGATAGCAGTCAACTCGTTGAACTTGCGTTTTGACATGTTTCAAGATCTGCAGATAATTTATCTCATGACAACGAAATTATTTCTGTTGAAGAAGAATTGCAACGTGCTAGAATAATTGTGTCACTGTGCATTGTGCGTGTTATCAGATACAAGTAGTAGGTTTTCTGAGTACGTGTATAATATAAACGACACGCACTGATCCAGCAGCTGCACAGTGTAGGCTCATTCACGACTGGGAGCTAGCTCAATGATGACCTCATATTTTCTAAGCGGCTAAATACCTTTGAGGGGTAACTTGTCCCAAGAAAGTTTAAGGCCTGAAGACCTAACACACGCTGGTTTCTACAGACCTCATCGAGTTTGTGATGACGATACTGTCAATTGGAATTATCCTCAAACCATGGAGCAGCACAGGTGATTTGGCGATGAACCTCTAGCGAGACCTCCATGTAGATCGCAAAAATGCCCCATGGTACCATCGATCTATGTAGATTATGCGTGATTCACGAAACCAATCTCTGTAGATTATACATGAATCACGAAAGTACTTTTGCTAATCTGAGATAGCTCACATGTCGTCATTACTGTTAGCAGCAAGCACGTCATCATACCTTCCACAATTGGTCATCAACAATACCAGTAGCACCAAAAGAATTAGACGGTGCTGGTAACACTGCTTAAACTACCTCTCTTTATTGTGGCGGACAGCTACGTGACTGGGCAACGAGTGGTGATGCATGAAAGGAGCAAGCATTCGCTGGAGGCGCCTTTTGGATTGAGAATAAAATCATTGCAGGAAAAATTCATACAACGTTCCATTTTGGAATAAACTGTTAACGTTATATGACTATAACATTTTCTTGCAAGAAGCAAAATGTATATTTCTTTTTTAAATTTTCTAAACTACCTTCGCCATTAAAGGGAAAAGGATAGGTTAAAGTTAGCTATAGTGGGAATTAGTGAAGTTTGGTGGCAGGAATAACAAGACTTCTGGTCAGGTCAACACAGGGTTATAAATACAGAATGAAATAGAAGTAAGGCAGGAGTAGGTTTAATAATGAAAAAAAAAATAATAGGTGCGCGGGTAAGCTACTACGAACAGCTTCGTGTAGCCAAGATAGACACGAAGCCTAAGCCTAACACAGTAGTACAAGTTTAAATGCCAGCTAGCTCCGCAGATGTAAGAGGAGATAAAAGAAACTGTTCAGATAGTGAAGGGGGACGAAAATTTAATAGTCATGGGGAACTGGAATTCGATAGTGGAAAATGGATGAGAAGGAAAAGCTGTAGGTGAATATGGAATCGGGGTAAGGAATGAAAGAGGAAGCTGCCTCGTAGAATTTTGCACAGAGCGTAACTCACCATAGCTAATACTTGGCTTAAAAATCGTGAAAGAAGGTTGTATATGTGGAAGAGGCCTGGAGATAAGGGAAGATTGCAGATAGATTATATAATTGTAAGACATAGATTTAGGAAAAAGTTTTTAAATTGTAAGATATTTCCAGGGGCAGATGCGGACTCTGCCCACACTCTATTAGTTATCAACTGTAGATTAAAACTGAAGAAAATGCATAAAGGTGGGAAATTAAGGAGATGGGACCTGTATAAACTGAACGAACCAGAGATTGTAGAGATTTTCAGAGAGAGCATTGGAGAACGATTGACAAGAACGGGGGAAAGGAATACAGTAGAAGAAGAATGGGTGGCTTTGAGAGATGAAATAGAAAAGGCAGGAGAGGATCAAGTAGGTAAAAATGCGAGGGCTATTAGAAATCCTTGGGTAGCAGAAGAGATGTTGAATTTTATTGATGAAAAGTGAAAATATAAAAATGCAGTAAATGAAGCAGGCAAAAATGAATACAAACGTCTGAAAAATGAGACCGACATGAAGTGCAAAATGGCTAAGGAGTGATGGCTAGAGGACAAATGTAAGGATGTAGAGACATATATCAGTAGGGGTAAGATAGATACTGCCTACGGGAAAATTAATGAAACCTTTGGAGCAAAGAGAGCCACTAGTATGAATATAAAGAGCTCATATGGTAAACCAGTTCTAAGCAAAGAAGGCAAAGCAGAAAGGTGGAAGGAGTATATAGAGGGTCTATACAAGAGCAATGTAATTGAGGGTAATATAATGGAAACGGAAGAGGACGTAATGAAGATGAAATGAGAGATATGACACTGCGTGAGGAGTTAGACAGAGCTTTGATAGCCCTACGTCGAAACAAGGCCCCGGGAGTAGAGAACACTTCATTAGAACTACTGATAGCCTTGGGAGAGCCAGCCCTGACAAAAGTCTACGATCTGGTGAGCAAGATGTATGAGAGAGGCGAAATACCTTCAGACTTCAAGAAAAATATAATAACCCCAATCCCAAACAAGCAGGTGCTGAAAGGCGTGAAAATTGCCGTACTATCAGTTTAATAAGTCACGGCTGCAAAGTACGAATTCTTCACAGTCAAATGAAAAACTGGTAGAAACCGACCTCGGGTAAGGTAAGTTTGGATTCCGTAGAAATGCTGGAACACGTGAGGGAATACTGACCCTAAGACGTATCTTAGAAAATGGATTAAGGAAAGGCAAACCTACGTTCCTAGCAATTGTAGACTTAGAGAAAGCTTTTGACAATGTTGACTGGAATACTCTCTTCCAAATTCTTTAGGTGGCAGGGATAAAATACATTGAGCGAAAGGCTATTTACAATTTGTACCGAAAGAAGATGGCATTTATAAGAGTCGAGGTGGATGAAAGGCAGGCAGTGGTTGGATATGGAGTGAGACAAGGTTCTAGCATATCCACGATGTTATTCAATCTGTATATCGAGCAAGCAGTAAAGAAAACAAAAGAAAAATTCAGATTAGGAATTAAAATCCATGGAGAAGAAATAAAAACTTTGAGGTTTACCGATGACATTGTAATTCTGGCAGAGACAGCAAAGGACATGGAAGAACGGTTGAACGGATAGTGTCTAGAATGGAGGATGTAAGATGAACATCAGCAAAAGAAAAATGAGGATAATGGCTTTAAGTCGAAATAAATCAGATGAAGCTGAGGGAATCACATTATGAAATGATATACTTAAAGTGGTAGATGTGTTTTGCTATTTGGGGAGAAAAATAACTGATGATGGTTGAAAAATGTAGACTGGCAATGGCAAAGAAAGCGATTCTGGAGAAGTGAAATTTGTTAACATCGAGTATAGATTGAAGCGTCGGGAATGCCTTTCTGAAAGTATTTGTATGGAGTGTAGCATATATGGAAGTGGAACATGGACGATAGAATAGAAGCTTTCGGAATGTGGTGCATGGGTGGCTCACATAACTAATGAGGTGGTCCTGAATAGAATTGGACAGAAGTGGAATCTGTGGCACAACTTGACTAGAAGAAGAGATCTATTTGTTGAACACGTTCTGAGGCATCAAGGAGTCACCATTTTAGTATTGGAGGGAAGCGCGGAGGGTAAAAATCGTAGAGGGAGACCGAGAGATGAATACACTAACAGATACAGAAGGATGTAGGTTGCAGTAGGTACATGGAGATGAAGAAGCCTGCACAGGATAGAGTAGCATGGAGAGCTGCATCAAACCAGTCTCTGGAGTGAAGACTACAACAACAACAACATGATTCTTTTTTCTAGCATAACTCTTTGTGTGTGTGTGTGTGTGTGTGTGTGTGTTTCAGAAAGAGAGAGAGGGAGAAGAGAGAGAGCGTCCAAGCTAAAACAAGGTAGCGAGACACTGCAGGTGTAAAGAATCCAAATGTGACGATGTAATTGAAAAAATAAAATGTGAGGCATGGTAACAAGGCAAGAAAGCACATAGGAACAAGGAGTACAGGCACGTCACCGTGACATAAGATTTGAAAAAATGGTTCAAATCGCTCTGGGCACTATGGGACTTAACATGTGAGGTTATCAGTCACCTAGAACTTAGAACTACTTCAATCTAAATAACGTAAGGACATCACACATATCCATGCCCGAGGCAGGATTCGAACCTGCGACCGCAGAAGTCGCGCGGTTCCGGACTGAATCGCTTAGAACCGCTCGTCCACAGCGGCCGGCTAAGATTTGCAACAAAACGCTACAGTGAGGTGAGAGGACTGGCAATGACGTCAAGCCCATATGTCTAACAATAAAATGACCTAAAGAACGCAACGGCCTACATAGATGATAACACAGTAAAGCAGGAAGCTACTACGTCACATTGCTGATAGGTAAAAAATTTTGTCTCGTAATACAAAATATCTGACGATAAGCTACATTGTGGAGAGATCAGAACTTCCAACGTCAGCAAAAAGCACGACTTTTTTATGACATACAAGTAAGAGACGCCTGTACTGTTGTCGCATGGCGTCATCTGATTACGTCATTCACAAAAGACTATTATCAACCACATCACATGAGGTCATTCTGACTTTATTTAACGTAGTATTGTATTTGAGGGAAGCTGTCGGCGACGTAGTTTCATCCGTACATCAGCACACAGAGCACAAAATGGAATCTGATACAATACCAACGTTTCACTGTACACGGAGTGGTGACTTGACCTATATCTCTGACATCGATCTGTTTTAGAATTTTAGAACGTGTTTTTGCTAAAGTATCATGTCGTTTTTGGAAACCCAGAATCTACTCTGTAGGAATCAACATGGATTTCGGAAACAGCGATCGTGTGAGACCCAACTCGCTTTATTTGTTCATGAGATCCAGAAAATATTAGATACAGGCTCCCAGGTAGATGCTATTTTCCTTGACTTCCGGAAGGCGTTCGATACAGTTCCGCACTGTCGCCTGATAAACAAAGTAAGAGCCTACGGAATATCAGACCAGCTGTGTGGCTGGATTGAAGAATTTGTAGCAAACAGAACACAGCATGTTGTTATCAACGGAGAGACGTCTACAGACCTTAAAGTAGCCTGTGGCGTGCTACAGGGGACTGTTATGGGACCATTGCTTTTCACAATATATATAAATGACCTAGTAGATAGTGTCGGAAGTTCCATGCGGCTTTTCGCGGATGATGCTGTAGTATACAGAGAAGTTGCAGCATTAGAAAATTGTTGCGAAATGCAGGAAGATCTGCAGCGGATAGGCACTTGGTACAGGGAGTGGCAACTGACCCTTAACATAGACGAATGTAATGTATTGCGAATACATAGAAAGAAGGATCCTTTATTGTATGATTACATGATAGCGGAACAAACACTGGTAGCAGTTACTACTGTAAAATATCTGGGAGTATGCGTGCGGAACGATTTGAAGTGGAATGATCATATAAAATTAATTGTTGGTAAGGCGGGTACCAGGTTGAGATTCATTGGGAGAGTCCTTAGAAAATGTAGTCCATCAACAAAGGAGGTGGCTTACAAAACACTCGTTCGGCCTATACTTGAGTATTGGTCATCAGTGTGGGATCCGTACCAGATCGGGTTGACGGAAGAGATAGAGAAGATCCAAAGAAGAGCGGCGCGTTTCGTCACAGGGTTATTTGGTAACCGTGATAGCGTTACGGAGATGTTTAGCAAACTCAAGTGGCAGACTCTGCAAGAGAGGCGCTCTGCATCGCGGTGTAGCTTGCTCGTCAGGTTTCGAGAGGGTGCGTTTCTGGATGAGGTATCGAATATATTGCTTCCCCCTACTTATACCTCCAGAGGAGATCACGAATGTAAAATTAGAGAGATTCGAGCGCGCACGGAGGCTTTCAGACAGTCGTTCTTCCCGCGAACCATACGCGACTGGAACAGAAAAGGGAGGTAAAGACTTCTCTACAGTAATCTTATATTATTACATGAATAACTAGTGTAGTTTACACTAGAAGAATCTTTCTGTTCATGAACCAGTGGACATGAAAACAGAAAATATGCTGCGTAGCAGCGACACAAGACAGAGAAAAAACAATCGCTCAAACCGGAGTACAATATTTAATCAGCATCATCTTCATGACAGAAGATGGATCTACTTGCAGAATCATCGTCTCACATTCAGAACACAGTAATCTGCAATTGTAACTGAATGTCTGTGCTTATGCTGACAATATGTACCCTTCCATGGTCTGTCGGGAGATGCTGTCATACCTTCATATGTTCAATCTTTACCTTAACAGAACTCTTGTTTGCGTAAGAATTGCATCTCATTGTATTTGCACAGATCTTTAGTACTCTTCAGTAATCAAAGAGAGCTTTGCGTGCTTCTATTTCCCACTGTGTGTGGGCACGTTGTGTTCTCCGGATGCGCTTGCATTAATTATTGAATCATCAGTTGTATCATTGAGGTAACAAGAGACTGGCTGTATTTTATGTACACTTAACGATAGTGAAAATAAAAAGATACTGTGATATCACTAGACACTCTGCATCGTGAAAACGTTTCTTCGGGTTTACGATAATGATACATTGATAACGCTTTCAGTACTGCGCGGAGAGCCACAGAGACCAGGGATGCTGTAATTGGCCAGAAGGCTTCCTTGTTTTTCTGTTTAGGTCTACATACACTAACGCACGTCATTCCAGCCGTCATCTAGAGCATTACCATCTCATTTGGCAGTGCCTGGAATTAACGCCGCATACACCCTCATCCATATTTGTAATAAACCATACTGTCCCTACGTAGTGACCTGAACAGATGATCTGAACAGAGAACTAGTTCATTAATGGAGTTTCTGCAAATAAAAGCCGGCCGGATTGGCCGTGCGGTTCTAGGCACTATAGTCTGGAGCCGAGCGACCGCTACCCGATCGCCGGTTCGAATCCTGCCTCGGGCATGTATGTGTGTGATGTCCTTAGGTTAGATAGGCTTAACCAGTTCCAAGTTCTAGGCGACTGATGACCTCAGACGTTAAGTCGCATAGTGCTCAGAGCCATTTGAACCATTTTTTGCAAATAAAACAGTCTTCACGTGATTGTTCTAGAAGATCGAATTTGCGGTGGATACATCATTTATCATGAATCACCTAGGTTGAGTTACTTTATGTATTTCGATGACCCTTGTGACTGCATTTTGTTCTATCTCTAACGCCAGATACCTGACCATAGGGCGATCCGGATTGCTGATCATCTATCAACATCTCGTCGCTAATACCTAGCTATTGGGATGGGGCTGACCTTTAGAAGTGGAAGCCTTTGGTTACCAGTTCATCTTAAAAATGGTTCAAATGGCTCTGAGCACTATGGGACTTAACATCTATGGTCATCAGTCCCTTAGAACTTAGAACTACTTAAACCTAACTAACCTAAGGACAGCACACAACACCCAGCCATCACGAGGCAGAGAAAATCCCTGACCCCGCCGGGAATCGAACCCGGGAACCCGGGTGTGGGAAGCGAGAACGCTACCGCACGACCACGAGATGCGGGCAGTTTATCTTATTTTCGGCAACAACGATAGTAGTTGTTGGTAACCAAACCATCAAGTTTAGATCAACATACAAATGCAATAATAAAAGCACCATCTGAATATATTCTGTGGCATGTTATTAACAAGAGAGGCAGTTGCGGTTCATGTGTATAACATCAACACAACACAAAAGTTTGTTACTGAAGTCAATTTCCTATGGGCATGTTAAAGCTGGAGCCTATTTATTGGTACTATGTGTGATATTTCATCAGGAAAGTAGAATAAAGTGAGGATGGAAGCCATAACTTTGTTGTTGATTAACTGTAGCTACAGTAGTTTCCGATGTCGTTGTTATGGCCAGTACACCACGCTCCAGCATCCTGCCCATGGACCCACTCTGCGAACCTTTGAGCCGATACACCAGACCACAGTGTGATGGACGTCATCCACCCTGCCACCACTGATAATGCCGCCACAGCGATAGAAATCTTTCAGCAGGGATGAACGCACCACACCTGAGAGGGAGGAAGGGATAACATTTAAACCGTTTCCTTCCTCTCGCAGCAGTTAGTATTCAAATTTGAACTAAGTACTTAATAAAATGCACTGAGCGACACCAACACAGTTAGACCGCAATAGACCGGTGATGCTGTATTGTAACATATCACCCCGGACTACAAGTCCACATAAGAAAAAACTGAGCGACATAGCTGAGAATACTTGTTGCTTGATACATAAACAGAAAAACAATACATAAACAGCTAATTCTCAATAGCATTAAATTTCACTGGCATCTCATTCTCCATTTAACTCCAGAACCCACCAACAATAAGGCAAATCTGCGGCCTGGAGGTTCATGTAAAATCCGAATCAGAAGAAGACAAATGACGAAACATGTATCGTAATTGGACATCTTTGTTAATGAAAACGTAGCTGATAAGCTTTCCCATCAATTCGATAATTTCAAATTCTCTGAAGTTGGAAGGTAAGTTATGACCGGGTTACTTATTTCCCAAGTGTTAAAATGTAACTGCGCGAGAATTCCCATCTTCAGCAACGCTGCCTCTTTGTGGTTTCTGAGGATTTCGAGTGCTTGCTAGTACTACGGTGCGTTGTGAAGGTGGCCACACTTGCGCTCATAGTACCTTCACAAAACGGTATGTACCGGGTGATCAAAAAGTCAGTATAAATTTTAAAACTGAATAAATCACAGAATAATGAAGATAGAAGGGGCAAATTGACATACATGCTTGGAATGACATGGGGTTTTATTAGAACCTAAAAAATACAAAAGTTCAAAAAATGTCCGACAGATGGCGCTTCATCCGATCAGAATAGCAATAGTTAGCATAACAAAGTAAGACAAAGCAAAGATAATGTTCTTTAAAGGAAATGCTCAATATGTTCACCGTCATTCTTCAACAATAGCTGTAGTCGAGGAATAATGTTGTGAACAGCACTGTAAAGCATGTCCGGAGTTATGGTGAGGTATTGGCGTCGGATGTTGTCTTTCAGCATCCCTAGAGATGTCGGTCGACCACGATACACTTACGACTTCAGGTAACCCCAAAGGCAATAATCGCACGAACTGAGGTCTGGAGACCTGGGAGGGCAAGCATGACTAAAGTGGCCGCTGAGTACACGATCACGCGTCTAGCAATATGGGGTGGAGCGCCATCCTGCATAAACATCGTACGTTCCAGCAGGTGTTTATCAGCCAGGCTTGGTATGATGCGATTCTGTAACACATCGGCGTACCTCTTGTAAGTAGGCTATTAAGTTTTCTTATTGGTAACTCCACGTAGCACTCTGTATGAAAATCACTGGCTATGCTGTGTGCAGTCTATGGCTAGTTTGCATTGTTGTCTGCCATTGTAGTGTTGGGCTGTTGGCTGTTAACAGCGCGTAGCGTTGCGCAGTTGGCGGTGAGCCGCCAGCAGTGGTGGATGTGGGGAGAGAGATGGCGGAGTTTTGAGAGCGGGTAATCTGGACGTGTGTCCATCAGAGACAGTAATATTGTAAGACTGGATGTCATGAATTGATATATATATATTATGACTTTTGAACACTATTAAGGTAAATACATTGTTTGTTCTCTATCAAAATCTTTCATTTGCTAACTATGCCTATCAGTAGTTAGTGCCTTCAGTAGTTAGAATGTTTTTATTTAGCTGACAGTATTGGCGCTCGCTGTATTGCAGTAGTTCGAGTAACGAAGATTTTTGTGAGGTAAGTGATTTGTGAAACGTGTATGTTAATTTAGTCAGGGCCATTCTCTTATAGGGATTACTGAAAGTCAGATTGCGTTGCGCTAAAAATTATTGTGTGTCAGTTTAGACACAGTCATGTATAATTTTTCTAAGGGGACGTTTCACTCTCACCCGTCACGGGAGCAGTTACAAAACCAGCATCACGCATTTCCTCGAAGATAAAAGGCCTGATAACGGTAGATGTTGTAAATTCAACCCATACCTTGACTTTATCGTCGTTCAATGGAGTTTCCACGACAGTTCTAGGATTTTTGGTAGCCCAAATTCTGCAGTTGTGGGCGTTGACAGACCCTCGGAGTGTGAAATGAGCTTCGTCGGTCTACAACACGTTACTCAACCAATCGTCATCTTCCGCCATCTTTTGAAACACGCACACCGAAAATGCCCTCCACTTCACTAAATCGCCAGGTAACAGTTCATGATGCCGATGGATTTTGTACGGATAGCATCGGAGGGTACGCCTCAGTGCCAACCAAACAGTAGTGTATGGAATGCCGGTGCGACGTGCGACTGCACGAGCGCTGACTTCCCCGTGCATAGACGAACCCGCTACAGTCTCCATTTGTTCCTGAACTGTCTCAGCAGCATTACGCCTTGTGCTCGGTCGGCCACTACGGAGTCTACCGTCTAACCAACCAGTGCCTTCGAACTTCGAAATTATTCTCGCCACAGCTGCATTTGTCAACGGACCTTTACCCGTTCGAATCCCCTTCCTATGGCGATAGGATCGTAACGCTGAACTAGCACATTCCCCATTTTGATAATACAGCCTCACTAAAAGTGCCTTTTCAAGTAACGTCAACATGCTGCGACTGCTGGCGCATCTCATTCTCTCTATTTTTTTTTCTTTATTGTGATTTCATTCCCCTGCCCCATATGGGCAGGGGAGGGCTGTCAGCAGCACAATCCGCCGCTCTTCAGCCGAGTGACACGACAACTAAAACAAGAATAAAATAATACATACATAAGGAGATAAAAAAGGGGAACATAAAACAGAGTAAGGGAGAAAATGGAGGTAAAAAGACATGGACATGTAGACGTTCATGGGGGACAGTTAAACAAGTCACCTGAAAGTTAAAAAACACAGTTGGCGATTCTTAAAACACAGAGAAGACACTGGATGCTCATGCACAGGTTAAAAGTTGGCCACAGTATTAAAAACACTCCGAAACAACACACTTAAAACCCACTTGGAGCACACACGACGAAGAATAAAACTACCAGGTTGGACCTGGCGAGGGAAAGGTCAGAGAGGATGGAAAAGGAGGGGAGAGGAAGGGAGCGCAGAGACACTGAAAGAAGGCACAAGAGGTGGAGGGAAAGTAGGAAGGGAAATCCGCTCAGAAGGAGGGAGGGGGAGGAGAGGGAGCCCTGAGGAGGAGGCAGGAAGAGGGGGTTAGAGTTGATAGGAAGGGTAGATGTCAGGGCGAAGCTCATCATGCGGGAGTGGTACACGGTGGAAGTTGTGTTGGGAAAGAAGATGGAGGATGTGGAGATGGAGAGAGGGAGGGACACAACGGTAAAGGCGCGGCAACTGGTTGGGAGTGGAGAGGAAGAGAGACACCAGGGGGTGAGGGGGATCAAGGCGGCGGACAATATATAGTGTGCGGATGTGTTCAAGGAAAAGGAGAAGGTGGGGGAAGGAGATGTGGTCATAGAGGATGCGCGTGGGGGACGGAAGGTGGATGCGGAAGGCGAGGCGGAGTGCATGGCGTTCGAGGATTTGGAGGGCTGTATAGAACTGGGGAGGGGCGGAAATCCAAGCGGTGCTGGCATAACAAAGGATGGGGCGGGATTCTCTCTCTCATTACAGCTCCTTTTCTACCCGATTGTCATGCGCAGACACTGACGTTTTGCTGTCCAGCGCCATCTGTCGGACATTTTATGAACTTGGTTTTGTTTTGGTTCTAATAAAACCCCATGTTATTCCAAGCATGTGTGTCAATTTTTACCTCTCTATCTACATTATTCCATGGTTTATTAAGTTTTCAAATTTATACTGACTTTTTGATCACCCGGTATTTACCTTACGTGACTGTGTATCAGTTTGTCTTAAGAAATTCGAATCATACGTTGGGAATAAAACCTCTATTGCGTTGTGAAGGTGACCTTACAGAGACACATACTACCTTCACAGAATGACGTGGTTTTTACCTTACGTGGCTGTGTATCAAGTTGACTGCTCATATGATTCCACTCTTAAGCAATTCGAATCAGGGGTCAGGTATAAATCTTCGAGATGATTGCTCACTGAGCTCGGAAAGCTTGTGCTGCACATTGATGTGATTTATCGCAACGATATTCCCATGACCAACTTGTGGGAGAATGGTGCCTCTTACAAGCAGCTAGTTGATTGTAATATTTTTGAGCTGCCATTAGGTAGAAATGCAGAAACATGACGTAGAGACCATTCTCATGTGATGGAGAAGCTCTGCAGTGTAGTACACAATGCATGAAACTGCCACAACACAATCCTGTTTCCTTTTGCAATTTGAGACAGGTCGATGCTCATTTCATTGTTGAGCACTTGAGTGATTTCATTCGAGAGGCAACAGCGTCTGCGCTCTACTTGCTTACTTCGAAAAATACATCTCATTCTTCAAATGAATCACACCAAAAATAACTGTGCACCTCGTGGATCCCAACGTTTCATGCACACACACCTTCAAAAACTAGCTGAGACAATGCGTCAGGTGAAAATACACATCACTATAACTCCACATCTTGATAACGTTTATATTTGTGAAGAACAAGGGGCTCATTCCTAACGAATACCTGGATTCGAAGGAGAGGGTGCACAAAAGCAGACTGCCTTGCGCAAGAGCATTCACCATTACAGTTATAGACACTGCCATAATGGAGACAAAGTACGGGCAGTCGTGCATAATTGGCAGGAGTTCAGCATCGCTACGATATGGAAACTGCGCGACTATACTTGGACATCCAGAATGAGATCTTCACTCTGCAGCGGAGTGTGCGCTGATATGAAACTTCCTGGCAGATTAAAACTGTGTGCCCGACCGAGACTCGAACTCGGGAACTTTGCCTTTCGCGGGCAAGTGCTCTACCATCTGAGCTACCGAAGCACGACCCACGCCCGGTACTCACAGCTTTACTTCTGCCAGTATCTCATCTCCTACCTTCCAAACTTTATACTTGGACATGACTGTACACCAGCTTGCGGATTTTTTCGAGAAATTGCATGGACAGATATCCTCTGGATCCGAGCTTTTATAATATCATACCAGGGTTCGTGGGGTGCAACGTTAAACAGGACATGGGTCAGCATCGAACTATTGTCCAGTGTCGACATGCGGCTCTCTTAAGAACGTGGACTCTGCGAGAGACTTTGCATGTGAGTACGTAAGTACACCAAGGTGAATAACCTGCGAATGACTGAGGAGGAGTTCCAGCCATTTCAAAATTTAAGTTATAACCTGTATTTGGGTGTAACAAACCTACACAAGCACTCCATGCAGCAATCTCTGGCCATTGGAGGAAAGCAATCACTTTCCAAAAAGCAAATCGTCCGACTGGGGTAGTTCAGACATGCAGCTGTCGATTCTCTTGAAGGATTTGTCATGCTATGTAAAATGGCATACCTACCCAAGGAAGGTAGTCGAATTAAATCACGTGATGCTGAGGGAACTAGATTAAGAAATGAGGCACTTGAAGTAGTAGATAAGTTTTGATATCTGGGGAGCAAAATAACTGTTGATGGTCGAAGTAGAGAGGATATAAAATATAGACTGGCTATTGCAAGGAAAGGGTTTCTGAAGAAGAGAAATTTTTTAACATCAAGTGTAGATTTAAGTGTCAGCAAATTTTTTCTGAAAGTATTTGTATGGAGTGTAGTCATGTATGGATCTGAAACATGGACGATAAAAAGTTTAGATAAGAAGAGAATAGAAGCTTTTGAAATGTGGTGCAACGGAAGAATGCTGAAGATTATCTGGGTATATCACATAACTAATGAGGAGGTACTGAATAGAATTTCTGATCGGTTGTTAGGACACGTTCTGAGGCATCAAGAGATCACCAATTTAGCACTCGAGGGAACCGTGGAGGGCAAAAATGGTAGAGGGAGACCAAGAGATCAATACACTAAACAGATTCAGAATGATGTAGGTTGCAGTAGTTACTCGGAGATGATGAAGCTTGCACGGTACAGAGCAACATGGAGAGCTGCTTCAAACCAGTTTCTGAACTGCAGACCACCACAACAACAACAACAACCCATTTTCATGTCGCACACAGTGACCTGCCGCTGTGTCTGGAGCGACTAGTCACATGCAATGGTTCTATGCGCAAGCTGATGACGACAGTGTGGAACAAACAGAGGTACTTTATGAGCTATAAAATTCTCCATCATCGGCTTACTTAAGAAGTGGAAATTACTAGAGTCTCCTACGCCATCTCCTTCACGTATGCTGGCAGATGGAGTTATAGACGTAAAAAACGAAAAGAGGGCTCTCACGAATTGTGATGTAGAAGGGAATTTTTTAGATTAATGAAGAATTTAACTTCCGAGAAAATTGTGGGAGTATTGAGAAAGTTTCGTGAAATTCATGTAGATTACTGCACGCATGGGTGTTGTTATGGGTTGGCAGGAGAGCCAACACCGTGTTATTAGAGGAAGCCGAAAGGCACGCGTTTTAGCTCACGCAGGCTGGCGTGAGGTCTGGAAGAGGACAAGGAAATTAGAATTTAGAAAAACGGACGTAGCTGGTGGAATACGTAACTTTAATCCATTAATGACGAGCGTCGCTCTTGAGTGTACATTATTCACAATATCAATAGTAACTGAACATGGCGCCTTGCTAGGTCGTAGCAAATGACGTAGCTGAAGGCTATGCTAACTATCGTCTCGCCAAATGAGAGCGTATTTTGTCAGTGAACCATCGCTAGCAAAGTCGGTTGTACAACTGGGGCGAGTGCTAGGAAGTCTCTCTAGCCCTGCCGTGTGGCGGCGCTCGGTCTGCAATCACTGATAGTGGCGACACGCGGGTCCGACGTATACTAACGGACCGCGGCCGATTTAAAGGCTACCACCTAGCAAGTGTGGTGTCTGGCGGTGACATCACAGGTGTTATGGCTCCAAAGATTACATTGTCAGACCAAATTTTAAGCTGGTCACTGTTTTCCATGAACGATTTGTCGACCTGGAAATGCCTTAAGTTTTGATAGATTTCACGAAACATGTCGATGTCGGTAGGTGCATACTGGACCTCTGGACCTTTTCAGACTCTACATGTCACACATCAGTACGAGTTTGCGAAAACACACTTTGCCAATCAAATGTTTCATTGAACAGTAAGTAATGAATTACTGTCCTGGTGTATTCTCAAGAAAAAATAAAATTATCAGCCCTATGAAAGGTAAGGGGAATGAGTCGCAGATTGTGAAGCTTTTGGGGCTCAGATGTAAAATGTACGCCTACTGTACAGATAGAAACGCCACCCAAAGACGATTTAAGCTTAGTCTCAATAGCTTTAATGAACGAAGACTACAGAGAGTGTCTGTTTGGCAATGTCTGCAGTCCTCCTTCTCGACCTCCATGATGACAGGGAGTTTGTCTGTGGGGACAGTATGAGCACCATCCCATTCTCACACCATTCGCTTGGACGATAGTGAGAGCGTGGATGTATTTATTTATTTGTAAATAGTGTGTGTGTGTTGAATAGTGGCATGGACCGTTTGTCATGAGTGTTTGTATGCATATGCATATGTGCGTGTGTGTGTGTGTGTGTGTGTGTGTATTGTATGCTATGTACATGTCTGTGGTTTTTTTCACCTGTGACTAGTCACACCAGTTAGTATAGTTTCCCATTTACTGCATACATTGTATAAAATTATGTAAATAACTAACAGGAAATGCAATAGTGTATAGAATTTCTCTGATATGTCTACATGTATACAAGTTCCCTATAAAAATAGAAAACGATTGTATTGTAAAGTAACTCTGAAAATACGTTTTGTAAAAAATTGTTCTTAATGAAATAGAATTCTGTTACATGCGTGTTATCTATCACTTGTGATGCAAGACCCTGATCCTTTTGTTATGGTGTATATAACATGAAAGACAAACTGCTCTAGAGAGAGAGAAAGAGAGAAATTAAGGGGATGGGATGTTGTTGTTAATAATAAAATCTGATATTAAATGGTTATTAACGTTTTTATTGTTATTTATAAGAAATAGCTACACCCAGATTCCAAACAACATGAATATTTCACTACAGAGTACATGCCATCAATGAATGATGAACCTCACTCAGTTGGAAGATAAGAGGGGCGGAGGGAGGACGAACGTCGTTCCTATTGGCCCAGGAGGTCGTTGCTTGTCTGGGGGAGGGTTTGGCGATCTTGTCTATGTCATTGTCATCTCGTTCTGTCATTGTGATTTGGTGACCTCGCCATATGTCTAGGGTAGTGGAAGCACTCAAACCTGCTTATTGTATTAACCGCTTGGTATCCCTCCTCAACCCTGATATCCTCCGCCCCCCCCCCCCTCAAAATCCGCAGTCTACTTCCCTGGATTACAGAGCTGACGATTTCTTCATACCTGAAGATACGTCCCATCAAGCGTTTCCTTTGTTTAGTCAAGTAATGCCACATTATTCTGCAGCATCACATTTCAAAAGGTTCTAGTGTATTGGTGTGTGCAGAAAAGCTTCCCTAAAACTTACACTGACATTAGACGATAACGAATCCGTCTTTCTAGAAATTACGTTCGCGCTATAGCAACTCCGAATTTTACGTCCACTCTACTTCGGCCATCATAAGTAATTTGCTGCGCCAATAACAGAACTTACGATTTTAATGCCTCATTTTCTAATTTAGTTCCCGAGAATCGCCTGATTTCATTTTGATGACATGACATTACATTACCGTCGTTTTACTTTTGTCGATGGACATTTTATAAACTCTTTTCAGGAAATCATTCAATTCCATTCAATTGTCGTTCAAGCCTTTGCTGCCTCTGACAAAATTATGTAATTCACAAACCTCAAAGTTTTTATTTGTTCTCCTTGAAGTTTAATTTTAAGTTTTTCCTTGGCTTACTGAACACCATTCGGAACGCATAGATTGAATAACACCCAGTATGGATTACGATCCTTCCTCATTCATTTTTCAACAGCTGTTTAGCGTTCATGCCGGTGTAGTCTTATGACTTTAGTTACTGTAACAATTCTGTATCAACTACTGCTCTCTGTACTTTATTCAAGGTACGTTCAGAATTGTAAGGGGTTTATTAAAATAAGTGTTCTGATAAACGTTTCCTGAATCTACAAACGCTGTAGACATAGTTTTTGCTTTTTGATTCTATCTTCTAGGATAAGTTATAAGATGACTACTTTCTCGCACGTTATTACAGTTCTCAGGGACCTAAAGTGGGCCGATGACCTCAGCAGTTTGTTGCGATAAGATTTTACCACAAATATCTAAACTGATATCCCACAAGATCGGGTTCTACAAATTTTCAATGCTTCTGTAAATAATTCGTGTGAGTATTATGCAGCCATCACTTATTAAACTTACATTCACCCCTGTCAGCCCCGCATTATTTGAAATAGGAATTATTAGATCATTCTTGACATCTGAGTGTATATTTCCGGTCTTTTAAATTTTGTGCTCTAGCAGGAATACACTATGCAACCAAAAGTATCCGGGCAGCTGGCTGAAAATGACTTAAAAGTTCGTGGCGTCCTTTATAGGTAATGTTGGGATTCAATATGGT
Organism: Schistocerca cancellata; assembly: GCF_023864275.1. NCBI lineage: Eukaryota > Metazoa > Arthropoda > Insecta > Orthoptera > Acrididae > Schistocerca > Schistocerca cancellata. The sequence continues at coordinate 12,409,353 of NC_064633.1, forward strand.
ATTGGCCCACCCTTAGCCTTGATTACCCTTTCGCTCTCGCAAGCATACGTTCAATCAGGTACTGGAAGGTTTCTTGGGGGAATGGCAGCCCATTCTTCACGGAGCGCTGTACTGAGGAGAGGTATCGATGTCGATCGGTGACGCCTGGCACGGAATCGGCATTCCAAAACATCCCAAAGGTGTTCTATAGGATTCAGGTCAAGACTGTGCAGGCAAGTCCATTACGGGGATGTTACTGTAACACTCAGCCACAGGCCGTGCATTATGAACCGGTACTCAATCGTGTTGAAAGATGCAATCGACATCCCCGAATTGCTCATCAACAGTGGGAATCCAGAAGATGCTTAAAACATCAATGTAGGCCTGTGTTGTGACAGTGCCACGCAAAATAACAAGGTATGCGTGTACCCTCCATGGAAAACACGGCCACACCATAACACCACCGCCTCCGAATTTTACTATTGGCGCTACACACTGGTAGATGACGTTCACCGGGCATTCGCCATACCCACACCCTGCCATCGGGTCACCACATTGTGTACCGTGATTCGTCACTCCACAATGTTTTTCCAGCGTTCAATCGTCCAATGTTTACCCTCCTTACATCAAGCGAGGCGTTGTTTGGCATTTACCGACGTGATGTGTGGCTTATGAGCAGCCGCTCGACCATGAAATCCATGTTTTCTCACCTCCCGCCTAACTGTCATAGTACTTGCAGTGGATCCTGATGCAGTCTGAAATTCCTGTGTGATGATCTAGATAGATGTCTGCCTATTACACAACACGACCCTTTTCAACTGTCAGTGGTCGCTGTCAGTCAACAGACGCGGTCGGCCTGTACGCTTTTGTGCTGTACGTGTCCCTTGAGGTTTCCACTTCACTATCACATCGGAAACAGTGGACCTAAGGGTGATGCAATATCACACCTCCTAATTCATCTTAAATTACTTTGTACTCATTTTCTATGAAATTACATTCAATTTAATTTCTGTGATACAGCAGTTTTATACATTCTTCCTTCATTTCAGAATTTGCTTCTTCGCTAGAACTGGCTTGACGTCTGAACTGTTGACATCCAAATAGGTGTCTCTCTCTTTTCTCCAAACATATATTAAAGTTTCCTGTAAGTGACGTCTGTCTTCTCTAGCTGTGAGTGCTTCCATATACCTGTATATCTCATTTAACCATTACTGTTTTGCCATTTTATACTTCTAGTCACTCTCAATCTTTAGAAACATGTATTCTCATTTGCCTGCTTTATTTTCTATATTTTTATGTTCTACTTTCGATACCTAAATTCAGTATCTTATGCATCATACAAGGGTTCCCAATTCACCTTGTTATTTTGCCTCTTTGACCCTCAACTGCCTTCTTTCTTCCATCTCTCGAGGATACTCATTGGCCTTCTGTTTTATTCCTTACCCGTTTATCAGCTAAACGTGGCCTAATGATCCCTCTAGAAAATTTATATCTTTGGTTATTTCAACGTAGCAAGGTACCGTTTCCAGAATTTCTGTAAATACTTCATTCTTAATTTGCTGTTAATAATCAATAAATTATGGTCAGAGTCGACATGTCCCACTCGAAATATTATGCAGTTTAGTATCTTGTTTGTCGAGCCATTACGTAATATATATTGGAAACCATCAGCCATGCCTAAGTATCTTACACATGTGAACTTTCATTCACAGTTTTTAAATTAAGTATTAGCGATGATTAAATTATGTCCTGTGCAAAATTCTACCAAAGGGCTTTGTGTTTCAGTCTTTTCCGCCTGTCCTTGTACTGCCGCTGTTTCTTCTTGTCGTCATTGTCTTACTATTGGTCTCTGGTTCCCATTAGAAATACATTTTCGTCTCTTTTAATTAGATGAATTATTTGGTTGTTTTTTCACACGGTCTTTCAATATCTTCGGAGATATTTGACAAATGAACCAGTATTGTTGTGTTGATATTGGTTCCTTGTCTATATTGATTACGATATTGTATTCAATTTGTTGTGCATAAAGGCTTAACTTCCATTTTTATGCAAAATTAGCTTCAAGCTTTTCGTCTTTTCTTTTACATTAAACTACCGTGAATTTCATATCCATATTGGAATTGATTTTAAAATTTTGTTGCGTAACAACTGAAAACTACTCGGAACTTGCTCAGTTTCTGTAGCCATCTGGCTGAAATAGGACGCTGTTATGCATAAAATACGAAGCATCTGATAGGTAAGCGAACACCATAGGGAATACTTTAAATTTCGTCGATATGGTCGATGACACGAGGCAGAAGGCAGAGAACTGAACCTTTGTTTACTGAACATTCAGATCTCTCGTTTCTCCGATAGCATTCATGAATCATAATCTAAAGTGCTGGTGCACCGCCACAGACCGTCACAAAAATTACAACGCTAGGCTGACGTCCGTCCACTAGGAGTTTATTTCTCCTTTCTCGTCGTTTAAGATATCGCGGATGAATGACAAGGATTGTAAGGTAACAGAATTGTGTCACGATTCTTTGTAAATATTTCGTGCGTCGAAAATTAGAGACTCGCGTGGGAACAGCTCCTCAACACTTTAGCTGCAGTGAACAAGTACTTTGGAAGACAGCCAACCTCAGCAAGTCATAAAATGCGTGTCTCGCGTTTTTTCTATAGGAACTAGTGGTTACAGTCTTTGATGTCAGTTGGTATGCGGACACGGGAAAGAAAAACATTCATAGTTATTTTAGAAAAGAAAGAAACGGCCTGTCACTGGTTAATTAAATCAGCAGTAGGCCTTTTCACTATCTGGTGCAGATAAAATTCTTTAAATAAATTAAAACGGACGACACTGCTTTTATTAAAAAATCCGTCCTCCTGTTCACGGAGGTCAGTCGACTCCGGGTCGTCCGCTCTGTCACGACTAGAGCTTCGACTTTCAACTCTTCAGAAAGTACGTATGCACATTCAGTTGTATCGACGGTGACAGAATCAGGGATCACTCTCTACATATCCAGCATAATGTACAGCGGTAACTTTGCAACACATGTTCTAGACGATTTTCGGGAAAAGTCTTTTGATAAGTGTTAAGAATCATATGAGTGGGAAGACAGGGACTGAGAATCCAAATCCGTTCCTTTTTTAATTATTATTTACCGCACCCGTATCTGCGTCTTGTCCGATGCTGTCTCAACTTCCCAATACGCTCCTGTGATACTGTTTCAGCTATTTTCCACACTCACTTAACGCGATGGCGTAGATCGCTTTCTGTTCATTCATTTAATAACAGTATCAAGTAAGAAGTGAATCATAGTCATCTTGCGCAGAACTAGTGTGAGCATACGACGGATGAATGTAATATACTATTACATTCTTTCCTTTTCTTCCGTTTACAGCATTTGGCCTCGTTACCCAGCCAAGAAGATCTCTTAATGTGTTCTGTTACTCTAATTTAAATTCAAGATAATAGAGAAGCAAGATAAACGCGTTCTATTCAAAGAACTTGGCGAATATTTTTTAAAGAAACCACGGAAAGCCTTAAGCGGAACAGTCTGGACACAGATTTAGAGCTCTGATCTTCTGAACAACGTCTGTGAGGGAAAAATTCTACACGGAATTTCACTGCTCTTCTGTCATCTGCAACAAACAACATTTATTCAGTGTCTGGGACATGACTCATTTCACGACGCTTAAAGCGACTGTTAGTCTTAGACAAATCTGGAGAAAATAAGGGTTTGATACGTTACTGTCAACGGTTCTACCCCCCCCCCCCCCCCCCCCCCAAGCCCACTCCTCTACCCAGTTTAACTGAAATGTGACGCACGGGGTGAATTACGGCCGAAATACCATTATGTGAACGCTGATTACTCTAATTCTGTTCTCAAGATTCTTACCGTAGCGATACGCATGGGACTAAAGAAAATTTCTAAATTCTGGTTTTTGAAATTTTATAATTCGGCTTTCGCGGAATAGTTTCTGTACGTATCAAGGGTCTGGCATTCATATATTTTTCACATTTTCGCTACACTCTCCTATGAGTGAAGGAAACCTGTGACCATTCGTGTTGGCCTTCTTTGTATATTTTCAATATCCCTCTCAGTAATACGCTGAGATGAGACGCACAGGGGATTTGTAAACAGTCTCGTCTGTAGTGTCACTGAATTTTCCCAGCATCCTACCTATGATACTAAGTGTCCCACCTGCATCATTTCCAAATGAACCTACAATATATTTCTTTGATATCCCTTCAAACAGTAACAGCCAGTAATTTGTATGAGTTATACAAATTCTTATTGTGAATCACTGATATTGGAACCAAAAGATTTTGCGAGTGTGTGAATCAACATATCTGTACATTTAAAACAAGTGTGCCATCTTTGCAATATTTTAAAGTCTTATCTATATGTGACTGAATATTCCCGAAGCATTTTACAGATAACTGTATTATCTGCGAAAAATCTGAGGATCTATTAATTTTTCCATCAGACCATTAACAAACAACATGACCAATAAGTGTTCCAACACACCTCCCTGGGGCATGCCTTAAGTTACTTCTAGACCGGATGAAGACTCCACCCAATATAATGTGTTGTGTTCTCCCTGCGTATATATCTAAAATATAACAAAAATTTTGTTAGATACTCCGAGTAATGGTACGTACTATCGGTAATAGCATATGGTGTGGTAAGGAATCACATACTTCCGTAAATGCAGAAATACAGCATTCACCTCACTAACTTGGTCCATATCTGTCAGCACGTGATAAAAAAGCATGTTATGTTTCGCATTGTCGTTTCTAGAGACCATGTTGGTTGCCATGAAGCAGGTAATTTTGTTAGACATACTTCACTGAATTCTCTGCGAAAGATGTACTAGAATATGTTTTTCGGGAAATGTATGTCGTTAAGAGTTAATAATCGTATGAATCAGAGATACGAAGGAGGGACAGCAGATCCTTAACTTGCCTCTTTACTCCTCTTAAACTTCATCGTGCAAGTACTTACATTTCATTTGTTGCAGACTTCTCAAATTAACTCTGCAAAAAGAGATCTCTTATTACGCTGTAACCAACTTGTACACACACACACACACACACACACACACACACAAACGGATGTGAGTAGGTATCTACCTGATCATCGTTTATTAATGGCTAAAAGTAAGGAGAGACTGATAGTCTTCTGTGCAGAATCACTGCTAAGGAAGCGTATGTAGCTACTCCCTAGAGTATTATTTATCAACATCTACCTCGTAATATTTTACAGGTGGTTACAGGAAGACTACGAGGGATAATACAGTATAATGCCTCTTTTCGTTTTTACCATTTTTCGACATTTGATCTCTTTACACAACCTAGGTAATTAAACGTGTATTATTATTATTATTACTATTATTATTATTATTCGTAACATGTATTCCATAATACATTTCGTTAATTTCAGTAGCTGAAATAAACATGGATAGAGAAGGAAGGCATATGCGCTCTGTGTAAACAGCTTTCAAATATTATTTGACGAAACAAGGGAAGGCATTAAGCTGACAAACTGGACTCTGATGTTAATCTCTGATGTCCTGAACGTGACATCTGTATCGCAAACACTGTGAGCAGTGGATCCTACAAAGAGCACGGCACCTCATCTGGCAGCTGAAACATGTAAATTCGGTATCTGAGACATCGGTAACCACACGATGGTTAAATACACCAATGTTACGTAAAATGTCTAACAGCCCCACGTTCCCTCATTCATATGGAAGTTGAAATAACCTGTAAAGTGGTACTAACATCGTGAACTGCAAGCAAAACTTTTCGCCAATCTTTATTCTATGTTCCTCAAAGACTGTTGCTCTCTGTACTAATGAATTATGTCTGAATAAATCAGAGGAAGGACGATGTACTTTTTGAAATTATGTAACCTGATGGTTTCAAGTAAAGAACAAAGATGTTTATTGCAGTATATCTTCTAGTGTGATGCTAAGAAGTATTCTCCTTTTTCTTCTTCTTCTTCTTCTTCTTCTTCTTCTTCTTCTTATTCCTTCCCCTTTTCCTTTCTTTGTGTTTTACTGATTCATTTGTTACATTCATTTAGTTGAAGCTATTGATGATTCCACCTTTAACTCGGTCTCCTGAACGGTCTTCTACCAACTGCCTAATAATTCGTCAAAAATGTCAATATCCTTTTATCTTTCTTTCTTACAGTATTGTACTTTTAGTTATCCCTATGTTCCTTAATATGGTAATTTAAACCTTACTTCCAGTTCTTCTCTGATATCCGCATTCCTCCTCCTACTGGATAATGTGACACGCAAACTCTTCTTAGGAATTGCTTATCAGGTTTTTGTACTTTGTACATTTCTTTTTTTTATGGTTCACGATTCGCTTCCACGTGTCATGGTTGGTACTGATATCTTTCGTACAACTTAAGTAGAGCTTCCTTTCTTCTCTAGAACTGAGAGCTCTGTAGATTGTTACGTTAATGTCATTAAATCCTCCTACTTTCTATTGCAGTGAGTTTCTGTCATGAATGAGATGGTATTTCGTAAGTAGTTGAAGGTATTTCCTCCTTCTATGGCCTGATCATTTATTATTATTTTGCTGGGAACTGGCTCTTCGCTCCTCATAGCCATAATTTTTGTTTTCTTTGAGGATACTAAGGGTATATATAGTTTAAACCTAGTAGGTAAAATACGAGCGACCAATTGTGTGTATTGTCGGTATCAGCAATCATAGCTTTATCATCAGGAAATAGTGAAATCGTAGAATAATCCCTTTCGTTGAAGTCATAAGTACTTACATAAATTTAATTTAATCATCCCTTAGTAGAAATAAAAATAATCGGAGACAAATTTCATGCTCCTCTTATTCCCAAATTTGTCCTGGTTTTAGATTTTCCATTTCCTGCAATGTCAATTTCACATCTGTAATACGTCTTCCCTACTACCTTTATAATGCGCAAAGGTATTCCTGTTCCATTATGTCCATAGCATTTCGCTATTTACCATATAGTAAGCTTTTAAATAATCTATGAATAGTAAATGTGTCTCTCTACTGCACTCTGCGTTTGTCGATGGTTTTTCTAGTAGCGAACGTATTGGCTCTGAGCACTAAGCGACTTAACATCTGTGGTCATCAGTCCCCTAGAACTTAGAACTACTTAAACCCAACTAACCTAAGGACATCACACACATCCATGCCCGAGGTAGGATTCGAGCCTGCGACCGTAGCGGTCACGCGGTTCCAGACTGAAGCGCCTAGAACCGCACGGCCACACGGGGCGGTGCGAACGTATTGTCTGTGCACGATCTTCCTGTACTAAACCCCATTTAAGCTTCTAACAAATATTTGCAACAATTACAGCTAGTCTCCGGGTTACTCTTTTACAATATATTTTGTGCCCTGTCCTTAGCAGAAAGATGTTCGTACAGTTTTCGCAATTACTTCTAACTACTTTCTTGTGAACAGCTATTGTTGTATCTAATTTACAGTCATCCGAAATTTTATTATTCATCCACTCGTATATATAATTGATATGATAGAGAAATAAAGACTTCGGTGTGGGAGGTGCACATTTAATCGCTTCTGTGTTAATTCCTTCACTGTCCAGAGTTTCTCTGCTTTTAAATTTACTCATTTCATAATCTAATCCCTTCATTTACTTTATTCGGTTTCCGCAATGACGGCAACAACATGCTCCATGTAGTACATTTCAGCCTACCAATGACGCGATGTTCGCTTCTCGCTGGAGAAGGGCAGATTCGTCTATGCGTTTACGCCCTCATCTAAGTGGAAGCCACATTCAATTTTTAATAATGGACAATACCGCAGTTCGCGGTTCTCACTAGAATACTTGTTCTTCGCCCCGTTCCATCCCACGAACTAAAGAGTCCAACTGCACGCACTACTATTTCTGTCTCGTAATGTTATTCAGTGTTGGCACCAAAAGGCGCCATTTTAATATTTAATGTTTTAATTTAGATGTGCCAACACAAGTATTAATTTTTTATTTGATAATTTTTCCAGTCTGGAATGTTTCAATGTTGTTCATATGTCATTTAAATTTCCCATTTCCATATCGGCATTGGCTTAAATACTGTCACCGATCTGTTGCCGAGTTTCTGAATTAATTCAGATTTCATTTTGTAGTATACCAAATCGCTTGATAGTAAACATCGTAAGATACCAAAAAAGCTTGAAATTGGTATGTGTACTCGTCATGCGTATTAGGAGACAATAAAAACTTGTACTTACTGTCTTCATACGGATCACTATCAAAATTTGAAGGCTTTGTTCACCACTCATGGGCTATTATGTTCAGGTAGTCGACAATCTCAACCTGTACAAAGCAAGAGCATAATGTGATCTCCATCGATGTATTATTGAGTATATTTCAACATTACCCTCCAACTGAACTGGCCAGGAGAGCTCTCTTATTGTTCAAACTGAAGACTACGGTTAACTACGTAATAGTATAAAGTTGGTGATTCTAAAATAGCAAATATGAGTTAAAAATAGTCACAATATAAACTGACAGGAGAGGAGGTCATTTCAAAGGGAAACTAAGAAAAATAGTAGGTAGTAATGTTGGTAAGCTAGTCGTACGCTAGAAGCAGGAAAGATGACGCCCACCAGTGAACGCGATCAGGGATTATAGAAATGGTCGCTGGCGATCGCAGATGTCCACAAACAACGAGAATGAAAAGCACTCTTAAATTAAGATCGTTTTAGACAAGCGCGAAACGGCAATAAGAAACCCCCACAAAGAGCAAAGAAGAAAAACGCAGAGAGAATACACATGATTTTGCACAGAAATTAGTTTAATTTTAATTTGTTCACTAGTAATTTACTATCCCCTTTTCTCTCTTTTTACGCAAATCATCTAATAGTTACTAAGAGCTGAAAAATCTGCAGTGACTATTTACGTGATCCGTGGCTATGCCATAATCAGATTTTACGTGATTTCCCAAAATCTCTTAAAGTAAATTCTGGTGTCATTTTTCTGAATGGTTACCGCAGATTTTTTCCCCATTTTTCCCTAATCCGAGTTTTTCCCCCCATCCCTAATGAGGAGAAAGTTAATTTTTCTTCCTTATGAGGCCTACGAAACACAGTAAAACAGTGTTTTTTTTTTTTTTTTTTTTTTTTTTTTACAAGTGTTATGATATCTATGAACAAAGGAATGTAAACAGAATTTCACCCAGAAAGAGATTGACAGAGCTGTGTAACACCTCAGTCGAAAGAGTACAGTTGGAGTAGGCGATATTTCCATACAGTTATGAAGATCATTGGGAGAACTAATGGACCATGGCAAATTTGTAACCGTCATACTTCAGGAAACATGGACAATCTTAATACTGCTTACAGTTGTGAGCTAGAATGGGACAACTAGTTTAATAAACCGTGGTTCTTACAGACTAACAAGACTTATCTACAGAACACTGAAACGGCAGGTACATGTTGAAAGTATGATTCATTCTTTGTACCTTTCAAATTATAATGGGTAAATCAGAGAGAGCGACAACGTTATCTTCAGTTAGTACATAAATCAGACTCCAGTTCTAAGTCGAAGCACAAGAAGAGAGTGTGGTGGTAGTAGAGAGGTAGCAGTCTGTAACTCTGACTGCCTTGTGTCGGTGAATGTGTACACAGAGCAAGCAGAAAGGGAAACCAAGGAGAAAATTCGAATAGCTGAAGAACTTCATGGGAAAGAAACAAAAACTTTGAATTTCATTGATAGCACTGTGTGAGAGACGGCTAAAAACTTGAAACATCTACGGTAACTTTTCTGTATACAGACCAAACACTTGAGACTATATTATAAAACTTCATTTGGCTGAACTAGTTTATAAGTCGACACCTGACATACCTGGGCATAATGCATGTTAAGAGACATGTTTTTCTAGAGTAGAAAACATCTGTCTATAGAAAGCTGTAATAGTGTTCTATGGTAAAGTATTTTAACACTCAAACTTGTATATACCACGATCGTTCGGTGTAATTAAAGCTGTAGAAGCCAAAGGGCCTCTAAAAGCAAACTCAACATGAATCACAACAGTAATGTTATATAGCAGCGACATCTACATTCACGGCGAGTCTGAAGCTACCTTGTGTATTGCATGACATCATCCAACACCAGAATACTACTGAACTGGGATTCTCAGATTATTTTTGTCAGACAGGCCGCTGATAGGAAAGGGAGCGCCGAGAAGCTTCGATCGGTGCCTTTGCTTTAGGCGGAGTTTGTCACAAGCGCACAACACACATATGCACAATGATGTAAATAATTTGAATACATAGAAAACAAACCAGCAGCCAACATCAATGTCGCTGGCTTAGCATATCGTTCACTATCGAATACAAAACAGTATTCCATTCCCATATCAGTATGCGACAGATTCAAGCACTAGAGTTGTTGTTTATCTGTGCATTTTAATAAAATGTGTTAGCAAGCTGATCATTAAGTTTATGTTGTGTGCTGGTGGGGTAGTAAGAGTTGACTGATGGTGCATAGATAAATGAATTTCATAAATGTTATTTATTTCACTTTAAATTCTTTCCTGCAGTTGGGATAAGCTGTGAGGTCAATATTATACTTTTATTAAAAACAGATTCGTTTATTTCTGTAAATTCTTTTAGTTACATGTACTTTCATTCACTTGTACCACGCTCAAATAGGTCTGTGGTTGGTTTTGGATTCCCGTATTTTTGACTATATCTCTTCTGGATGTAAAGAGATTCTCTGTGTTTTTATAACATTGTCTAACATATGTCACAAAGAAGAAAAGGTTGATTCTAATAATTAGCTGGTTCTGTAGATGAAGGACTTGATGTTGATGTTGTTAGAGAGTTAACTGCTTGTAGACTAAATTATGTAGACTAATGGTGTAAAATGTAGTGTACCGGTTTCAATGACGTTTGTGCTCATTCAGATTATTTATTTTCACAAACCTTAAAATTTCATTGAATATCAAACGAATGATGGTCCTTCAAAATGTCATCAAATGTATCATGTTTAAAGAAAATGCCGTAGTGAAAGAAGATAATTTATCGTCTGTGATTACGTTATGATTACCGTCGCTTTAACTACTTCTGGGCATATGATATAATTAAATTTTCCTTGAGACATTTGAGTCTCAACTTTATCTACGGTAATGGTAGAAGCTGAGGAAATGAATTAACATTTATGCAACGTCCGGGATTTGAACCAGAGTCTTCTTGTTTAGTACGGAGGTGAGCTAGCCATTACACCGCCATAGCGGTAGAGGCAAAAGAGCTGCACGGACTACCGTAGACCAATGCCCTCCCTAACACAAACTTCAATCCACGTCTTCAGCTTATTTTCCCCCTCTTAAAATGTCACTATTGCCAGTGCTCTTCGGTATTGGAATATCAACCCAGTGTTGGGCATAATGGGGAAATCTACCCAGTACCTCACGCGTTGGTGATCTGTAGATGATACTTTTTGCTGTAGAAATTGACTGACTGTGGTAACTAATTTTACGAGCAAATACATTAATACCTACTGCTTAAACGGGTTTTCGTACAAGTCTGGAACCCAATGCAACAGCGATTGTACGTGGTATGTATTGGACAAGCCCTTGGTAGTTACGTGGCACCACAAGGCTACACACAGGTCACGAAAATGCGTCAAGCTGGGGGCTGGCGGCTTTTGGGCACAATGTAGACGCTCACTGGCACCCGAGGTACGTTCCACAGGTTTCGAATGAGATGAATTGTCTAGTGAACTCGCAACAGGAGTACAGTATCACGCTCGTCAAACTAGACGCATAGTACTTCCCCCTAACTGCCCCCGCCCCCCAAGAAACCCATCTCCTCCTCGCCGACCTGCATCCGCAGAACGTACCTGTTTCGAGCAATTCCAGAAAAGACCCTCTAATTGATACAATAAGATATGTGATCCCTACGAAAAGGCGACGTGCACGTTTCCAGTGTTCCATGGTCGAGTCTCGATTTTCCCGCTGCCACTACAGCCGGAACTGACGCCTGTCGTTGTGTCAGTACGGTGACATGTGAGAATCGTCCGCTGCGGTGTCCCACGTTCAACAATGTGCACTACACTGTGTACTACGAAACAATAATTAGTGCCAACACCGAAATTGAGCTCTGTCGACGGATCGGCCACGGGTAGACGTCTATCCGGATTTACTGAGCGGGTACGCTTCCGATACCCAGTTTCTGTTAGGAGGTAAGGCTGTCCAGTACCTTGCGGACTACTCGTGGTTTCACCGCCCTTCAGACGCTTTTCGTAACTAAAGAAATAAAACTTCGCTAAACACTATGGCACTTAACATCTGAGGTCATCAGTCCCCTAGAAATTAGAACTACTCAAACCTAACTGACCTAACGACATCACACACATCCATGCCCGAGGCAAAATTCTAACCTGCGAACGTAGCGGTCGCGCGCTTCCAGGCTGAAGCGCCTAGAACAGTTCGGCCACTGCGCACGGCTTTTCATAACTGTGCAAGCGAATAGACGAACATCTACGCCGTTTCCGAGATTCCCGTTCCCAAGTGCCAGGCATAACATTCTGCCCTCTGCCAATGTTACTAACGCAGTGTATTTTCCAACCGCAGCACGTATCATCGCTAAAAGGACTCATCATTCGTTGTTGTTATTGTGGTCTTCAGTCCTCCGACGGATTTGATGAGCTCTCCAAGCTACTCTATCCTGTGCTAGCTTCTTCATCTCCCAGCACTTACTGCAACCTACATCCTCCTGAATCTGCTTTGTGTATTCATCTCTTGGTCTCCCTCTACGATTTTTACCCTCCACGCTGCCCTCCAATGCTAAATTTCTGATCCCTTGATGCTTCAGAACATGTCCTACCAACCGGTCCCTTCTTCTTGTGAAGTTATGCCACAAACTCCTCTTCTCCCCAATTCAATTCAGTACTTCCTCATTAGTTATGTAATCTACCCACCTAATCATTAGCATTCTTCTGTAGCACCACATTTGAAAAGCTTCTATTCTCTTCTTGTCCAAACTATTTATCGCCCATGTTTCACTTCCATACGTGGCTACCATCCATACAAATACTTTCAGAAAAGACTTCTTGATGCTTAAATCTATACTCGATGTTAACAAATTCTCTTCTTCAGAAACGCTTTCCTTGCCATTGCCAGTCTACATTTTATATACTCTCTACTTCGACCATCATCAGTTATTTTGCTCCCCAAACAGCAAAACTCCTTGACTGCTTTAAGTGCCTCATTTCCTAATCTAATTCCCTCAGCATCACCCGACTTAATTCGACTACATTCCATTAAACTCGTTTTGTTTTTTTTATGTTCATCTTATATCCTCCTTTCAAGACACTGTCCATTCCGTTCAACCGCTCTTCCAAGTCCTTTGCTGTCTCTGACAGAATTACAATGTCATCGGCGAACCTCAAAGTTTTTATTTCATCTCCATGGATTTTAATACCTACTCCGAATTTTTCTTTTGTTTCCTTTACTGCCTTTTCCATGGATTTTAATACCTACTCCGAATTTTTCTTTTGTTTCCTTTACTGCTTTCCTCCAAAAGTCTCTTTAATTTTCCTGTAGGCAGAATCTATCTTACGCTTAGTGAGATAAGCCTCTACATACTTACATTTGTCCTCTAGCCCTGCTTAGCCATTTTGCACTTCTTGTCGATCTCATTTTTGAGACGTTTGTATTCCTTTTTGCCTGCTTCATTTACTGCATTTTTATATTTTCTCCTTTCATCAATTAAATTCATTATTTCTTCTGTTACTCAAGGATTTCTACTAGCCCTCATCTTTTTACCTACTTGATCCTCTGCTGCCTTCACTACTTCATCCCTCAGAGCTACCCATTCTTCTTCTACTGTATTTCTTTCCCCAATTCCTGTCAATTGTTCCCTTATGCTCTTCCTGAAACTCTCTACAACCTCTGGTATAGTCAGTTTATCCAGGTCCCATCTCCTTAAATTCCCACCTTTTTGCAGTTTCCTCAGTTTTAATCTACAGTTCATAACCAATAGATTGTGGTCAGAGTGCACATCTGCCCCTGGAAATGTCTTACAATTTAAAACCTGGTTCCTAAATCTCTGTCTTACCATTATATAATCTATCTGATACCTTCTAGTATCTCCAGGATTCTTCCATGTATACAATCTTCTTTTATGATTCTTCAACCAAGTGTTAGCTACGATTAAGTTATGCTCTGTGCAAAATTCTACCAGACTGCTTCCTCATTCATTTCTTACCCCCAATCCATATTTACCTACTATGTTTCCTTGTCTCCCTTTTCCCACTGTCAAGTCTCAGTCACCCAATGACTATTAAATTTTCGTCTCCCTTCACTACCTGAATCATTTCTTTTATCTGATCATACATTTCATCAATTTCTTCATCATCTGCAGAGCTAGTTGGCATATAAACTTGTACTACTGTAGTAGGAATGGGCTTCGAGCCTATCTTGCCCACAATAATCCGTTCACAATGCTGTTTGTAGTAGTTTACCTGCACCCCTATTTTTTTATTCATTATTAAACCTACTCCTGCATTACCCCTATTTGATTTTGTATTTATAACCCCGTATTCACCTGATCAAACGTCTTGTTGCTCCTGCCACCGAACTTCACTAATTGCCACTATATCTAACTTTAACCTATCCATTTCCCTTTTTAAATTTTCTAACCTACATGCCCGATTAAGTGATCTGACATTCCACGCTCCGACCCGTAGAACGCCAGTTTTCTTTCTCCTGATAACGACATCCTCTTGAGTAGTCCCCGGCCGGAGATCCGAATGGGGGACTATTTTACCTCCGGAATATTTTACCCAAGAGGAAGCCATCATCATTCAACCATACAGTAAAGCTGCCTGCCCTCGGTAAAAATTACGGCTGTAGTTTCCCCTTGCTTACAGCCCTTCGCTGTACCAGCACAGCAAGGCCGTTTTGGTTAGTGTTACAAGACCAGGTGAGTCAATCATCCAGACTGTTGCCCCTGCAACTACTGAAAAGGCTGCTGCCCCTCTTCACGAACCACACGTTTGTCTGGCCTCTCAACAGATACCCCTCTGTTGTGGTTGCACCTATGGTACGGCAATCTGTATCGCTGAGGCACGCAAGCCTCCCCACCAACGGCAAGGTCCATGGTTCATGGGGGTACCATTCGTTGCTGCTCCACTTAGGTATTTTTCTTGCCGCTTCAGCTGTCATGCCACGAGGCACCAGCTAGTCTCGTGATGGCCAGTGGTTACAATGGCTGGGCTGAACAGCATTTACCTATAAATCCCGCCTGCCAGTTTTTGAGACAGAGTTGTGTTTAGTTCAGTTAACTTTGTAAGTGAGTAAAAAGAGGATTAGTACAATAGTTTTTTATAATCATTCGTGTAACCAAATATGAATGTCTTCTTTCCGCAGTTCGGGGTAACGAAAATGAAGGACGGGCGCATCCCCTGGTCAGAGACGGCTCTGTGGATGAACGCCCGCGTTCTGGCGCTCGGCGGCTCCTGGCGCCCTCCTGGAGTGCGCGGCTTCGCACTGTACCGGATCTGGGTGCTCTTCACGCAGTTCAGCTTCCTCATCGGGCAGCTGCAGGGGCTGTACTACTTCTGGGGAGACGCCAACAGGATCATCCAGGACGTGTGCCTCCTGGTCACCACTATACTGGGCCTCTTCAAGTTCTTCGTCTTCGTCATAAAGCAGGAGGACGTCTTCAAGATCGTGCAGACCATCGACGACCGCAGGCGGGAGCAGGGTAAACTGGAGAACCCGCGCATAACGTCGATCCTGGACGCGTCGTACAGCTCAGCCAAGACTATCACGGTGTGCATGGCCGGTGTGGGCGGCACCGCCCCCGCCGTCTGGGCCATCATGCCGCTGGTCATGCGGAGCTTGGGCGTCGGCCCGCCGGAGCGCGAGCTGCCCGCCATGGCGTGGTACACCAGCCGCGACACCGTCTCCCCGGTCTACGAGCTGCTGTACATACTGCAGTACTTCAGCATGCAGTACTCCTACTTCGCCGCCATGTGCCTCGACCTGTTTTTCGCGTGTCTCATCATCCACGTAGCTGCCCAGCTGGAGGTTCTCAACGTCAGGCTCAGCCAAATTCGAGAAGACCTGTACTGTAAAGACCGTACGAGTGAGCCGCTGGGAGATAATAAGGACGAGGATGTAGAGGAAGATTCAGCATGGAGGGACCTCTCTGAATGCGTGGAGCACCACAAAGACGCCATAAAGTGAGTCCATACCCAAATCATTGGGCATATCTTGGCCAACGTCTAACACGATAACTGTCCTACACTTACTGCCTGCTGCTATAAATTCATGTCACTCCCACCACTACTGCATGTCGGAGAAAAGCTAAATGATAATGCCACTGCAGGGTCCCGGCCAGAGTGGCCGTGAGGTTCTAGGCGCTACAGTCTGGCGCCGACCGCTACGGTCGCAGGTTCGAATCCTGCCTCGGGCATGGATGTGTGTGATGTCCTTAGGTTAGTTGGGTTTAATTAGTTCTAAGCTCTAGGCGACTGATGATCTCAGAAGTTGTTGCATAGTGCTCAGAGCCATTTGGACCACTGCAGGGCAGAGGATGTCGAACCAAGTAACATGTTTCCAAATAATTGTTATTGTTGTCGTTTTTGTTATTGCTGTTACGGGCTTCAGTCAGAACACTGGTTTGATATAGCCTCTTCAGCTTCATATCTACATCCATTTGTCCCTACTTACCGTAACCTTCGCTTCGTTTCACTCAAAAAATTTTAAAATAGTAGGAAATCCACGATTGCTTCAGTCGTTTATTAGATGACCGGTTTCAGCAGTCTGAAGGTGCCATCATCAGATCTGAAACGTGGAATAACATTTATAAAACCATATGGACATCATGGCATATGAGGCAGACCACCTGATAAAATCATTGTCACAATCAATGAAAAATAATAAAAAACTGCTCTCATGGTCGTTCTTTAAATAATATATAAAACTGAAGTCACCAGATGTTAATCCACGTTTCAGATCTGATGATGCCACCTTCAGCGTCCTGAAACCGGTCATCTAATAAACGATAGAAGCGATCGTGGATTTCAATTATTTTAAAAACAGAGTGATCACACTACGACATACCATGTGTTCACTCCAAAAATTTTACGCACCACGCTTCCTTTCATTATCAAGTTGACGATTTCATCATGCCCAGGGATAAACACTATCAGCCGGTCTGGTTAGCCGTGCGTTCTAACCCACTGTTTTCCGGGTGGGAAGGCGTGCCGGTACCCGGCACGAATCCGCCCTGTGGAGGCCAGTCTGTGGGTGGTTTTGAATGCGGTTTTCCACCTGCCTCGGCGAATGCAGGCTGGTTCCCCTTATTCTGCCTCAGTTACAGTATGTCAGCGATTGGTACGCAATAACTTTCTCTACGTTTGCTTACACCATAATTACTCGTCACACAAACATTGGGGTTGCAATCGTCTGGTGTGAGACGCTCCCAGGGGGGGGGGGGGTGTCCAATGGGGGTCGGACTGCACAATAACCCTGGGTCCGGTGAGAGGCGGCGGTGGGGTGAGTGGACTGCTGCTGTAGCCTGTTGTGGGGTTGTGAACCACTGAGGGCTACGGCGGAGACGAAGCCAAACAATACAATACAATACAAGCATTATCAACCAATCCTTTCGTTCAAGCAATTTCAAAAATAAATTTCGTTTTCCCCAACCCGATTTGTCAGTTATTCAATCTACCACTTTAATCCAGCATTATTCTGTTGCATTACATTTCACATGCTTCCAATCTCTTCTTGTCTGAACTGCTTATCGTCCGCGTTTCACATCCGTTCAAGCTTACATTCCAGACCTTTAGAAAAGACTTAAATATTAACAATTCCTCTTTTTTAAAAAGCTTTTTCTTTCCACAGCCACACTGCATTTACATCCTATCTGTTTCGACCAACTTCAGCTACTTTGCTGGCCAGGTGTAAAAGTATCTACTACATACAGTACCTCATTTTCTAATCTAACTCTCTCAGTACCACTTGATTCAATTCAGCTATATTTACATCATCTTTTCAAGACAGTTTCTATTCAGACTACCTGCTTTTCTCAACCACTGCTTGCCCTTCATACGCTTTGACTCTTACAACTGCTATCTCGTTTGTATATGAACTGTAGATAGACGTCAGTTCTTCGTATTTTATTTTTGCTACCTATGCATTTTACTCCAGTCAGCACTGTGAAACGTTATGTCTAAATTTTTGAATGCTGTGGACGTAGGCTTATCCTTCTTCAACGTGTCTTCTACGATAATTCGTAGGTTCAGTACTGCGTCGCTGGCTCCTTTATTCCTCTAGAATCCAAACCGAGGTCGGCTTCTACCAGATATTTCTATTCCTATCTAATTAACTCGTGTCATTATTTTGCAGCCATGTCTTACTAAACTAGTAGTTAGATAACATTACATCTGTAAGCAGACGTCTCCTGTGCTACTGAAATTATTATTTACTTCCTGAAGTCTGAGGATCTTTCCAAACAAATCTTTGTGCTGCTACGGACATAAAACGCCGGCCAATCAGCGACAGTCTTGCAGCGATGTGTACATTTCAGCTGTTTTACCCCAGGTAAATACCGGTTATGCCGAACAGCGACGTTATGAAGTAAACTTACAGCAGGTAAAAATCTCAGCTGAATTTGTGAAAGCGAGGCAAAGTTTAAATACCAAGCCGAGAGTGGTTTTCAAAGAGAATAATTTTCTATGAAGTGTACTGGGTAAAACTTTGCTATTAAATCAACTACGCTAAAAGTACCGTATTGACATTATTTGCGAAGATAATACCCTGTACTCCATAAATAGCACTGTTTTAAGGCAGTCGACAAGTTGTATTGCATGGTGCAGTATTATTAATAATGAGAGCAAAGGATATACGTTTTAATTTTTGGTAGTGTAGAGAACCCATGAGTGAATTTTCATTCCAAAACGTACAAAACAAACTTTTTGTATAAACTAGGACAATGGTGAAAAATAAAACAAGAATTAACTTTTAAACAATCTTTTCTTCTTAACTAATATTTCTAAAGCAAGTGCTCTAAATTATTTCCCTTAAAATGGATGTAGAGCAGACTTCGTCGAAGAAAAACAATGGAACTGTATGATTCAGCAGCACCTTAGTAGGACAAAACCGCACTGCCCAGTGAACACACCCACACATATTTGCTTGCGAACGAACCTACGCGTGTTCGTCGCTGGTTGGCTTTCTTTCTTTCTCCGCAACTGCGCTGTGGTGCGTTTGTGGCCAACAGTTACCTCGTGAATTTGGCTAGATTCCCCTATCCTGCTTTGACACTATCGGATTGCTTTTCTCTCCATATTTCCAACAAATTATCACAATGTACATGAGAAAGTTTTCAGATAACGACAGTAGGATAGTAAGATGATCGCAGATATCCCTTGATTAATTGTATGGTAACTTCCTCAAATGTACAAAATATAGGATAACCCCAGTAACAAAGAGAAACGACTCAATAGCGCCTGATTACAATGTTGACGGTTAACATCCAGAGTCTGTGATATTACTGATACTAAATACGATAATACCCTGAACGAAGTAGTTTTACTGGAAGGGTTGCAGGTAACCGTAATTGAGCCGTAAAGGAAATTCCTTAAAGAAGTTACTGAGACCTATTTTCGAAGACTGTTTCATAATTTGGAGTCGTTGTGTCTTAGGATTTGGGGGCGATATGGGATGAATTCTAATAGATGTTCGTATGGCCGCACCAAGTTGGTACAGCTCAGTGGAAATAGAAAAGAATCATTCTAAAATTTAGGACCTTGGCGTCGCGGAACCATTTTCTTCAGATTTAGTAAAGCAGTATTTGCTGATGGATCGGAACAGCTATAATGCCTCCGTAATTTGGTTGTTATAGGCATTAACGGAGAGCTTGCGGAGCATACTAAGGTGTATAAGTGCTCATTTTTTTCTTCGGCGGGTACTCGAAGGGTGTGTAGAGTCGTTAATACCAGTACGGCCTACGATTAACACTTGCGCAAAAGTGCCAGTTCTTTGTAACCTACCTAGAAACATTCGTTCTATTTGTATATACATACACCGATCTGACTTTAAAGAGGAAGTTACAACATCGCTCAAGTGTGCGATGTGCTAGTAGCTGTACATCGTTGCCGGGACTTGATTGTGTTCCATACTGCTTCCCTCCTTTTGCAGCGTTAATAATGTTTTCCAGCAGTCTGTTATTCACTGCTCGACTACAGTTGGGCTTCAGTCGCATAGATGGCCGGCACAAAGTCCTGGTACACATTTCTTTCACATTCTGAGAACAACGTATAGCATTCTGACTTCAATGATCGTAATTTAAGAACCTTCTCTTTGCTAACGATACACACTAATGTGATTGAACTGTTCGTAGTTTAGAAACGTTTATTCACAAATGTCCGATATTGCGAGATTGCCTAACAGTTTCTCCGTAATCACTTTGTTCCTCAACTTTTCTGTTATTCCCACGAGTAGAATGTTAGTACACCGATTAGAATAATGACTTTCCTAATCTTATAACATACGTTACAGTTTCATTAATGATGTCAATTAGCGTTTCTCTCGTAACCACTCACTACGCAGATGATGCTTAATACTTAGCTATAATACTTAGCTATAATACTTAGCTATAAAATGAGCAGCCATATTGTTTCTGATTTAATCCACGCTCATAGGTCTTAACTATTGCATAATTTTATTCCATTCCCAAAACCCCAATTTCGCGTCCTCCCAGTCTGCCGGTGTAAATCACTCTCTCCAAACAAATGCGGTTTCTCCAGGGGCTGTACTACCGATATAACAACGATTTCACAATAGATACACAGCAACCTCTGGTATGAACTGTAAATTGGTTTTCGGATTGTGTATTTGGATTTAGGTCACTCGTATCTATCCTTGTTCTTTATAGAACAAACACTCTCTCCAAACAAATGCGGTTTCTCCAGGGGCTGTACTACCGATATAACAACGATTTCACAATAGATACACAGCAACCTCTGGTATGAACTGTAAATTGGTTTTCGGATTGTGTATTTGGATTTAGGTCACTCGTATCTATCCTTGTTCTTTATAGAACAAACAAACCAACCTCGTCAACGATATCAAGTAGGACATGCTTTTGATATAGTACAGTCTTTGACTGAATGGTAAAACATTCCACTGAATTCTGATAGGTACAAGATGAATTTGAATTTAAGTTTTTTTAGAAAACATGGAAAATGTGTTTGTCGGTTTGTGCGCATGTGTGAGTACAGCGCAACAAGTAGACATCTACCTAAAAAGCAATATTCCTTTCTTTCTGTAGATGAGTGTTATCTTTATGACACGGACTCTGTAGGATTTCGTACAATAACCTAAAATTGTTTTCATAAGTGTTCGTATTCCTTTTACCATCGACGAGTCTTCGTTTCCATAACTCAAAACAGGGACAAAAGCCAAATACGCACTATTGTCTGCATAAAGTGAAACACTTAGAAACAATAGCATGTAACACGCCACGATAAGAGTAACTGTATAACTTCAGAAAAAGTTTTGCATCACCCCTGTTCCCAGAACTCCTGAAGATATACGTTGACTGCGGATGTTATCACAGGCACAGTCCCTTTGACTGTTCAGAGATGTCACTAAACCCACCCAAAGATGTAAACAACCATGCATAAGCAGCGCCTATTACACGGAGGGGGGCCGACAGCCGATCAGTTCCAGTCATTCCACGAGGAAGGAGGTCTGTAGTTCAACCATGCCTAGACGGACAATACCGCGGTTCGATCGCATCCGCATTGTTACTTTGAGCCAGGAAGGGCTCTGAACAAGGGAAGTGTCCAGGCGTCTCGGAGTGAACCAAAGCGATGTTGTTCGGACATGGAGGAGATACAGAGAGAGACAGGAACTGCCGATGACATGCCTCGCTTAGGCCGACCAAGGGCTACTATTGCAGTGGATGACCGCTACCTACGTAGGGACCCTGACAGCAAGGTCACCATGTTGAATAATGCTTTTGGTGCAGCCACAGGTCGTCGAATTACGACTCAAACTGTGAGCGATAGGCTGCATGATGTGTAACGTCAATCCCGACGTCCAATGCGAGTCCAACTTCGCAACCACGACCAGCGCGGTACAAATGAGGCTAACATGTCGAATGGACCGCTCAGGATTGGCATCACGTTCTCTTTACCGATGAGTGTCGCCTATGCCTTCAACCAGACAATCGTCAGAGACTGGTTTGGAGGCAACCCGGTCAGGCTGATTGCCTTAGACACACTGTCCAGCTAGTGCAGCAAGGTGGAGGTTCCCTGCTATTTTGGGGTGGCATTATGTGGGGCCGACGTACGCCGCTGGTGGTCATGCAAGGCGTCGTAACTGTTGTACGATATGTGAATACCATCCTCCGACCGACAGAGCAACCATATCGGCAGCATGTTGACGAGGCCTTCGTTTCCATGGACGACATTTCGTGCCACCATCGTGGACATCTTGTGAATGACTTCCTTCAGGATAACGACATCGCTCGACTAGAGTGCCAGCGTGTTCTCCAGACATGAACCATATCGAACATGTTCGGGACGCACTGAAATGGCAGTGACCAACCAACCGCTCTGAGGGATCTACGCCGAATCACCGTTGAGGACTGGGACAATCTGGACCAACAGTATATTGATGAACTTGTGGTTAGTATGCCACGACGAATACAGGCATCCATCAGTGCAAGAGGACGTGCTACTGGGTATTAGAGGTACCGGTGTGTACAGAAATCTGGACCACCACCTCTGAACGTCTCGCTGTATGGTGGTGCAACATGCAATGTGTGGTTCTCAAGAGCAATAAAAAGGGCAGAAATGATGTTTATCGTGATCTGTACTCCAATACGTATTCTGTACAGGTTCCGGAACTCTCGGAACCGAGGTGATACAAACCTTTTTTTGATGTATATATAATAATTGATTTAAATAGCAGAGATGTGGCGGGTACGGAGGCCCAAGAGTGCCCACTTTTGTGTGACCATACAGGTCAGTGTTCACGGTACACTAAATACGTGTGGAGCTGTCATAACAAATTTCACTGTGACTCGCACACATCACAGGGTGGAATACTGGAATGTGCTTTCAAAGAGAGCAGAATAACTGGTCTCCGGGAGGTGAATCTATCGTTCCATGACACTTCAGTTCGTAGAGGGCCAGCGGCTTCAACAGTGAGGCGTATATGGGACCAGTGGAGAGAAGAGGGACGTACGCAGCATCGGTAGGGTATTGGAAGACAAAATATGACGACAGCACGAGATGACCACCATCTTGTCGTAACGGACAGAACAACTTGTTCCACAGTGTTGGTGCGACTTTGAAGCACTTAAACGGGTGAAACGGGGGCGGATATGCCTGCGTCGACGGTTCGACGCCGCCTACTGTGTGCTGGAATGGCGGCACGTATGTCATTGCGTTGGCTGTCATCGGCCAAAAGGGTCTACGCCGCAGACTGCAATTGCTGTGTAAACGCGGGCAGTGGCGTGCTGAATGCCAAATGCAGTGTTTTCAGACGAGTCCCGCTTCAGTTTGTCCTGCAGTGATACGCGTTAGATGCCGAAGTGGCGAACGCAGTCTGGCAGATTGTTGAGTAGCATAACGCACAAATCCGAAGTGTGATGGTTTGGGTCGCCATTGGCTATTACACATGGTCTCGCCTCCTAAGTCTTGAGGGTAATCTGAACAGCTATCGCTACGTAACAGTGGTTTTACAGCCCAAGGAACTGCCCCTCCTGCGGCCGTTCCACTTGCCGTATTTCAGCAGGACAACGTCTGGCCGCAAGTGACGAGAAATGAGCAAGCTTCCTTGAGGGCCATTGCTGCCCTGTCACCCTCGATAGCTGAGTGGCAGGCGCGGCAGAATGCCATGCGAGGGGTCCGAGTTCGATTTCCGGCTGGGTCGGAGATTTCCACCCTTAGGGACTGGATGTTGTGTTGTGTACAGTCATGTCATTCTCATCATAGACACGAAAGTCGCCGAAGTGGCGTTAAATAAATAGACTTGCACCATTCGGCCGGTCTATCCGACGGAAGACCCTAGCCAATCAACATTTCATTTTGTCTCACTGCTTCCCTTGCCTGCCTATTCGCGTTTACATGTCGCCGATCGAACTTGTGCGGTATATGGTCGGTCGGCAGCTTATTCGTTCAGGTACTCCTGCAGCCTCAGGCGACGCTTTATGGACACGCCTGCAAAACGCGCCGTATAATATTCCCCAGCAACATGTTATCGTCTTTTAACTGTTTATGTATCGTAATTTCCGATGTGGAGATTCAGGAGCTGGCCAGTATTTGCGTAATAAAGTTAGAAAATTGCCTAATAGTCACTCACTGAATGGTCAGTTTACCAACCAAATGCTCGTTAAACGACTACTCACGTTCGATCTGAGCGTCGTTCACCTCCGAGTCTCGCAAGCTAGTGCACTGCACATTAAGCTATGCGAGCGGATACTCCGCATACCTCAAAACCTCTGTCGACGTTCACTCCCTCCGCAACGTACGAAGGGAAATCTGCTAGAATCTACAGACTACGTTTCAGGTGCATTTTTCTCGCACGTACAACAGCGTGTGTGATGTGCTATTCTTACACATAACCCTTCGTAATTTCGAAAAATATTTCAAGTTTTTATTTTAATTTTTATGTTTCATCGAGATATCACCTGTGATGCGGATGCTTTTGCTGTCGGTGTGAACAAGTCTCTCATTTCTGCGTCTTGTGTCGTGTTTTTAACTCCTACGTGCTATGTAGATTTACGTAATGCTACACACTCATTTTCTTTTTGATAAGGGCAGGTTAACTTTAAGACAACTAGACACTGTCGTGATTCATTAACTCTAAAGGATTTAATAACTTAAGATTTAAGGAAAGTTTAACTCAGCGCGCTTTGTAATTTTAATAAACACAGCACATACACATAAAAGAGATTTTACTCAAAAGTAATATGTTGTCTGTCGCCAACGCTGGGGTAATTTTCGATTCCGCGACTGTAGAAATGACGTGTTTTTGAGATGAAGAACTCGTCGAGCCATGTTTGAAACACATTTTTCCCCGAGATGGAAGTTCCTTGAAGGTTCTTCGATAGAGTTCGGTAAAGGTGAAAATCTGAGGGAGCAAGATCAAGCGAATTAGGTGGGTGCGGAATGACTTCCCAATCCCACTCCTAAATTATGTTTTTGTAAGGCTGGCAGAATGCGGGCGTGCATGATCTTTGAGTAGCGTCACTTTATGGAGTTTCCCGTTCCTTTTTCTTCGCTTACGTCTGAAAGATGTCTCAATTGCTGTCAGTAAATGTGAGCAGTGATGGTTACACGTTTGTGAAGCAATTCATAGTACACCACATCGTTGCTATTCTGTGAGCTGCATAACATTATCTTTTGTGGCGCCGCGCAGTTATTGTACGGGCAGTTTCTGCTTTATCTGGGCTCAGCCATTCGTCTCTTTTCTAAGGTTAGCATGAAGACTCGGTTTATCGTCACCAGTCACGGTACATGATAGGACTGCTCGGTGTTGTCCACGAACCAACTGATGACGAGCAGGCACAATTAGGAACATGGCCACCAGATGATTTTTTTGAATTTGGCTAAGAGAATACACTCGATTTTTGAACCTTTCCCATTGCTTGCAAATGTCGCACGATGGTGAAATGTTCAGAGTTCATCACATTTGCAAGTTTTGTAGAACAATGACGTGGAGCGTTACCGATTAATGCATGTAAATGATCTTCATCAAACTCCAAAGGTCTTCCTGAACGTGGAGAGTCACTAATGTCAAAATCATTGTCCTTAAAATCAGAAAACCATTTTATTTGCGTGCTATGTCAATGGCATTATCCCCACATATGCCTCAAATACTTCTGGCTGCCTCCGGTGCTGTCAACCCTCTACTGAACTCAAACAGAAGAATATGTCGGAAATGTGCGGCCTTCTCAACTTGGCACTCCATTTTCTGGTGTCCATAGCTCCACTCTCTACCTCCAAATGTCAAAATGACAATACGCAATGCAAATAGCAACAGTGAACTACAAATAGAAAGTGATAATCAATAACTACAAGTACACACATAGCAACCGGATTAGCAACATGAAAAATGAAAGCGCAACGAACTTGTGTCCCAAACTAATATTAGATTTCTTCAGTCCTTATCGTCTTAGGTGATAAACTTGCGTTTTTCTAATCATTTCTCACATAGGCTGCACTTCTTACCTTGGTCTGTAGTTTGAGTTTGTAACGTCCATGATAGTAAGAGTGCTTGTATTCTATATTGGGACGAAAGAGAACAGAGCTCTCCAATTTTTCCACCTCACAGTTTGTTGAGAAACATAGTCATCGCCCTGGAGTTGTGTCTCCATATTCGCTCAAACTCATAAACTGGAATTTTTCTTGAAATTTAACTTCTGCTCTTAACTTTAATGAAAAAATAAACCAAGCAAGTACAATCTTTATTTTCGTTAACTTTGCAAGATGCTGAAAGTCAAATTAACCAGGAACTATGGCAAATCGGCCATTCCAATAAATGAGTAAAAAGTTAGGTAATCACTTTTCTGTTTCTGCAACCATTTCATTCACATTTCTATTACGTCGCGTTATCAGAAATACATAATTATTTAATTTTCCTGTATATGTACTTCACGTAGTATTATGATTTTATAGTATGAGATGGAGGGAGGAAACGATAACTTTTCAAGCAATGGTAACACACATTACTATAAGTCATCTTAATACATTATCTAGAACTAATAAACATCAACTTAACGTAACTGGTCCTACGTTCCGTTATCTAAGTAGACAAATAAGTTTTTTTTTCTTTATATGTCGAGCATAGACGTCTAAGTTGAGAGTAGTTAACACAGGATGGAAACTCCACGCCTCTTATTGAGTATGTAACTCCTGATTTTGATACGTCATTCCTCGACCACCATGCTTGCAGAATTTGGTGTGCGACCAATTACGACCAATATTTTCCCTCGAAAAAGTCTTGCATCTGAGTCAATTACATAAATATAATATGACGACTTACCACTGTAAGTGCACGAAATTCATGTCTCCATTCACAACTGCGCTGTAAATTATACTCAAAATAAATCTGTTGTTGTACACGCTAGCGGACCGGTTTCATTAGGAAAGGTTGATGTTTTTTTAAAAAATGCTTCAAATGGCTCTGAGCACTATGGGACTTAACTTCGGAGGTAATCAGTGCCCTAGAACTTAAAACTACTTCAACCTAACTAACCTAAGGACATCACACACATCCATGCCCGAGGCAGGATTCGAACCTGCGACCGCAGCGCTCGTGCGGTTCCAGACTGTAGCGCCTAGAACCGCTCGGCCACCAGGGCCGGTGATGTTTTTTAGTTCAGGACAATATCTTAATATGGTTTGTAGTACTGTGTGTTATCATTACTTGAAAGCTTATTGATCGCTTCACCTATCTCATATTCTACAATCATATTGCTAACTGAGATGTATACTACGTAGACAATACACACACACACACGCACACACACACACATACACACACACACACACACACACACACACACACACACACACATATATATATATATATATATATATATATATATATATATATATATATATATATATATATATATATCAGACAATGAATAGTTAAATGCTGGGTTTATAGTCAGAGTGTACAAAATATAATCGACACCAAATTTTGAGGACACAAATCACGAGATAATGAACAACATGTAATGTTGTTACGATTCAAGGAATTACAGTATAGTGTCGAAGCATACGGTTTAGATCATTGCGGTAGTGACTGTCCAATGGAAAAAAATAAATACTATAATGTCTCGTCGACGTCGAGGTCATCAGCAACCCCACTTACGCTCGGATTGTGGAAGTCTGTTAGCTGTGGCGTCCTCAAGCGAACAGTCTAGAATTTTTCGGTAAAATATCTGAGGAAACTTCATGGAAACTGTATGACGATAGAGGACGATAATTTGAACCGCTGTCCTCCCGTTCCTTACCACCGCTCAACCTCACTCGGTACTACCAATCGCCCGAACTAGAAACTTCTAGCGCTCTGTGTCTATGCATATTCTATTCTTACACGTTCCATTGGGGCGCTCCTGTAAATTCTACGTTGTCACCCCTTGAAGAAAGGATCTATTCCAGAGGCAATGTTTCGTTGCAGAAATAAAAGACTGCAGTTTACTGCGTAACTAGAGAAGCCTTTATTATGGGCACTGATTTGAACGCGTCCTTTGCCTTTGTATGGAGATGGTCTACCAACGGAGGCTTCCGAATACGATTAGTAGCCAGAATTAGGACCTCAGTCGTGCAGTGTCACCAAAAGGGTTATGGCAACTGTTAAAGGACTGGCTATTAAATCATGGACGAGTGGTGTTGAAACCCTCGTCAGGTCACGAAGATTTACGTTTTACTTGGTTTCTCTAAACGGCTCAAAACAAGTTCCAAAGTGGTTCTTTTGCGAAGCAAAGGGTCTATTTCCATTCTTATTCAACTCTCATCTGCGCTTGTGCTCCGTGTCAAATTCCTTCGTCGCCAGCGGGGTCATAAACCATAATTTTACTTCCTTCCTTCCGTCTGGCAGTGGTGCTACCTCAGTTCGTGAAACTACACAGAGGTTCATCTGTGCGCAGTGACTGTTTGGTATGTAGGGTGATACAGATCCAGAAATCCACCGACAATCTATCACAGGTTGTTCAAGGATACCTTCTGAGTATCTCAATAAATAAATACATTGAACTTGTCTTTCGGAGTCCTTCTGCATCTGCTGGCTAATAGAGGAAGTGCTGTACCGATTTTGATCTGGTTTCCATTAATAGGTACACTGTTTCACGAGTAAGGCTTTTTGTATATAATTTATAAATATTTCGAACAAATTGTCTGAACTAACACTAATTGAAATTAAATTGTGAAAACGACGGCAGTGGCACCTAGGTAACAGCCACCATAACCACAGAAAGAAGAAGTGATTGAAACCGCGACGGAGAAGTTATGGAATTGAATCCCACCTGCGACAGAGTATTTTCTTTGCACTTTTTAACTTTGCGTTCACCTCTCAATGATGTGGAGATTCGTCAGAAACAAAACGTGGCTCGGTTTCACGTTACACAGTAGCTTGCCTTTCCCCTGGCGAGTAACTGGTTAGTCATGTGCAACTAGCGTAAGTCATATCCATCTATTTGCAGTCGTTTGAGAACAACTAAAGACCGAGATAACATGCGAATTCACAACCTGTGGTTTTCAATTCTTTAGGAATAAAATGAAACGTTTACCACAAGCTACTTCAACAAGGGATGCAGTTTTGCTTCGTTTAGATTAAGGAAGCAGCACTTCAGATGACTCAACTTTCAATTTTTGCTTTCCTTGACTGAAACGTAGATGCGAACTCAATTCTTTGCGCGGTGCGGCGATGTATATTGTTTGCATACTTGCAAGTTATGCAGAAGACTAGTAAACAAATCTCCACTGGCGAGAAAGAGATTTAGGCTTTTTAAATATCTTAGAGACATGGGCTAGATTTTATAGAATGGGATGCAGATATTTCTTGCGGATGCATTCACAATGTTTGGAAATGCTTCGATAGATTATTGAGGGGCGCATTTGGACAATTTCAACTGCCAATTTCTGGTTCCGTCAGATTAGTAACCGCAATTCGCAGTCTTAATTCACTGTAAATTCTTCGAACAACGGCAGTGAGCTACTCAAATTTGAAGTATCGTAATAAATATGACCAATAACGAAAATATAAACACTTTGTAATGTGAGATAATTTGAAATAATCAAATTTTTTAACCAATAGTTTTCCTGTAATCGTTTGAGAACAACTGTAAACAGAAATAACATGCAAATCCAAACTACATGGTGCTTCATATTTTATGCTAAAAGTAAAACGTTTTCCCAAAAACTGCTTCACGACTTTGTATCGTTTACATGCAGTATGTACTTTAAGTAGCAGGTCAGGTGGCTCAGATAACACTGCTTTTGTTGAATCAACCCGGATGTGAAAGTGATTCATTACGTAGCACGGCGAAGAAGTCTACCGTAACAAGACCATGACGAATTAGTCTCAACAACATATCACAGTGTATACTAAGCATTACAAGAAGAGTGCTTTAGCACCATATAAAAATATACCTCATTCAAGTTTTCTTCTTCTTTTTGCTTTACTTGTGTCCACTCAGCCAGGATCCCATACATATTGAATCATTAACACAAAAACACCCATGATTCCCAATCAGTACTTACTTTAGTTTTGGACTTTTTTTTAGACAACACAGTTGTGTGGAGATAACAGCGATTAATTTACTTATAATCAATTATTTAAAATGACAGTCACAATCGCATTATTTATTATGCCGCCAACCGGTTTCAACCCGCGATGGGGTCATCTTCAGGGCAATTTACACCATTTAGTCGCTCGCTGGAGTCGTCACCCTGCCTGCGCCTTGGCATAGTTACCAGCCGTGTGCAGTGACGACTCCAGCGAGCGACCAAATGGTGTAAACTGCCCTGAAGATGACCCCATCGTGGGTTGAAACCGGCTGGCGGCAAAATAAATAATGTTATTGTGACTGTCATTTTGAATAATTTTGGACATATTGCTTACGTCACAGTGTGTCACCATCATTGCCATGAAAAGCCACTCCAGACTCCAATTCAGTATGGGAGACATAACATTCACACCTCACGGCAAGTTTTTTGGCCTTTTCTGCTCACATCGTGTAAGCTGTATGAAAATAATGATGTTCATTTACTTTACATTGTTCTCTGAATTTTGTTCATAAGTCTATACGCTGGCCGGTAAACAAGTCGCCTGGAATAGACACGTGCGGAGTGGGGACGGATAGCTGCTTCTTGTATAAGGCATCCACGGTTTCCGGCGGTTCGTTACAGAGTTGTACAGAGTTACTGCATTACACCAAAATACTCAGAGGCTATCCCTGAGGGACTTCCGAAAGTTTGCCAGTGGAGTTGCTGCTGACTCTGTATACTGGTTGATTGAATTTCTTAGTTTAACGATCTTTTGCATGTCCTTACCGACCTGGTCATAAATTTTAATAGCTCTTACTTCTGTCTTCGTATGGTAATATTTATTTTTCTGTCAGCATATTTCCTACTTTATTTATATTACTCTTATTGATATGGAAACGATTTGGATGAGTATGTTCCACAAAGCCTGAAACTTAACTGTAGAGGATGATAGCCGTGGAAAATAAATGCAACTGTGTATTCTAATTAGGAGCTAAAGCATAATAACAGTACTGTAAAATTCGGAGGATAGCTGGAAAGAAAAAAAACCTTTGTGAACAGGTAGGCAAATTCAGACAGCACATGCATTTCACCAACATTGTTAGTAATTCTGCCCGAATAGAAACCTACTTCCAGGCCACAAAACGGTGCTGAGACACAGAAGAAACTGATGCGCTGGAGTTCATGTAGAAGCCTGATGCACCTTTTTTCCTCTTTTCTGAATTTTAATTTTATTGATTTACATTTATGTTTGTCTCATCTATGCATAGGAAACCGTACATTAATATTTAAAGATGATGATGAGGCCTATACTCTGAGGAGCGTAGGGAACGATGCGGGAGACCCGCACCGCCGACTAGGCGAGGTCCTAGCGGAGGTGGTTTGCCATTGACTTCCTCCGACCGTGATGGGGATGAATGATGATGATGAAGACAACACAACAAGATACATGAATTAATACGATACATACAGATATTTCTCAAATTTAATCATCTGTCGTCCTTATTGAAACTATAACACTTGGTTCATCCACACACTTCGTCAGGATACTGTTTCAAGTAGCTACTTCCAGTTTTGTGTGCTGTGGATTCTTTCCTTACTGTTTTTATTCTCTTTCAGGTTGGTAGACGACTTGGAGACTTTAGTGAATCCAATTATTCTTTCCCAATTCATGGGAGCCACAATTATAATATGCGTGACGTTATTCCTAATTACAACGGTAAGTCACTTCAATCTTTTTGCTAAAAAAATACATTAACTTACAGGAAAAATTCGTGTATG
This sequence comes from Schistocerca cancellata, assembly GCF_023864275.1. Classification (NCBI taxonomy): domain Eukaryota; kingdom Metazoa; phylum Arthropoda; class Insecta; order Orthoptera; family Acrididae; genus Schistocerca; species Schistocerca cancellata. The sequence continues at coordinate 12,441,365 of NC_064633.1, forward strand.
GATAAAGATATAACATTTCCCAACGTTCTTGATGCTCCTATTATAATGAAACATATAAGTTTAATCTGAGTGGCCGTAATTTATGGTGTGTAAATATATCTGTTTACAGAACAAACAACACTTCGTAGCACTCGTGAGACTACAGGCATATCTTGCAGTGGTCGTGTACGAAATATTTATGTACTGTTGGTTCGGTGACGACATTATGTACCAGGTACAGCTGCTTATTTTATTTCTCACGCACTTAAGTGCCTGTAGCTTAGGACGAGCGGTGACGACAGTAACGTAAGTAAGTGTCTAATAATGATTGCTCAAGTTATCTCAATTTTAATAGCTTCAAACACTTCTCGTACCATAAATCAGTCGAAACTCCAACTGCACGTTGCAAATTACATCAATAGCCTACTGTGACGTAACTGTTTTACTGATGGAATTGATTAGTTACTCTCTCATTCTGAATTCATTCCACTTCAGATCTTCAGGCTTTGTATCAAGCGATTATAGCCGAGAGCATATAACAAAATTTAGGAATTAGCGTACGATTACACTAAGCTTTATGAAATGGACGCTGAGGTGTACAGTACTCCATGTAGAAGTGCATCATCTTTCCTTTCTCTTAGAGAGGCCAAAAAAATGTTTCTTAAAATTTAATTCTGACAATAACTGGTGTTATCAGGTTTGTTTCCATGTGGAAGCAGATGGCCCAGTAAAGGATACAGCAATCAGGCGGAAATAATGTTTATTGCATATCCAGATTGCGGCCACTGTATATCCGTTTTCATTACTGAAAGACGTATAAAAACCAGTGACATGCATACCTTATTCTATATACAGTTGTATAAGCCTTAACTGTGAGTCAACAATAAAAAAAAACATAGGAGTAAATGGAAATCCTTAAAAGCACTTAGTCCCAACTGGTCTACTCATTTCAATGTCTGCGAGCACACTGAGGTCACCGCATTCGGGAGGACGGCGGTTCAATCCCGTCTCCGGCCATCCTGATTTAGATTTTCCGTGATTTCCCTAAATCGCTTCAGGCAAATGCCGGGATGGTTCCTTTGAAAGGGCACGGCCGATTTCCTTTCCCATCCTTCCCTCAACCGAGCTTACGCTCCGTCTCTAATGACCTCGTTGTCGACGGGAGGTTAAACACTAATCTCCTCCTCCTCCTCCTCCTGAGGTCACACTGAGACCATTGTTTATATATAATAAGTTAAAACATTTAAACACTTGTTTAAGTTTAAACACTTATATAGGTTAAGTTTACCGGTATTTGGTTTATCATTGACCCCCTTTAAAGATTATACAGTTGTACATATAATGAAGCACGTATGATACTTATTGTAACTCGTTCTTTGTATGAGTTTTAGCACTGAAGATGGCCACACAGTGACCTAAATCTCTATTTGCAATAAAAATTATTTCGAACTGATTACTGTACCCTTTACTACTTGAGACCCTATACTACTTCAAATAATTGGTCTAGTATGGATAGTAGGCACTCTACGATTGTAATGTGGCCTTATCATACAGCTTCCTTTGTATGATTATATAAGACATATGGTGACAATTTTCTGTTTACTGTAAGTGGGTAGTAATATGACCACACAATTCTTTTATATGCAAAACACATGAATATAATATATGGTTACATGTAACCTCTTCATAAATGAAATTAATGCATCACAGATTTATTGCAATACAGAAAGTATGTGGTGAAAAGAAATGGTGGGTATCGTGCAACGGAAAATGGTGGGATATTTTTCACTCAGTAACTTAAGAAATCACAGAATGTGGTATACATGCTCCATTTGTCACACAAGACAAACTGTTTGGCACAAAAGTTTATTCTCGAAAGTAACCATAAGTGCTAACATTGTTCGGCTTATTACTTTGACTGCCCGCAGCTCGTGGTCGTGCGGTAGCGTTCTCGCTTCCCACGCCCGGGTTCCCGGGTTCGATTCCCGGCGGGGTCAGGGATTCTCTCTGCCTCGTGATGGCTGGGTATTGTGTGCTGTCCTTAGGTTAGTTAGGTTTAAGTAGTTCTAAGTTCTAGAGGACTGATGACCATAGATGTTAAGTCCCATAGTGCTCAGAGCCATTTTATTACTTTGACTGTATCATATTTACATAACTTGGCTCGATTTAATCGAAAAACAGTTTGTACCTAGGTATGTGAATGGGTCATTTATGATTAAGTTGGTTTACGATTGCTTTAACCTAATAGTGGTCGTGCTCTAAAAAGTGGCCGCATGGATTAAGTAGATATGCTATTTTCTGAAATCAAGAAGCCGAAGAATATGAAGTTTGAAAATTTTTGATGCAGTGTTTAAAATGCTATCCGTAATAATGTTAATTAAAAATGCGAACACTATTTCCCCATATTTGCGGGAAACAGCAAAATTTAAGTAGTACATCACAATTTTAACTAAATAACGTCACTGGGTTTGAGTTAAAAAATACATTTCTGATAAATACTAATAGATTAATGTTTTTGGAAGAGAGCATACTGTCGATCTTGGAATGATCAGGGCAAATGAGTTTAATACAGACTTATCGAATATTTCTATTTCAGTTCTCCTGCAGTTTTAGCAGCAACCAACAGAACCCCTCTGTGCCGTTCACAAAGCTGATGGCTAACGTATCACTAGGAGAATATTAAGAAAGTATTTTATTTGAAAAACACGATTCGTGGCAACATTTTTGTAACCTTTTGTCGTCCAGAGGCTACAACCAAGCCACAGACAAGTGAAGAAAAAAAAATCCTAACTACTAACAGCAACGTAGTTTTGCTTCGCTATACAAAAGCAGCTAAGACTCAACAGATCGTAAGGTACAGCAAGGGCCATCTTCTTGAATTTCTAGACACGTCGTAAACCGGTCACGTCTTATCAACAGGATCCCCTCCACTCTTCGCACGGTTGTAAATGTTATTACCTCAGGTGTTTCATGGTCTTCTACTATGGTATGAATTTTAGCGTCATTGTCGACTTCTTAATAACCATTTTGTCAGGCTGAATGTTTCACATCTCTGTCTCTAGGGTATTTATTATTGACATGGTTATTTTTTACGTCTTTTATGTTTAGCTTTGAGATGAATGATTCTATCTTTCAAAAAAGAAACATGCTGTCTGCAAAAGCAGTTTTCATTCAGGCAGTTCATTTAGGCTGAGAAAACACGTATACAGTGTTATGGCTTCAAATTCTTGCTACCATCAGAGGAGAAGTCTTATCAGATAGTATCTATAGCAGTCTAGAAATCAACCTTCCTGCTTCTCCATGATAGTTCATAATACCCACATTCTGGACTGTTTACAACTGCCTCACCTCTTGTTCAAACTCAGGCTGATGGTCCCGCTCTTCCAGAACATTAGCTTCAGCACTTGAATTCGACTCACAAACAAGAATTCAGTCGCCTCCAGCTGCACCAGAACTCGAGCTTCTCGTCTCTCATCCACATTGTTTCTAAAATTAAAAAAGGTAGATGATTATTTCACATGTTTATATGTTTAAAAACAAAAGTTAATTAAGAATAATCGTTTCCTTATAATAAAAGTGGAAAGGAACATTAAATAAAAATAAATTACTTTTCGAAAGCACGTGTAAGCAGTTTGTCGCGCGGACTACAGTGGTAGATCGCTGAATTCGCGGAACGCCTGTGGCAAAACCAAACGTTAACGGCGCTCGTCAGTTATGCATTTCAAAATGCCCAAAGGCTCCAAACATTGTCGTTTCCCCTATTTCAAACTATTTTTAAAATTTTTGCAGGTGGGTTACGTATGTAAACCACGCGACCACTGTAGGGTTAATTTTTAAATGGGGTGGCCTAGCGGTTCTAGGCGCTACTCTGGAACCGCGCGACTGCTACGGTCGCAGGTTCGAATCCTGCCTCGGGAATGGATGTGTGTGATGTCCTGCGGTTAGTTAGGCTTAAGTAGTTTTAATTTCTAGGGGACTGATGACCTCAGAAGTTAAGTCCCATAGTGCTCAGAGCCATTTGAACTATTTTTTCACTTTCTTTGCACGGAAAATTGCATCTGTCCTATTAATTAGTAGTCATTAAAATTGTCATCATAGACCGACATTTGCAACCTGTTTCAAAATATTGTGGTCCATAACTCGGATCTTTAGCTTACGGCAAATAATGGAGAAGTGTTATGAGTGGAACAGGGAATTGTATCTATGCTTTATAGATCTAGAAAAGGCATATGAGCGGGTTCCTAGGAGGAAATTATTGTCTATTCTACAAGATTATGGAATAGGAGGCAAACTTTTGCAAGCAATTAAAGGTCTTTACCTGGATAGTCAGGCAGCAGTTAGAGTTGACGGTAAATTGAGTTCATGGTTCAGAGTAGTTTCAGGGGTAAGACAAGGCTGCAACCTGTCTCCACTGTTGTTCATATTATTTATGGATCATATGTTGAAAACAATAGACTGGCTGGGTGAGATTAAGATATGTGAACACAAAATAAGCAGTCTTGCATATGCGGATGACTTACTTCTGATGGCAGATTCGATTGAAAGTTTGCAAAGTAATATTTCAGAGCTAGATCAGAAATGTAAGGACTATGGTATGAAGATTAGCTTCTCCAAAACGAAAGTAATGTCAGTGGGAAAGAAATATAAACGGATTGAGTGCCAAATAGGAAGAACAAAGTTAGAACAGGTGTACGGTTTCAAGTACTTAGGATGCATATTCTCACAGGATGGCAACATAGTGAAAGAACTGGAAGCGAGGTGTAGCAAAGCTAATGCGCTCAACTACGATCTACTCTCTTCTGCAAGAAGGAAGTCAGTACCAACTCTAAGTTATCTGTGCACCGTTCAATCTTTCGACCAACTTTGTTGTATGGGAGTGAAAGCTGGGTGGATTCAGGTTACCTTATCAACAAGGTTGAGGTTACAGATATGAAAGTAGCTAGGATGATTGCAGGTACTAGTAGATGGGAACAATGGCAGGAGGGTGTCCACAATGAGGAAATCAAAGAAAAACTGGGAAAGAACTCTATAGATGTAGCAGTCAGGGCAAACAGGCTTAGATGGTGGGGTCATGTTACACACATGGGAGAAGCAAGGTTACTTAAGAGACTCATGGATTCAGCAGTAGAGGGTAGGAGGAGTCGGGGCAGACCGAGGAGAAGGTACCTGGATTCGGTTAAGAATGGTTTTGAAGTAATAGGTTTAACATCAGAAGAGGCACCAATGTTAGCACTGAATAGGGGATCATGGAGGAACTGTATAAGGGGGGCTATGCTCCAGACTGAACGCTGAAAGGCATAATCAGTCTTAAATGATGATTATGATGATGATGATGATGATGATGATGATGATAACTCGGATGAATACAAAAAAGATCAAAGCCCCAAAGGAAAGGATGGTTTAACTGACGGCCTTCATGTCACCCACTGAGACGTATCAGCGTCGATACTCAGTGTGTGTGAAATGTTTTATCGGCCACCTTAAGATAACAGCGTGATATCAAAGCTGGGAGTCGCAGTTTTGAACTCCATCGCAAAAGCGTCAAAAGAAGGGGTGAAAATGTATATACACTCCTGGAAATTGAAATAAGAACACCGTGAATTCATTGTCCCAGGAAGGGGAAACTTTATTGACACATACCTGGGGTCAGATACATCACATGATCACACTGACAGAACCACAGGCACACAGACACAGGCAACAGAGCATGCACAATGTCGGCACTAGTACAGTGTATATCCACCTTTCGCAGCAATGCAGGCTGCTATTCTCCCATGGAGACGATCGTAGTGATGCTGGATGTAGTCCTGTGGAACGGCTTGCCATGCCATTTCCACCTGGCGCCTCAGTTGGACCAGCGTTCGTGCTGGACGTGCAGACCGCGTGAGACGACGCTTCATCCAGTCCCAAACATGCTCCATGGGGGACAGATCCGGAGATCTTGCTGGCCAGGGTAGTTGACTTACACCTTCTAGAGCACGTTGGGTGGCACGGGATACATGCGGACGTGCATTGTCCTGTTGGAACAGCAAGTTCCCTTGCCGGTCTAGGAATGGTAGAACGATGGGTTCGATGACGGTTTGGATGTACCGTGCACTATTCAGTGTCCCCTCGACGATCACCAGTGGTGTACGGCCAGTGTAGGAGATCGCTCCCCACACCATGATACCGGGTGTTGGTCCTGTGTGCCTCGGTTGTATGCAGTCCTGATTGTGGAGCTCACCTGCACGGCGCCAAACACGCATACGACCATCATTGGCACCAAGGCAGAAGCGACTCTCATCGCTGAAGACGACACGTCTCCATTCGTCCCTCCATTCACGCCTGTCGCGACACCACTGGAGGCGGGCTGCACGATGTTGGGGCGTGAGCGGAAGACGGCCTAACGGTGTGCGGGACCGTAGCCCAGCTTCATGGAGACGGTTTCGAATGGTCCTCGCCGATACCCCAGGAGCAACAGTGTCCCTAATTTGCTGGGAAGTGGCGGTGCGGTCCCCTACGGCACTGCGTAGGATCCTACGGTCTTGGCGTGCATCCGTGCGTCGCTGCGGTCCGGTCCCAGGTCGACGGGCACGTGCACCTTCCGCCGACCACTGGCGACAACATCGATGTACTGTGGAGACCTCACGCCCCACGTGTTGAGCAATTCGGCGGTACGTCCACCCGGCCTCCCGCATGCCCACTATACGCCCTCGCTCAAAGTCCGTTAACTGCACATACGGTTCACGTCCACGCTGTCGCGGCATGCTACCAGTGTTAAAGACTGCGATGGAGCTCCGTATGCCACGGCAAACTGGCTGATACTGACGGCGGCGGTGCACAAATGCTGCGCAGCTAACGCCATTCGACGGCCAACACCGCGGTTCCTGGTGTGTCCGCTGTGCCGTGCGTGTGATCATTGCTTGTACAGCCCTCTCGCAGTGTCCGGAGCAAGTATGGTGGGTCTGACACACCGGTGTCAATGTGTTCTTTTTTCCATTTCCAGGTGTGTAGGAGAGGGTGTGACGACCTTTCCGTAAAGCGTCCACAACGACTTTGGCAGAACTGAGGTGAAATTTGATGCCAAAGCTGAGCTGTGGCCTTTCTTTCGCACGTGGCGACACCTTTCTGTTTGAAGCGTCGTCGACCTCGCGGGTGACGTCACAGGGTGACACCCTTTCGCACCGTGGCAGAAAATGTTTGTAGGCACATTTGAGCCAAATTTCAAACTTACGCATTCTAACGATAGAAAATTACGGGATTTAGAAAAAGTGATTCTTATTTTTTGTGGCGCACTGTAGTAACTTAGTCGGTCGCTCGTGTCTGATGTGCTGTTGTTTTTGGTAACACACTCGTACATTTGACGGTGGAACGGGCAGATTTCTGTCAGCGCGCCGCCTTCCTAGGTGGAGACTACGGTGCCGCTTGGTTTCGCTACCCGAGTCTTATGTTGTGGCTGAACTACTCTAAGGTCTCGCGTACCAAATCTAGTGGGTTCGCATATACCATAGCAACAAGTGGATTCGGATATACCTTACCATTAAGTGAGCCTGGTTTCCTGGAAACACTAATTGTCTCAGCACGACACGCAGTACAGACACAAATAGCGTCCTTTGTTTTTTTTATGCTACAGAATATTATCAACGATTTTGTTGAGCAGAATTGTAAAAGATGTTAAAAATTTCTTGCAAGACTAAGAGGTAAACATTTTGAAAGACAGTCTATTGCTGACAACACATATTTTTGATACAGTTACTGATTAAAGATAAAGAGCATAATATGAGTATTTACACAATGTTCCTTTACATAAAAAGGACCATATGACAGTTTTCGCTGCTGAACATATAAAATGTAGAGGCTGGCTTAATGTAGCCTAAAAGTAAAGCAATCCAATAGGTATGTCCGTTAAAATGTTGGCAGTGTCAATGGTGTGCTTCTGAGAAGTGGTTGGGATATTGTAAATGAAGTGCAGGCTTCGGAAGGATGATGCAGTATCCCCATTTCCATTCAATCAATTGCTGGAAGCGATCTAGAGACACGAAAATATCGACAGTGGAATTCAGTAGTAATGAAAGGTTGCCATAAGTGGTAATGCTATGGAAATGAAATGGTGCTGATACACACCAACGAAAAGAAGGTGAAAACTTCAGAAGTCAGCATCATTCAATAGGCTGCGAAAATGTGGTAGTAGAACAGTTAAGGGAAGATGATGTGCATGCTGATGTTTTCAATGCAACCAACTGTACGCAGGTTAAGTAAGATTCAAGTCAGTGTAAGAAAAAGGCTAAATGGGAGTATGATTCACAACAAGCAATGAGTGACGCCTCGACTAAAATGAGAAAATACATGGAGGAGTAGCAGGAAACGACAGCTTGCCTAGCACTGATCTAAGATCTTGGTTGCCCTACTAAGTGAGTTCGCATGTACCCTAGTAAAATAGTTAACTGAGCCAGTTATTCTGCAGACATTAATTCTACTCCCATCTCCCCATACAAACTACATCCAGAGCCCTCTTAAGCCAAAAAAAAAATTGTCCATTACCACAATTCTTCCAGAAGTAAGAAGTAACTTATATTCTCAAGAAGAAAGCATCTAGCAGTGTGAGTGAAGGTATCTACTCTGGAACGTGGGTGATTATGAGTAACTTTTTACCTCTTAATGATGTGGACATAATGAAAACAATAACTCATTATGTGGTTAATTCACGGACATAAGAATATTCACTAATTTGAAACGAAAATTATTCAAGTACACTGAAAAAAGTCAAATTTGTAGTGGTATGTCTTCATATAATGATTATCCTAAAATGTGAACAAATTGAAATTATGAATTCTTCCAAGTCTGTTCATATTAAGAAAAAAAAGAAACTGAAATAAATTGGTTAATGTTAGGTATACATGAGGCGTGTAAAAAGAAAGTACTTATTCCCAAAATTTGGAGCTATAAGCTTGAAACTGTGCAAATTAGTAAGGCATGGAAATTCGTTGAAGGCGCTATAGAACGGAAACGAAATGTAATCGCTTCAAAATACGAGACAAATTTTGAAATGTCGCCAAAGGAATGAAATACAAACGAGATTCTGCTATAGAAATTGTCCAAACGTTCCCTGAAGGTATTGCGAATTTGATATACCTTCAATTACGTAATGTATAAAATCTTCTGAAGAACGGACTAAAATATAATTTAAAAAGTCATCAGAATTTACTGATGAAAGAACGACAGGAGAATCGAAGGTAGAAAATGATGTTAATAGCAAGACACATGAAAAGATTTTAAGATCTCTAAAAAGTAAGCAAATATTATGAAAAATGCAAAAATCTTGGGTTCACAAACGTCATGAGGATGAAGGGATCAGTAACGTAATAAGAAATAGGACCACGAAGATATTGTTAAAAAAGCAGATAGAGCTAATACAGCCATTCAAAACTAAGGTAGCAAATATATACGCTAAAGAGAATTTTTTACATTCAATAACAGAAAAGGAGGATCCAATTAAGAATTTTCATAATCTTCTAACAAGAACATAGATTACCTGAACTTTCTCTTTTCACAAAAACACAAGGTACACAAAGCGGAGAAAGATATTGACCCACTGTAAACAGTAAATGTAGCCCTACACATTTGTTAATTGAGGGTTGAATAAGAACTGGAAGGATCATTTCGCTTTCGCAAAATCATGGGATATAAAAAATAGGTCAAGCTTTGCTCATGACATTAATGTTGTGAGTATACCATAAGATGCCATCTTGACATCCCTGGATACTCTAAGGCTATATATAAACATTCTAAAAGACCTAATCATAGCTGTTATACAGTAAAATCCACTGACTCATTAGATTACGCCATTCATTGAAATCATAGAACTGATGAAATGTTGCAGTTCATATTGTCATATAATTATTTTATGTTTAGTAGTAAATGTTATTAAAATGATGGTCTCGCATGGAGAACCCCTCAGCGAAGAGAAGTCTGAAATTTATGTGAAACATCTCGAAAAAAAAAAATTCTTCAGGGAAAATAGAGATCCAGATAGCAAGAGGTGCACCAGTGACTCCAATACGCTACGGAAAGGCGACACGTCACATGTATGAGAAATAAGATACACGTTAAGTGGAGTGCACATTTAAGTACAATTTACAATAGATCTCAATGTGGAATGGAAGATAGATTATGCAGGGCTATTTGTAGAGTTACCAGTAAATTTTACCTATGATCGAAAAACAACATGCACAGACATTATAAATCCACTTTCACATCATCTGTCTTCACATAGTTGTGCCTTTCTCTACATGATTATACCGAAAATTTGATTACTCGCTTCGAATGGTGCCTAAATCAGCAGATAGCACTTGCTAATAGTTAAGACACACCGGTTGTAATAACATGCACAGTGAAATCAGAAGTGGATTCACCAGTACTTTTGAACAATATAAAATAAATGTAAATAAATACAGATTATTTTCAATGACATACATCCGTTCTGTGTCATGTAAAATGGAACACCATACACAGAAAAATAATATAAGAATGACCTTCGAAATGACTTGTAGTCAGACATTAAAAGCACAACATAATGTTATAACACAAAGAGAAAAGTTCTCAGAAACTAAGGTGTGTAAAAGCGTATGTGAAGACTGAAAGACAAAATACGTATGGAAGACTGGTAGATCAGGCTTTCGTTTTTAGTGTAGAGGGTGTGATTGTGCTGTGGTGAATGATGGTGGGCAAGGTTAAGTCAAAAGCTTCTCAATTAGAGTAGAATCCCTTAATTTCTTACGATGAGTTCATATCAGTAGCTCAAGCCCACATTTTGTGTGCTTTGGATGGCAGGCATTGAGCCACAGACATCGACAGAGAGGTTTCGTCCTGAAAACGCCTGTAGCTGCGATGCCTAACACAACCCAGACGTTGTGCGATCTTGGATGGCAGACATACCCCGCCGGTGGCCACGCTACTGCAAAAACTGACGTGCCACGCTCGTACGGCTAGGCCAGGTGTGGGAGACGCTGGCAGCCAGTACCTACAGTGGCGGGTGACTGGAGTGTAGATGTACCAGAAGTGAACGACATTCTTATATCTAATAGTCAAACTCTGTCATTGACGGACGATCAGTGGCTCGCTTGCTGGGAGGGCTTCAGCCTATCATAGTTGGATCCGCATGGTGGGGAGACGTGTCGGAACGACTATGGGGTGGTAGCATTCCCACGGTTGAATCAGTCTCACTGTGACAGATGCCAGCTGGGTGACTCGCCAATTCGATAACCTGCCCTGCCGGACAGCAAAATACTTGTATCAGCCAAAGCAGGTGTTTCGTAGTGTCGCTGTGATAAATACCACGGACGCCACGCTGTGAAGTGTTCATGCTTACTGTAACTGGCTGGGCACTGATTGGCAAGTGGGCGGCACTACCTAGCGGGTTCTATGGCGTAATGCGGTGCCGGCGTATTGCAGCAAGCGTCCTTTACATGGGCATAGGCTCGCGTCGATAAGCAAGCAACATACGGACAACAGCAACAAATCGGTATTGAAGCTTTACCTTAGTCAAGGAAAACATAGTATGATGCAGTTTCGTCAGAGAAAGACAGGGCTGTGCACCGTGGCTGTTGTATGAAATAGACTGTTCATAGGTTACAGCAAACAGCCAAAAATTCACTTTAGGTTATTTCATTTAACAAGTACTGTAACCGGTTTCGATTTTCATTCAATTCATCATCAGACAGTTTTTTCATGCTTTCATCAGAACAAATTATACATCGGTTTCCTACGAGTTGCTCCAGGATGAGCATTAATTCACAATTATAAACGTGTAATCAAACACGTGCGCGAGATATTTGTGTTGGGATGCAACTCACATGAAATGTAAATTTACTAGGTACGTGAGTGTCAAAGATGTTCTAATGCAGTGATACAAAGTCGTGGTATTTTTTGCCATATCCTTGTATCATTGTTCTGCAGCATCTTTGATACTCATGTACAGCATCGCGGAGTGGCCGCGTGGTTTAAGGCGCCGTGTCACGGACTACGTGGCCTCTCCCTCCGGAGGTCAGAGTCCTTTCTCGGGCATGGTTGTGTGTATTGTCCTTAGCATAAGTTAGTTTAAGTTAGTTTAAGTATGTGTAAGTCTAGGGACCGATGACCTCAGCAGTTGGGTCCCTTAGGAATATACACACATTTGAACACTCATTTACCTTGCGCAGTGTGTATTTGTTTTCGTATATTGTGAATTAGAATATGTGATGCACACTGAAAATTTGTTTCGTGTCTGAACGAAAGTGGTTTACAATCCAGTGCAACGTGTGTGACTGTGAATATAAAAACGTCCTTGATAGCGCATTTCATTTGGTTACACGTTAATAATTTTGAATGGTTGTTTATCCAACTCACGTGAGATCAACGTATAATTTATTTTGAAGAAAGCATTAAAAAAACCGTCTGATGATGAAGTGTGAAAAATTCGAACCTGCTTACGAAACTTTTTAAATAATGTAACCTAAAACAAATTTGTGGGTGGTTGCTGTACGGCATCAGCAATTTGAAACAAAGTATTACTAGCAGGAACGAAAATTTAAAAATCCTGTTCACAGTACGTAAACTGGGCACATGATGCCATCAATAAACTATACACTTCCGTTTCCTAAAGGAAAAGACTCGCATATAGTGTTAAATGAACACGGTGGTTCGCACAAGTAGCTTATTTTTAATATTTTTGACGACATTTTATAAAACGTACTATCCCACCTGTCATCTACTGCTGCATGTAAACGCCATGTGTGCATGACCGGTCGAGTTCGCCTGGTGCCTGTGCATGCTATCTACACGAGATCGAAACAGAGTTGTACGCCAGGATCTCTATGACCCCTGATAATCAAAAGCAAATCATATACATCATAGAACTCCCTGAAAGTGTTCAATATTTCCTTTTATCAGTAATATTTCTGTGTAACGTACTTCTCTTTAAATACGTAAATTGTAAAACATGTTTAAAATTTGAATTTAAAATGTGTTGTCTTATGAGTGGACTGTGATATCATTTTACGTAATGTACCTGCTTGTGACAGATGCACCTCATCTGTGTCAGAACATAGGTTAATGTAGACTTTTTAATGCAGTTTTACATATACCAACTGAAATACGTATATAAAATATATATGCGATTTTAAACATTTATTGAAAAATGTTTCAGTTATGTATGTCGACAGAATGTGAATGGATAGTCAATAGCATAGTAAGAGTTTAACTTTTATGTACTTGACCCTCTTCATGTATATTAATTGAGAACATGGCTTCCGCATTGATTGGACGGAACCACAGCACTTATTTTACGGTGTAGCATCACTTTATTTTATGGTAACTTGATTTTAATGCAACCTCCGTAACTTCTCGGTTAATGTTTCAGCTTACATTCTAATGTTAATTGGAAAGGCATTTTCCAGTCTTCTGTAGAAGTGGAAGCACTGTAAACGAGCACCATTGGAAAGCCAACTCTGGGTTGCTATAGTGAACTGGGGAATCGATTATCGTCATTTGGGTGTTTCAATAGTGCTGGCCGGAGAGCAACATTAGGGCAGCAAGTGTGACCTATGAATTCTGCTTGATGAACAAGTAGATGCATTGTTGTCTCACATTGCCACAACATATCTCCCTCATCACTCCAAGTGTTCCGTATCAAATGTGACGAGATCTACAATTCTAGCAATGACTTACTCATTGACGAAATGTAGCAGTAAAGTAAAAATCCACACATCCATTTTCAGAGCGTCTTTTCGTATTTACTGTTTCAAAGTCACGTGTTTCGCTTAATCTACTTGCCATACCGGCAGGATCACTTCAACATCTGAATTAAATGTGACAAAAGTCCAGAAGTCAACAGTTTTATCTTAAAACTATTTGTTGCATAAAATTACATGCATTGATTTCGAAGGCAATTATGTTTCGATTTTTTTATTTCCAGGCTAAGAAATAACCTGAAGTTTTTAAAAATTTGTTGTTGGAGTTTCTTTTCTCAGGGTCCTTTCAGGTACTGCTGGAAGATTCTCTGGTCGATGTTCTGAATGTTGGCGTTCTGGAGAATTGGATTGGTGTAACAGCACTAGTATACATGGAGAAAGAACTCTATACCCATAAAATTAGCTATATCAGATTTCAAGTGACAAATTGAAGTTCTCCGTTATATTGTAAGATGCAACCAGAAGTAGCGCCTGTAACGTATCATCCGTTGGAAAGTTGACATAGGTTGAAGTGACGCATATTGTGCTGCGGAAGTCACGGTATGTAACCTGTTGTGGAAGTCACGGAATGAAACGTTCAGTTAAAGTAACTGCAAATCTATTCCTCATAAACCATGAACCTTTGTGGTGTGGCTTGCGTGCTTCGGCGATACAGATCGATTTATCGTAGGTGCAACCATAAACTGTTGAGAGGCCAGACAGACGTCTGGTTCCTGAAGAGGGGCCAGAGCCTTTTGATTAGTTGCAGTGAAACAAAGACTGATTGATTTGGTCTTGTAACATCAACCAAACATGCTTTGCTGTGCTGGTATTATAAACAGCTGAAAGCACGGGAAACTACAGCCGAATTTTTCCTTAGTGCATGCAGCTCTACTTTCTGGTTAAATAATGATGACATCCTATTGGATAAAATATTATGGAGGTAAAATAGTCTCTCATTCGGATCATCAGGAGGGAACCACTTAGGATGATGTCGTCATCAAGAGAAACAAAACTGGAGTTCTACAGGTAGGAGCGTGGAACGTTAGGTCGCTTATTCAGGCGGGTAGATTAGAAAATTTAAAAAAAAAGGAAACGGATGGATTTAAGTTTGATGTAGTGGGAATTAATGAAGTTATGTGGCAGGACTTTTAATCAGGTGAATACACAGTTTTAAATACAAAATACAATAGGACTAATACAGGAGTAGGTTCAATAAGGAATAACAAAATAGAAATGTGGGTAAGATACTATGAACAGCAAAGCGAACGCATTTTCAAAGCCAAGTTGGATACTAAGCCCGTAACCACCACTACAGTACAATTTTATATGCCATCTTATTTTGAAGGTGATGAAGAGATTAAAGAAATGTGTAATAAGACAAAGTAAATTATTCAGACAGTTAAGGGAGACGAAAACTTTATTATGAGTAGTGACTTGAACTAGACAGTAGGGAAAGGAAGGGTAGGAAAAATAGTAGGTGAACATGGTCTGGGAGATAAAAATGAAAGAGGAAGGCACCTGGTAGAATTCTGCACAGAGCATAATTTAATCATTGCTAACACTTAGTTTAAGAATCATGAAATACGATTGCATATGTAGAAAAGATCTGGAGACACCGGAAGTTTCAGACTGATTGTACAACGAAAACAGATAGATTTCGGAACCAGTTTTTAAATTTTAAAACATTTCCAAATGGAGATTTGGATCCTAACAACAATTTATTGCATGTAAGCATCCTACCTGATCACCTGCATCCATTCATATCCACTGTGCATTCCGATGGACTTGGGCAATTCCAGAAGGACAATGCGAAACCCCACACGTCCAGAATTGCTACAGAGTGGCTGCAGGGACACTATTCTACTTTAAACACTTCCGTTGGCATCAAACTCCCCAGGCATGAACATTATTAAGCGTATCTGGGATGCGACGTGCTGTTCAAAAGAGATCTCCGCCCTCGCATAGTCTTACGGATGTATGGACAGATCTGCAGGATTCGTGATGTCGGTGCCCTTCAGCACTACGTCAGACATTAGTCGAGGCCATGCCACGTCGTGTTGCAGCACTTCCGCGTGCTCTCGGGGGCCCTACACCAAGTTATGCAGGTGTAACAGTTTCTTTGGCTCTTCAGTGTATGTTCCTAAGTGGCCACCACGAGTTGAATTATGAATATGTTTAAACACTGGCGAAATTAACTCTACAGGTAAACGAATCTTGTCCTGGCATGTGCTGCAGCGCAAGAGTCCATTCCGGAGAGAATATCCTGTTACTTTGGCTCCTTCCTTAATCTGTTGTTTAATTTGAACTAACCTACAATCACTCTTCTGTTGCCTTGCTAAGCAACTTCCCCAAGGTCATCGACATCAATCCTTTGTGGTATTCGAACTTCCGAGTTTCTCTTGCAACATTCGACGAAGCAAATAGGCAATTCGGTTATAGGTGACCTTGATGTGTTTTACCTGGAATCTGAAGACCGAAATTCAAGTGGCCCATTGGGCTACCCTCTGGTTTTTCCACGACATACCAGCAATCATGTAAGTGCCTGCTTACCAGTTCCAAATTCGAACACTATATGCTCCAAATCGAAAAGGATCTTTATCCAGTCAAACAATATGACAAGAGCCTTCAACTCATACATGGAGTATTTCTTTCCAGGTATTGAGAAGGACCTCGGGCATAAGCTACAGTCCTCCTTTCTCTCTCAATTTCCTACAATAATATGGCGCCGACACTGAACTGGAAGTGGCTACTTCTAATACAAATTCCCGTTCAGTTTCAGGAACGACCAAGACTGTCACTTTAGTTAAAGCGTCTTTTAACCCGTCGAATGCGGCCTATTGCATGTCCGTACACTTAGGCGGTTCTCGCTTATGTCCTAATTGGTTTAAAGATTCAGCCAAGTGCGCAAAACTGTACACGTACTTTCGGAAAAAGTGCTTTTCCCTTTTTAAGAACTTGACGTAAGGACTGGTGAATCACTTGATATGTTTGGGGTCTATTCCCATTCCAATAGGGGAAACAATGTGCCAAGAAAAATATCTGTCTGCAGGCTAAAACTATTTTAACCGTCTTCACTGTTAGGGCTGCTAGCGACAATGACTTCTGAGTCACCCGATACGGAATCCAACGGTCTGGATAACACTGCGGCACCAGTTGCCAGACTGAATGGAGACCTATTTTGTGCAGACAAGTTCGAGCCGGTGTTAAATGCTGTCAGTGTTTCAGAGTACTCACCCAAAGGTACATGATGGTAGCCGTGGTTTAAATCAAAGAAGGTAAGAACTGCTATGCAGGTCTTGTAGGGGAACTGACCCATGACAACTTTTAGGTTTAACAGGTGATAATCAACAATAGGTCGATACCCCTTCCAATAAAGTTTAGAATGAATAAAACTGGGAAATCATGTGGGACATTCACGGCCTCGAAACCCTTTTGGCCAGTTTCTGATCAATTACTTTTCAGTTCCGCTTCTCATGGGTAGATAATGTGCAGCGTGATACCAGTAGAGAAACCTGATAGGATAACTGAGTTTCATACTTCTTTTATTCAGTACCTCAGGCTTAGCTGTTGGAACTTCCGGGAATTCAGTCAATAACTTTAGCAGCTAATACGCTTGCTCCTTTTCTAAATGACCTCCATTAAATTGTGATTTTTTGGCCTTAACGTTATACAGAGTGAGTCACTAACTATTCACCAAGAATAACTCCGAAAATATGATAGGAGCTGAAACATTTGTGGGACAAAAGTTGCGTGGAACAACGGGGGCCATATTTTGACGTTAGTTTTTTGTTGCTAGATAAGGTTGCTTCAGAGATATGAAGGTCAATTTTTTTTAATGGGATGCTATAATTTGGTACTTATTTTCTGACAGCGGCTATCGAGACAAATCCAATGAGGTGTAGCAGTAAGCTCTTTGAAGGTCAACGAAGACCACAAAGTTGGCATGAACGCCCATTTACAGAGGGTGTTCCAAGTGACGACCATTGGTATGAATGCAGTGCTGCAATCTTCTTATCATGGATTGAGTGGTATTGCTTATCACATCGGCACTTATCGAAGCACATGCTCTGACCACTCTCTCTCGCATGTCTTGCGGTACAGTTGGAACGTCTTTGTAACCAATGTCTTTTACGAATCCCCACAAGAAAAATTCCAGAGGCGTCAAGTCTGGCGAACGAGCCGGCCACGACACAACTCTCTGCGGCCAATGCAGCGATTTGGGAATTGTCTCTGCAACTCATTTCTGCCGCGCCGGATTAGCCGAGCGGTCTCGGGCGCTGCAGTCATGGACTGCGCGGCTGGTACCGGCGGAGGTTCGAGTCCTCCCTCGGGCATGGGTATATGTGTTTGCCCTTAGGATAATTTAGGTTAAGTAGTGTGTATGCTTAGGGACTGATGACCTTAGCAGTTAAGTACCATTAGATTTCACACACATTTGAACATTTTTATAACTCATTTCTAGCCATCATCGAAAAATGTGCCGGACACCCATCGTCTTGATACCACATTCTGTCGTTGTTACTAAAGGTATTTCTTCCAATAACAGTCCTAATGTTTCTTGTAGGAATGTGGCGTGGTTCCTACCATTAAGAATTTCTTCTATGAAATAGGTGCCTATAATTCTGTCCTCCAGAATCCCACACCCTACATTCACCGATCACGGTTTTTGGAGTGCAACTTTGCCGCAGCGTATACGGATTTTCACTTGCCGAAGAATGCACGTTATGCAGACTGACATTTCCATGGTTCGTGATAGTAGCCTCGTCACTAAATAAAATGAAATTAATAAATGTGTCATCCTTTTGAATCTGAAGTTGATCCCATCGGCAGAATTGCATGTGACGCATACAATCAATACTAGTCAATTCTTGGTGGAGACAACACTACTCTGGCTCATGTCAGATTCCCTTGCGATTTGACCACAGTGGCAAGAGTACCAATTTCAGTTTCCTCGTTGGTAGCTTTCCTTTGCCGGATATGTTTCCGACGCGTTAAAGATCCAGTTGTTCTCAATTTATCATACACATATTTATATATACTACGTGTAGGGTGAGTACGTGGAGGATATCTTTTAGCGTATAAGTCTCTAGATCTCACTGAATGTTGTTGGAATTCTCCGCAAATGAGAAGGGATACATCATTCACATTAGCTTGATTCAAGGATACTAGTCATACTAGTCTTAGCGTTCCTATTAGTGTTGTATTGCGAAAGCGTCAGTGGTGTTTACATGTCAATGGCACGTTAGATGGATACGCTGTATCGGCGAATATTTACTGTTTGCACGATATACGAGAGAGAATTGTCAGAGCATGTGCTTCGATAAGAGCCGCAGTGATAAGGAATACCACTCAGTCCATGGTAAGAAGATTGCAGCACTGTATTGATACCAATAGTCATCACTTCGAACACCTTCTGTAAATGGACGTTCATGTCATCTTTTTGCCCGTTTGCCTTCAAAGAACTTACTGTTACACATCATTGGATTCGTCTCGATAGCCGCTGTCAGAAAATAAGTTTCAAACTGTAGCATCCTATTAAAAACAAACAAAGTTGACCTTCATATCTCTGACGCGACCCCACCTAATAACAAAAAGCCAACATCATAATATGGCCTCTGTTTTTCCATGCAACAGTTATCTCACAAACTTTTCAGCTAGTATCATACTTTCAGAGTTATTCTAGGTGGCAATAGTTAGTGACTCACCGTGTATAGAATGTTATGGGTGTAGATGCAGATATTGTGACCTTTGGTACCTTAACGCGTACCCACTTAAGTGGTTTTTCTCTGCTTCTAACAGTCTTCCCGCAGACACGTCACATAGTTTACTACATGGTGTTCTCTGCACACCACTAAGTGCTCTATGCCTGACAGTATTGACTCCCCGTTTTGCGTCCATGAGTCCACAGTTCAACGCTTGACCTGCTGCTCAGGGTGAAGTCAGCAGTAATGGCTTGCTCTTGGTGTTTAGTACTCTTTCCTCAGCACCAATAAAGATACCTTCACTTATACCCCTAAATCCCTGTATGCATATCTCGGCGGGCCATGCTTCAGAATCTGAACATTCTTTCTGGCTGAAATCGAAGCACGGAAGTCTTATCTCGGTCGAGAACGCACTCTGTTATCTGTAAGAAATCACAACCTAACAGTCCCCCTGTTGACAATCCTAGTATGACAATGAAATCATTGGCCACGTGACATGATGAATGCCTAGTGTAATTGTCGCTGTTTTTAGAAGTATTGAATAACACACGGCTACTATGACAGCTGACGTGAGGTAATGCGGTGTGCCAGAGCTTCTAAAAAGGCACTTAATCAGAATATCGGCGAACTAAAAACGGAAGTAGAACTCGTAGATAGGGAAGTAGTAATGACAAAATGGTTGCAATCCGTAGATGATAGTGGTTGGGAAGCACGAGGGAAAGTAACAGAACTATAGGAGGCCATGCGGCAGGCTGTAAAGTGTCAGCTAGGGGTAAACTTGTCGGCGGTATTTAGAGGGTCTAAGGAAAGTACAGAAGAAATTTACGCTGGAGCTGGGCTTGGTTTTAGAACCCGAGCAAAAGAATTACCTTTTTAGCCACAGTATTAGTGAGAACTGATGGTGCGAAACTTTACATTTTCGTTTCTATGCCAGTAGCAGGGAAACAAGCACGTTACGAGTGCTACATAGTTCGTGGATATCCTGTCCAGTGGGTGACAGTGAAGACTTTTGTAAAAATAAAACGCAGCGACTATTATTAATTGCAGAAGACAAGGGAATATATGTAGAAATGGAGGAGTCAAAGTTTCAAAAATGCCGCCGGGGGGATATCACAGTCAATGGGGAAAAAGGAGGTACGAGAATACTATAAGAGACGGCAAGGCCGGAATAGTACTTTCAGTAGGTCGAATCGCATTGGTTATACTCTACTTTTGACAAATGGTAGTAGTGCCTAGTTGTTTCGATAAGGGGAAGCTTATGTCAGCAAAGGGGCTAGAATTGAAAGGGAGTGGTTTGTTATTAAATGGAACAGCGTGCGAGATAATAGGGCATACTTTCCATCTGCCCATCGTGATTTCAAGGATAACTCACCTGAATACTTCGCAGCCTCATTTGTATTGGCCAGAGGAGCCCATGGAAGTGCTACCTGCCACAGATCAGTTTCAGTCAAACTCTTGGGCCCGAATGAATGCAGTGTAGAAAAACTTTTCTGAACCAGAAGAAGGGACGAGTCAACCTGGGAAGCTTATTGCAGTATGTACATTTATATTGGGAAAATCAGCACCGGAAAGAGACAACACAGCACAGACTCAGTCAACATCTGATCTGCCCGATTTACGATCCTTTCTTAACTGCAGTAATTTATGAACAGGGAAGAACCGCTGATACAATTTAATATCTAACAAACAAACATTACTACCTGAATCCACCAACATGCACACTGGTTTATTATTCCGACCCGCACACACAAATGGGAAGAAAACTCATGACACTTCTGCAGCCTTATTCCAACCTATCAATAGGCGATGGAAATATTTTGTCTGAGCTGTCGTCCTCTGCCGTCATCTCCGTCTGGGGGACCTGAAATCTCATACTGGATGACTGACACGATTGCCCTTCCCACCCCTGAGGTTGAACTTCTATGTTCAATGATTCGGCTTTATTTTGCCCAACTACACGCTTCTCATCACAAAACCGAATATTCTCGATTAGGAATGCTATTTTATCGAGATCCTCTAAACTCTCTTCTTTAGTAACACAATTGAGGTGAGAGCAATTTTCTGGTCGCATTCCTTACAAGATGTGGCTAATCACTCCGTCCAATCTAGACACACCGCCATAACTACTCTCCTAACATTATTCTTGTAGTGCACATGGGTCTTATTCGTACCTTATACTCAGTAGCAATGTCTGATAGTCAAATCATTCCTCAATCTACTCGAAAGCTCTGCAACAAGTTTTTGCAGAATTCACCGAAAGAATCATATATGTCAAAATCTCACTAATTACCAATGTTAACCTTCCTTTGGCTGAAGGACAGACAAGTTGAGTGACTGTACGGTGATCAACATGCAATGCCCTACCTTAAACATCCAACCACACAGACAACCACAACACCTGCAGTATTTGTTCATTAGTATCTGTGGCCAGTCACGCAGTCTTAGACAAACAGGAAACAGATGTCTTGGCAATTCTCCAAACTTCTTTTCGTCTTTCACCATCACCTACCCCGAAGTGTTTCAAGGGTACCTCTTGACCGACTATTTCAAAAAGCAAACCAATACCTGGTCTAAAGTTACTTAAAAAAATGGCTCTTAGCACTATGAGACTCAACATCTGAGGTCATCAGTCCCCTAGAATTTAGAACTACTTAAACGTAACTAACCTAAGGACATCACACACATCCATGCCCGAGGCAGGATTCGAACCTGCGACTGTAGCGGTCGGGCGGTTCCAGACTGAAGCGCCTAGAACCGCTCGGCCACATCGGCCGGCAAAGTTACTTCCGCAACGAAGAACTGAATATTCTTCTCACTCAAATCATCAATATCTGGATTCAGTTAGGACTCCATATTCACCTTATACATATCCTGAGTTCTATTAACAAAATCAGACTGAATTCTAAAAATCTGAGTACGATTTGTGATCCTAACTTCTAACAGTTCTATATTCGCAAGCACGCTGAAGAACCAGCAATCACACGCGGAGATAAAAGCTGTTATTACGAGAAGGTGATGCACTATACCGCGTAAAAATCGGCCCAGATCAGCCACGCTGCTCTACATTGGCATGATTCGAATTGCTGACTCATACCGCAATTCTACTCAATACTCGTCTCTGATCCAGGACCCCATCTATTAAAAGTCTCGAAAATACAAACAGAGCAGTATCCACAAATATATACAATCCTGTGACTTTTCAGGCTTACCCGACAGATATGTTGCAAATACATTTCTCGGGTTTGCGCAGGATCGTATTGTGTAAATCGCACAATGTTTCATCGATGCAGCTGCTCGACATCTTCAGGTGGTGGTGCTAGTTACAGCTAACACTGCTGCAAGACGCGGCTAATTATAATCGCGCGGCGGAGTCGAAATTTATCAGCCCCAGAGCGTGCGCGGGAAGACGCTAGTAGTTGGAGGAAAGTGGCGATCCTACTCGAGTGCCCCCTGCTAGGAGCCGCAGAAACGCCATCCGTGCGTTCGCTATAGACGATGACTGTGCTCCCTGACGCTCCTGTGGTTGAAAGCTGAAGTCAATCTCAGAAGTGCGTTGCGTTGCGTCATGAATCGGAAGTTCTTGTTACATACAGTCCTCCCCACCTATACTGTTGTGGATTGGCAAGACAGCCAACCCACTATGAGGAAGCCGAAAGGCACGCGTTTAAGCTCACGCAGGCTGGCGTGAGGTCTGGAACAGGACAAGGCAATTATACTAGCAAAAAACGTACGTAGCTGCTGGAATACTTAACTTTAATCCATAATTGGTGAACATCGCTCTTGACGGTACATGTTTTACAGCATCAATAGTAACTGGTAATGGCGCCTTGCAAGGTCGTAGCAAATGACGTAGATGAAGGCTATGCTAACTATCGTCTCGGCAAATGAGAGCGTAATTTGTCAGTGAACCATCGCTAGCAAAGTCGGCTGTACAACTGGGACGAGTGCTAGGAAGACACTCTAGACCTGCCGTGTGGCGGCGCTTGGTCTGCAATCACTGATAGTGGCGACACGCTGGTCCGACGTATACTAACGGACCGTGGCCGATTTAAAGACTACCACCTAGCAAGTGTGGTGTCTGGCGGTGACACCACATATACACTCCATCAGAACCCGAACACTCGCACACTCAGAAATCACGCTCACTCCTTGGATGGTAGAGAGCTAGGTGTCACAGTGGTAACCCGATGAACTCTAATAAAACCCATAACACTTTATACAGCCGCATTAAAATATTCAATAAATCCTGGTTGTGGAAACAGCTTTAATCCCTTCTTTTACAGTACAAAATGTATAGAGTAGACGATAGGAAGTAATTTTGATCAAAATTAATTTAATTAGAAACAACTCCATATTAAAACGAATCATGAAACTCCGTTTAAAAACCTTAAAGTGTTTAAATCCTTCTTCAGCCAATGAAACTTGTAATATTCAATGTGATGCATGAATCTTACAACAATAACTTTCAAAGTTCAACAACGTTTACAATTGTAATTTCCTGAACCTATGACCATGCAAACTCTGCTATACAAAGTAAAGGCCCCAGCTGCTACAAAGTTGCCAGGAACCACCTCCGTTTAATAGAACATACGCCACGGCCTCCACATAACTGCTTCTAGTTTCAAGGCTTCCGCAAAACAATTAATAAGCCACCAGTAACGAAATACATACATTTAAGCACAAAAAATGAACAAAAAAGTACGATAAAAATATCAGTCCAAGCGTCAACAGCCGAACTCATTTAAAACTTGAAGACATTCTTCAAATCATGACACAACTCCCACAGCTAAATGTGCTACCGAACTTTAAAGTATTTTGCTTGACAAAGGTTTCTAACGTATCGGGAAACTTACAAGCGAGGAACAATGAAGTACCGATTAATTGTACTGTAACATAATCGCTACGTCAGTCACCCATCACTCGGGTAGGAATTACACAGCCATAGTTGGTAAAAGGCAACAGTTCCTTTCGCGCAGTGCAACGGAATGTATGTTTATTCTAAACACTGGTTAGATTGTGCAACGCTCTAAGTAACCTCTTAGTAAACTATAATACGACCGATTGCAAACCAGGATGAGATGCACTGATAGGCTACCTAGAACGAAATGGTTAACTTCTTAAAGAAATTTAGTAAAGGCGGATGCTTACACAGACGTAGTCTAATATAGAAGTAACCACATTATGAAGGAATGCAATTCTGAATATACAGCCAAAGTGTCGTGTCGTTCTCATCCTGCCAAGGCTCACAACTATACAGGTAAATTCGTCCACTATGCTGCTGGCTAGTGATCCCTCTCGAAGAATTCGCGCCCCGTGACGGGAGACTGAGCCCTGTTGTTTACTGCGAGCTATCAGCTGCACTCCACGCTACAATGGATTGTCGTGCACTAGACCAAACCAAGAAATGCAGTCGAGCGTTCTTCCCAAGAATACGACGCTCGCGTTGTTTGCACGCCCTAGGCGCTACCACCTGCTACCGCTCTCACAGCACTGTCCCTAGAGACAACTAGCCGAGCACGAGCGCCTTTGTATCCACACACTATCCGCCTGCCCATGGTGCCAATCACCAAAGATCCTACTTATCGACAGAGAGCAAAGATCGTAAGCGTGATGGATAAACCGCTCACCATGGCTTTTACAGATGTCTACAGCTAGTTTGAAACAACTGGTACCGAGATACAATGGCAACGTTATACATTAGTCTCTGCCGACTTATTTCGTCAACTGCACTCATATTTTGGAACCATATCGAAAATATACAGATATGAACCTATCGGTTACGATAGTAACAAGTTCAACTAACAGCAAATTTACATAGTATGACACATAATAAAAATTATTTTTTCATTGTGCGACATATCCCGTAAATTTGCTGATAGTAGGACGTGTTACTCTCGTAACCGATTGATTCATATGACACAACTGTTAATATCGAACCAAATCTGTTATTTAAAAAATTAATGCACTCAAGAAGTAAAATAAAACTATTTTATTTGATGATAAGCATGTAATATATTTATGGTATCGACTGCGTGAACGTCCTACATTTAGTAGGTTGTAAAATCTTTGTCTGGAACCGCAAGACCGCTACGGTCGCAGGTTCGAATCCTGCCTCGGGCATGGATGTTTGTGATGTCCTTAGGTTAGTTAAGTTTAACTAGTTCTAAGTTCTAGGGGACTAATGACCTCAGAAGTTGAGTCCCATAGTGCTCAGAGCCATTTGAACCATTTTTTTGTAAAATCTTTTCATTACTTTTTTGGGCTGTAAACGAAAGTTTAGAAAGCGTTGGAAATTTGTTGAAAGTAACTAAGTCCACTCTTTATCAGACACTGGATGAATAGTGCGTGGCTAATTTGCAATCCATTGTACGAAGAGCTGGCTTCTCAAGCTCTTTAACCTCATGACGTCATATCTTAGTATGTGTCGTATATCGACAAAATTTAGAACGTAGAATCAGACTTGATTTTTTGTTCATAATTTATTGTGACTAGAGTCAGTAGTAAAGAAACGATAAATGCTTGATGCTGACGTTCTATTACGTGAAAAGCAGAAATGTTGTAGACAACAAACTTACTTCCATTCGTTATTTTGTGAGGGATCTCAGTGAGAAGCAGCTATGTGTCCTCCCTTAGAAAAACTGAATGAGTATACTTTGGGCAAGTCTCACGTTACGCGTTTCACAGTGTCAAGATGTATACATATAGTCCCTAAATTTAATACTTGGTTTATAGTGTTAAACCCTTACTGTACGATTGTGTATCTCAATGTATAGATTATGAAAAGATTTCAAATTTTTTAAATTCAGTCAGTGGTTGTATCAAATAC